>NC_056002.1:101403129-101723689 GCF_018446385.1 Zingiber officinale | reverse complement strand
CTCTCTCTCCTCATAAACTAGTAGGCGGGTTTTCAGTGATGACGCTTACCTCTAGCCTGGGAGCCTTCCGAGCGGATCTAGTCTCTATCTTGACCATCTCTACATAGCAACGCCGAGCGGCTAGCTGGTTACCTTTGACTTCTCCAACTCGGTCGTCTACCGAGAACTTGATCTTTTGGTAGTAGGTTGAAACTACCGCTCGGAATTCATTGAGGGCCGGTTGGCCCAAGATGATGTTATAGGCTGAGGGGGCGTCTACCACAATGAAGTTTGTGGTTCTAGTCCTCCTGAGTGGCTCCTCTCCGAACAATATGACCAACTTAGTTTGGCTGATCGGCTGCACCTCGTTGCCAGTGAACCCATATAGTGGGGTCGTTATCGTCAGTAGCTCACCTCGGTCGATCTGGAGCCGATCGAAAGCCTTCTTGAAGATTACGTTTACCAAGCTCCCTGTGTCAACAAAAACTCGATGGATAGTATAGTTAGCGATTACCGCTCGGATGATGAGGGTGTCATCGTGAGGGACTTCCACTCCCTTGAGGTCCTGGGGTCCAAAGCTGATCTCAGACCCACTTGTCTTTTCTTGGTGGCAGCCTACTACATGTATCTCCAGTCGGCGAGCGTATGACTTCCTGGCTCGGTTAAAGTCACCGCTGGTCGGCCCACCGGCGATGATGTTTATTTCCCCCTGAGCGGTATTACTTTTGTTTTCCTCCTCCTGAGCGGATGACCTGTTCTGCTCGCGAGAGGTTAGGGGATGATCGACACTTTCCCTCTGCTGATGATGGTGTCTTTGCCCGGGTGATCTTCTTGCATCCTCTTGTCGTCCGACCGATTGATGCTCATGTCGTCGATTGGGTGAGGGAGATCGGCGATGATAGCCCCTTGGGGCTGGTCTGGTGATTGGCGTCAGACTGCGACAATCGCGTGTGTTGTGCGACGTCAACTGGTGGAAGGAGCAAAACATGAGTATCCATACCTTGCCTTTTGATGCCTTTGGCCGGTCGAAAGCCAGATGCTGCACGGCATGCACCCTCGTTTCCTGGTGACGTCGGCCTTCGGCTCTTGGCCCTTTCGGTGGTTGGTGGCCGCTCGGCGATCGCCGTTCGGTCGACACCGAGGGTTCGGCTGGTGCCTTCTTCCTTCTTGCCGCCTGGGCCTCCGCCACATTTATATACTCATTAGCCTTTTTGAGCATGTGGTCGTAGTCGCGGGACGACTTCCTGATGAGCGACAGGAAGAAGTCTCCCTTGACGAGCCCCTAGGTGAAGGCATTCATCATGGTCTCAGATGAGACCGAGAGGATATTCATAACTACCTGGTTGAATCGCTGGATGTACACCTGGAGAGCTTCTCTCGGTCCTTGCTTCAAAGAAAATAAACTGACGCTCGTTTTTTGGAAGCGCCTACTGCTCGCGAAGTGGTGTAGGAAGGCTGTTCAGAAATCCTTGAAGCTCCGTATTGATCCGTTCAGCAGCCTTCTGAACCAGCGTTGCGCTGAGCCGGAGAGTGTGGTGAGGAAGACCCGTCACTTCACCCTATCTGTGTATTGGTAAAGTGTAGTTGCATTATCGAACTTGCCCAAATGATCATCCAGATTGGTTGATCTGTTGTACTCTCCGATCGTCAACGGAGCATAGTGCCTCGGCAACGGGTCCCGCAATATTACTTCGGAGAATTGGCAATTGATCCGCTCGGGGGATGCGTCATCTCGCGACACTTTGCCTTTCCGGGCATCCCGAACGGGCGCTTCGTTTGAAGAAGAACCCCGCTCTTGATTCGCCTGCGCGATTTCCGAGGACATCTGGAATAGAGCCCGATGGAATGGTATCGGCGCGGGGGTGCTTCTCCTTGCGTGTCGGTCGACCCTCTATTTTGTCCCCAAATAGAGAGTTGCTCCAACCGGTCCTCCTACGCCGCTCGGCCTCTTGACGCTGACGTGGCCTGTTGCGCCAGCCGATCAACCAGCGCCTTCTGCTGTTGCTGCTAGACTATTTTGGTCGCTCGAGCTTGCACGAGCATATCAAGCTCCTCTTGAGTTAGCGTCACGGTGTGAAGTCGTCCAGCTTCTTCTATCTTCTCGGCTCGGATGCAGGTGCCTTCCCACAGACGACGCCAAATTTGATCATGTCCAAGAGTCGAGGCAATGGATGCTTGGGGGGCGTGTCGCTCCTGTTGACCATTGGTGGACTCCTAGCTGGAGGATCCTGCAATCACAGCAGTGTGAGTGCTGAGACAGGGAGGGGTTCCTCGGCGATGGCTCTCTGATGCTCAAGTCAGTCTCCAGCAATGTGTAAGCAAAGAAGCAGAGAAGCAGAGTAACAATGTAGCTACAGTAGAAATTATGCATATCTCCGTCGAAGCTTGAGACCCTTTATATAGAGCTCCGAGGGCATGCATGTACGCTCTCCAAGGCATGCATGTTTCTCAAATCTTTCCCTGAAAAGATATGTCAGGAAAGCGTCTCTGACACCATACCTCAATGACCCGAGCATATCTTTGACATAATAGTGGAAGCTTCCATCGTACGATCCTCTGCATGGCCATGCCACCAACTATGCTGTCTGTCAGTGGCACGAGTTTCCACAAGGATATCGGTTGATCCTTCTTTTATCTGTTAGTGGGTCGAGTGGGATGGCCATTCAGCCAACCCTCAGCTGCCCGGGTGGTTTGACCCTTGGGCTGAGCGGAGTGGCCGCTCGGCCCTCCTTCCACTATCCTAGTTCTGTTGTTGTGCTGAGCTATATCTGAGTGTGACTGCTCGGCTGCGATCCCATTTCACTGGTTCCGAGGTTCGATGTAAGTCCGAGCGAGTCGGTCACTCGGCCTATGCCTCGCCGACACATGGTTTTCTGAGCGTCGGAAGCTCGGTATACGATCGAGCTGTGGTAACATTGGGTTGATATCGGCTTGGCTATCCTTCACCCCGGTCAGACAACCCACTTGTCCGACCAGCCAGCGATGCAGGGGCGTTGACCGCCTAGACTTTGACTTCCATCGTGGCAACGACCCTCTGAGGGGTGGGCCCTTATCACCAGATCAATGTTAGTAAATAAATTTTTTATCAATATACTAAATTGATAAAAAAATAAAATGAACAAATAAGTAAGTATTATTAAACTCAATAATCAACCAAATAAATTTAAAATGTAAAACTATCAATTTAAAATAAGCATAAGCTTAAGGTCATAAATAAAATCAAGTCAAGCTTAAAATTTTTTTCAATGGTTTGGCTTATTTTAGACTCGTTGGATTTGATTGGTTATTTTATCAGATAAATTTGAATACCATAAAATTTGACTTGGCTAATTTATAGCCTTATAGGGCTAACCCTAGATTTTGAAGGGTCCGATGTAAAAAATAAATAAATAAATAAATCCTTTGTATTTATATAAAAATAATAATAAAATTGATACTATAAAATAATTTTATTAACAGAATAAGGATTTTATCATAATAAAAAGAGATCAAATAAACTAATTGAGTAATCTAAAATCATTTTTCATTTAATCATGCATCAAGCTAAATCAACATAGATCAAATAAGAAAACTCCACCTAAATTGAAGCCTCGAAGGGTCTAAGCGTGTGTGTAGTGTCAGTGGACATCAATGGTGACGCAACGATGCAACGACAACGACGTTAAAAATCACAATGTGGGAACTAGGAAGGTGGTTGTTGGTGGTTGTCAAAGTGGGCGAAAGCGAAGAGTTTGAACACTTTTACAAAAAAAAAAAATCTACAATCATTCTAGATTTTATAATTAGATATTTTTAAATTTAATTTTTTATTTAATAAATACTAATATTATTTTTACTAATATAAGTGAGGTCCTACCTAAGGTGGGGCCCTGTGTGCCGGCCCCACCATGACCACCCTAGGGTCGGTCATACTTATCGAGGTGGGCGGTATAGCATATATGAAACTGTAGTTGCTTTACATATGTAGTAACTACAGTTTTATAATTTCAATAACGTATAGCTGACATATTAAAAAATATTCACATTATAATATTTATGATTTTGTCATTGCTATAATTCATATTAAATCATGTTCACTTACCATTCACATTGTAATAACTATGAAATTGTAACTGCTGTACATGTTATAACAATTATAGTTTAGTAACTATTATAATATAGATTTGACCTACTTATTTAATATTCACGATGTACTTAGTACTTACTAGCTATGAAATTGTAATTGTTACAATGTATCTCCAGTTTTAAATTTAGACAAAAATATAAACGAAATATAACAATAAAAATAATGTAGTAAAAAATAGTTGGATAATTGTACCTTGATAGTATTAAGGTTAAATTGTCACCTCATTCAAGATGACCCTTCATTATTTAGAAGGGAGATAAATCATAGATAATTTTATCTAATAATAATAGCGTATGTAAAAAAGGATTAAGATAATCAACGAGATATATTATATACCCTTTGGAAATCGACCAGACCTTTTGATAGAAATATTCTGATATGAACCAAATGCTGATGCATATGAGGGCAAGGGATAGTTGTACCTGAGTTTCTGGGAGATGAGACATCCATTTATTAAACAAAAAAAATTGGGACGTCTTGTTTATGAGATCAGATCTTTTGTTCCAAAATTTTCATGTCTCCATGGTTCTTCATCGATCGAACGGTTATGATGTCCTCGTGACGTGCACTATATTTTTGAGATATGATCTTATCTGTTTGATCGACAAGGGGATACGAGGATATGGAAATCTTCGAAAAGATGATCTGATTTGTTTGTTTATTTAGAAGAAAATTTGACACATTTTGATTTTTTTTCTCGTTTGTTTTTTTAATACGCTTAAAAATTTAACCCTAGTGGGCCGCTCAAGCTCTTTGGGCTTCGACACCAATCAGCCAACTCTCGTTAACCTCTCGGTTCCTGCGACCCATCCCCTCTTGGCCACTTTGAATCCTCTTCCTGCAGCGGCGGTGCGGCTGAGGCGATCAAATTAGTAGCAGAAGTAAGCAATCTACTCTCTGCACTACCTTCAGCGATTTCGGTCGTTTGATTTTATTCAGGAGTTTTTTTTTTCTGTCATTCCTATGATTAGGGTTTTTGAATTTTATTCTTCTTCACTTACATTCACCGATTTGGATTCGGGGAAGAATGACCCTCTTTTAGAATGTGATTTTTGATTTTGTTTATTGACGATCTTGGGATCCATAGCGATGGCGAGGACGAAGAGGACGAAGAGGTCAAAGAAGAAGCCGGAGGCCACCTCCTCGGCTCCTCCACTGGCTTCGAAAAGTCTGAATAGGGCGAGGAAGAGGGCGAGGAAGAAGGTGAAGAAGTTGGGAGAAGGTGAGGATTCGGCTCTGCCTCCACAGCCAGAATCTGAGGCTAATTGTACTGATGCTACACCAGCTGTGACGCCGGGAGAAAATCCCGCTGATACTAACACTGGTACTGATGGTGCACCGGAGGATAACAAGCAGCAGCCTGCTGAGAAGAGTTCAGGGTTCATCTTCATGTGTAACTCCAGGACGAAGCCTGAGTGCTATCGGTACCGCGTGTTTGGATTGCCCCCGGGCAAGAAGGAGAGTGTGGAAAAGATAAAACCCGGGACCAAGCTCTTTCTTTATGATTTTGACTTGAAGGTTCTTTATGGTGTGTACCAGGCGGACTCTCAAGGAGCCTTGGACCTGGAACCCGATGCATTTGGAGGGAGATTTACAGCTCAGGTAACTCAAGTGCTGGATATTTCTTTTGTTATATATATGAAGGTGGTGATTGAGGTCTTATATGCCAGATAAATGTCAATCGCTTGAATGTTATCTTCTAGTTAGAAGATTGACATGCAAGTAACTCATTCAGATCTGTGTAGGCCTTCCACATGGTACCGGGAGTGCAATGAATATGACAAACTAAGTAGAGACCATAATTTTCCTTCGTTCTAGACTTACCATCCATGACATGTTGATCTATAGGGTGTTAAAGTCTCAAAACAAGTTTGTTCCGCTTCCTCAATGATATATGCTGGTTTACTTCCATCCTTCTCTTTTTCATCTTCATCCTTTGAAAATCGGCTTTATCTCATGGTATCTATAACTGACAAATTTTATATTGCACTTCGCCACATTTTAAAAGACGGTTTCAAATGGTCGGCCCATTGTGTAACACATAGTGATATGCATGGCATATGTGACCGACATCAGAAAAATATTAAAATAATAGTTAAATTGATATAACCATAAAAATGAAGAACATATACACCATATACACCCAATAAAGTATATTAGTCAATGAAAGTCATATACACCCAATAAAGTATATTAGTCAATGAAAGCAAGTTCATAATTGTTAATTGAGATAAAAAGAATTCATACACTTTATTGAAGAGCGAACCATATTTATATACAAACTATGAATCTATATTAGGAAATTATAATTAGGTATAATTAGGCTAATTGACAATTTGCCTAATTGACCGATATATTACCTAGATAATATGATAACTAATATATATACTTCCCCTCAAGTTGGAGTATAGATACTAATCATACCCAACTTATTAGAAATATAATTGACTTGAAGTCCATTTAAAGCTTTTGTGAAGATGATCCCGAGTTATTCCTTAGTCTTCACATATCTTGTAGAAATCAAACTTTGTTGAATTTTTTTACGAACAAAATGACAATCATTTTCAATGTGCTTAGTTCGCTCGGATTCAGTGTAATATGAAGAGCAACTTGGTTATCACACCACAGTTTTGCTAGTACTTAAATTTTAAGTCCTACTCTAGTCAAGAGTTGATATATCCACATTATCTCACACACAGATTATGCTATAGCCCTATATTACTCTGCACTGGATTGTGACAGAACGTTCTACTTCTTACTCTTCCATGAGACTAAATTTTCTCCAACAAAGATACAAAATCTTAAAGTAGATTTTTTATCCATTTTGAAACCTGCCCAATCTTCATCCGAAAAACATTCAATATGATCGTGCCCATGGTTTTTATATAATACCCTGTCCGGGTGCTCCCTTCAAGGAACACAAAATTTGTTCTAACGCCTAATGATGAATAGTTGGAGATGACATGAACCGACTGACAACACTAAACACCAGCTGCATATGCAATATCTGACGAGTTATGGTAAGGTAATTCAATTTTCCACCAACCTTCAATATCTCTCAGGATGTCCAAATAGTTCCCCATCTCCTATGAGGTTCATGCTGTGAATACAAAGCTTTGCACCCAATTTCCTTGTCTCAGTTAGCAAGTTGAGGACATATTTTCTCTGCGATAAAAATATACCTTTTTTATTCTTGGTAATCTCAACACCTAAGAAATACTTTAGCACCTCTAAGTCTTTCATATGAAATTGAGTATGAAAGATTTAAGAGATGAGATTCTCGTAGTATCACTTCCATCTGCTTCTTGTAGAACACAGAATGGTCAGATTTGTTTTTTATCCTACCAAATTTTTTAATAGTCTGACTAAATTTTTCAAACAAAGCACAAGGACTCTATTTCAAGCTTTTCGGAGACTCCTTGAGTAGCAAAACCATGGGTTGCTCCATATATACCTCTTCTTGAAGATCACCATGAATAAAAGTATTCTTGATATTAAGTTGATGCAAAGGCCAATTATGAGTAGTGGCTATTGAAATAAACAATCGAACATATGACAACTTTGCAACCGGAGAAAAGTATCAAAATAATCCACACTATAAGTCTGAGTACAGCCGTTAGCAACAAGATGAGTTTTTAATTCGGCAATGACTTTAACTGTGAATATCCATTTGCATCCAATAGCTCGTTTCCCTGAAGGTAGAGCGACCAAGTCCCAAGTGTCATTGTCATCTAAAGCATTTATCTCCTCTATCATCTCATCTTTCCAACCAGGATGAGATATGGCCTCACGGACAATTTTAGCAATAGAGATAAAGTCAAGTGGAAGATGACAAGTCATTATAAGAAACAAAAGTAGGATAAGTACACTAGTGTTTACCTTTGCGTAATGCAATAAGAAAATCATCGCTCGAGATTGGATCTAATGACGAAGTAGTAATAGGTGCAGAACATGAATCAAGACGTTGATGCCTGGAGTAGACTTGAATAATAGGAGGCATGACAGGAACCGATTTTGGGATTGGTGCAGAGGATGTGATAGAATACATCAACAAATCATCATCCTCCCGAGTCATAATAGGTGTAGTATTTTTTGTACGGAGAATGCGACTAAATACATCTTGTAGAGAGGACACCTCAGAATCAGAGAGAACTTGTGACTTAGCTGAATCAAATTCAAGAGATAGTGAGGAAGCTCATGATTACCATTGGCTCTCGTGGCATTGTTAAACCTTCACATTAGGGCTAAAGGACAACAACATATTAAGCTCTTCATATGTCTTCTTGAATGCCATAAAATAGTTGATCAGAGGCTGATCTTGTTTTTCCACGAGATAAAATGCTTTGCAAATCTTATACATGTGGGAGAGATTCCCTTTTCTAGAGTACAGAAATTTCAAGTAATCCATTAATTCTTTAACAGGTTCATAGTGATTTGATAAAACCAATTACTTTACTATCAATACAATTTCAAATCTAAAGGAACAAGCGAGCATCCTCTCTAAGCCATGTTTGCTTCGACTCATCTTGAGAAGGGTCATTAGCCAAATGACCATCTTTGCCAATACTTCGTAGGTAAAGATGAATAGTTTTACTCCGATCCAAATAGTTTGAACCATTTATAGTCCGTGACTTTAGACATCACATGCACCATATCCGTTACAATAGAAAGCTTATTTTCAGCCATAAGGTTTGTCCCAAAAGAAGTCAAATAAGAGACAAAGGGAGGAATAATTTTTTGTTTCTATCGAGAAAAAGACCAAGATGCAGCAGCTGCTTGAAGAGGAGAGCAGCAGCAGCTGCTTTTCTCTCTGCCGTGTTAAGGTTGGAGGCGACGGTGTGAGGCAGCCGCAAAGGAAGACTTCGAAAAGCGAGCGAGCGAGAGGCGGAAAGCGAGAGATTGCTGGAAACTGTTGAGGAAATTATTAAGGATTGGAATGCTGAGCTACAAGAGTGCACTACAAAATTCCAAAGGCAGGCTACATCAATAGCTGAATGGGATATGAGGATCAACGACAGCTTGAATTAATTGAAACACATCGAGGTTGACAAAGCTCCGGAGAGCATTGAAAGCGAGAGGTGAACAGTGACAGAAGACATAGGTGCTGCCCACGTCGAGGTAGCGATCAAAGGATCTACCTTGAGGATCAAGCTTCGTGCATTCCAAGCAGAGATGCAGAGGAAGGAAGAGCAGCAACTGGACAAAGGATGCCAAAGCGTGGTTGGAGGCAGGGAGAGGTGTGGCCATGGGGCCGCGAGATCGTCGGATCAGTTCGCTTAGAGAGCCATAGTGCGTGAGTTACCTTTTAGGGTTTCCCTCTCTTCGTTGTGTTTTGTATTCCCCCTCCTTGTCGATGGATCCAATGGATCCCGATGCTAGGAGTCAGGCGATGTTGTGCGTAGACAGGGTGTAGCACACCAACCCCTGTACGCAGAGGATGCGGCAGCGGAGAGAAGAGAACGAGAGGGTAGTAACGATGGTAATTTCAAATCCTAACACTCTGATACCATGTTAATTGAGATAAAAAGAGATCAAAAGGATTTATACATTTTATTGAAGAGAACCATATTTATATACAGACTAGGAATCTATATTAGGAAACTATAATTAGGTATAATTAGGCTAATTGACAATTTGCCTAATTGACCGATATATATATACATATACACACACACACACACATACGCCGTTGATACCCTGCACAATATGCATGGGCAACGCGTGTGGGCGCCTCCAATGATCGGAGGCATCTCTCCTTGTGAGAGACGCCCATGCGCGTCGTGCAGGGTAACACGGCGATTAACAAGTTATCTGTATATGCAGCAGATTCATGATTTAACTATGTAATAAAAACACATAGTACAATAAAGCAGATAAGTACACAAATAGAATAATATATACTCAATCAACCAAGTTATAAATAAACATATAAAATCCAAGGATGTAAAGCAAGAACAAGTTAAAAAAATGATTAAAAAAATAAGATAATCCCTTGTCGCGAGGAGGAAAAGTTCACTTCCTAGCAGTAGAAGAAGAGAAATCTGCGAACACTGCCTGAACCCAAATCTACAAAGAATTCCCCCAGGTCCGCCTAAGCCTGTTGATCATTCTACCTGGATCACTCTTTAAAAAAGCCACGTAAAGGGGTTTGCATATTAAGTATGTGATGTGGTTTCCTGTCAAAATCTTCAAAGCCGCCTAGGCTGCTTTTATGAACTGTGAACCTCAACATACAATTGGATCTCAACAATTCCAGCAAAGAGTAATGATTTGTCTAGTGAAACTTTAGATTATTCAGTTATCTTCATTTTTGTGGCTTTGAAATTAGAGGTGGGCAGGGATCAGGTTTAGTTTAAGAAAAACTTGGCCCTACCAGGTTGGATATGGGTTACTGTAAAAGGTTAGATCCGAAATTTGAAACTCTTGAATGTCAAAATAATCCAAACTGAAAAATTCAATTTGATCCAGGTTTCAGGTTATTCAGGGTTTTCATTTTTTTTTTGTTGTATTTTTTGTATTTTCTTTTGTATATGTTGAAAAATTCAATTTTAACTATTGCATGCATGCATGATAAATTTGTGCAATCAAGTTTCAACATTGAATAAGGAGAAATCTCTCAGGGCCAGCTCTTTTGTCAGGTTGCTTAAGGCCCAACAAGGCCCTTTACTGCAGTAAGTGTATGAACATTGCTTATTTGGACCCTGACTACATCACATATATTTCAATTATTGGGAATCACCAACATGGATCTTATCCTAACATTGAGTACTTTGTAAGACATAACTGAAGGAATAGACAATTTTTTTAGATCTTAGTTATTGTGTTCAGTAGACTTTTTGTATTCCTTTGTTATTATGTACAAATGGTAGAGCCAATGCTGCTACATTCCCCGTTGTTTTTCATGATTTAATGAATCAAAGTGTTATTGTGGCCTTATCCAAGTGTTCCAGTTCATATTTTGGTTCAATACTATTTTTTGCAATATGTATTTTAGTGTTTCGTGATTTTGTTTTGTTTTGTTTTGTGCTTTGGAACAATCATAATCTCCTAAAAGTGAAGCTTTGGAATTCCAGATTTTATGTGAAATTCAATATTGATACTGACATGAGTAGCACCTTGTAGTTGTCATAAGCTTTGTTTGTGATAAATTTGGAGAGTTGTTTTTTTTCATGTTCACAAGAGGTTAATTATTGAACTTGCGTTTGTTGATTTATACTATTTTTCAATTTTTAGGTGAAATTCAAGATTGATAGGGACTGCTTACCTCTTCCTGAAGCTACATTCAAACATGCCATTCAAGAGAACTATTTCTCCAAGGGCAAGTTTAGCCCAGAGCTTAATCCCAAGCAGGTTTCTGACAAGTTTCCTGTCTTGTATCTTTCTCAATGACACGGCCTAAGTACTTGATGATAACTTTGATGTCCTCTCTCAACTATAATGCAGGTACATGAATTGTTGTCATTATTCCGTTCTGTTCCTTCTCCACTTCCGCAGACACCTGCTTCTCAATATGTTCACAGACAGCGCTCCCCAACTCATCATTTACCTCCTCCGGAGCCTTACATGCCAAGCTACATGGCACATCCTACATCTCCTGAGCTGCGATACATTTCTCAAGTTTCTCCTGTCGGTGATCCTTATGCAAATGCTCCAGTAATTCCACAGAACCCTCAGCATCTCCCACTATCAACTAGGCCGACCTCTTTTCCATATTATAGGGCACTTCCCCCTAATCCATATTATCCTGCACCTCCAGTCAATGTATATTACCCGCCACCTCCAACTGAACCACGCTATCTGGGACATCAATCTCAGCCTCCATATCATGTTGCTGTGCCACTTTACTATCCAGAAAATGCTATTCCAAATGCACGGTAGGCAATTTAGAAACTGTATCCATGACGGTAAATGTGTATTACGGTTTCCAAATTTCCTGCCTCTCAACTGTGCTTTTAAGTTTTTCTTTGGAAACATTAACAATTGCGGCATTGCATTTTAACATCATACTTAAGAAATTGGTCAATAAATTCTTGAATTATAACATGTATGATCATGTCTGTATCCATTCACAACATGTAAATGGATCCCATGCAGTTCTTAAGCTGTTCTCTAATTAAGTTTATTGCCTTTCTCTTGCCACACTTTTGAACTTTTAGCTGCACCTGGCTGTTTAGAGTCTTGTCGAATGCTTCTTGGTCTGTTTTAGCAATTTGGCTATACTTTGTTTCTCTTTCTCATCATGGCATAGAAGTTTATCAGAGTTCGCACTTGGTATCAACATTTATTGTGTAATTTTCCAGTATTTGATATCAGCTTCACTTATTTTTTGTTTTGCATCAGAATTCGTTACAGGTTAGTACCCGAGATAATTCCAGATGATCGCCCTTCTACAAGAGAGGGAGAACTTGCTCCCCAGGCTGTTCACGGCAGTGAGCCCTACAACCCTGACCACGCTACCATTCCAGCAATACAGCAGCCTGGTCGCGAGTTTCCTACCGCACAAGGATCAGCCACTTTCCCTTCACTTTATTCATATGCAAGCGCTATACCTTGGCATCAGTGACTTTATCCTCGACTAATGCTTTCTATCGGATTCGCTTTCGTACGAAGCACTTGAATCCCGTTTTGTGTCTCCTTTGGAACAAACCAAGTGTACTAAACTAGTGAAATTAGTGATGTTTTTAGAACTACTCTAGTCGTAAGCAAATGTGACTTTATTACGATTTCTCCTGTGTTTTTTGCAAATAATCTTTACCCATGTCTCTACTACTTTTAAGTTTGTTTTTTGTTTTCCTTCTGGCTACAAGATGTTTCAGTTTGCCATGTTATTTCTGGTAGATGCTACTATGATTTAGCGTATCGATTCGATTATATAAATATCTGTAGTGAATTTCTTGCTTCACTCCGTTCAACTAAATTTACTTGCACCCTTTTTATGGTGCTCTTCGCAAGGGCTATTTATACTAAGATAAGTTGAGATGCTACATTTCAGCATGCCTAACTTGTCTCATCAGTCGCGATCCAAACCTTGTCTCGTCCTTTTGGCTCAACTAACTTGACTCGTTTGATCCGTCCAACGGAGACAAATAATGTCTACAGCATAGTTTTCCTTCACCATCGTCGATTCTTCTCATCCGTGCCATTTTCGAAAATAAGATTCAAAGAGTATTTAATTTGATAATATATAAACTTATAAAATGTTAATAACACTTAAAATATAGTTTGATGATATATATAATAAAATTTTGTCACTTCTCTGCATTCATTATTGTAAAAAATATATTTCTTTACCATTTGATCTTATTCATTATGAAAAATAATTTTAAGAAAAAATGAATGGGCGTTCATCATTTATGTTTTCATCAAATGAGTATCCTATTTTTTTTTAAAGTCAAATAAACGTTTTTCTACACCCTTTTAAAGTGCTCCGTTCAAACTACCTTTTCATTATTTGATCATTTCATCATGTAGAAGATATCATCTAATTTCTACCATAGTAATCTTATATTATTTTGATTTTCTGAATAATAACCTAATTAAAATAATATTTCAACTAGTAAATCAAATGATGGAGACTCCGTGACATTTTTTATATTTTAAATTAATATAATCTAATCATGACTGGGTGTATAGAAGCTAGCATGTAGCTTTTATAATGTGTAGCAGTTAGTGACTGACTTCTACAATAGTATTGAATTTAGGAGTATTTACGGGATAAGAGCCGCTCATTTGACTTTTTTTTTTTAGAAAAGGGGAGCTAATATGATGTTTTTGTTAATTTAGGGCGTCCTCTTAGTTTTTATCTGAATATTTATGTGTGCCCTTATTTTGGTGGGGTTGATTATATGTATGCTTCTAGGCTATTGAATTGTATCTTTTATATATCATTATTTATATCTAAATAAAATTTATTTTGTTTTATTATTGCTAATCAAATTTTCTTTGGTCTTCCTCATTATCGTCTAATCTGTATGATTTTGTCCGAAAGTCAGAGAGACGGATGCTGGATATGGCGCTCTTGCTGACCTCCGGTGGACTTCACTCTCGCTTGCAACACAAGCAGCGTTAGTGCCGAGCCAGGGAACGAGTCCCCGGCGATGACCCTTCGACGCTCAAGTCAATCTCCGGCGAAGCAAGAACTGTAGCGTAACAGTAGAAATCGCAAGAGAGGCATACCTCGGCTGATGCCTGGACCTTCCTTTATATAGAGCTTCTGTAGCATGTGTGCACGCTTCTTAAAGCAGACAAACTTTCCCTGAAAAAATATGTCAGTAAAGTGTCCCTGACACAGTACCTTAATGAGTCGAGCATATCTTTGAAGTGACAGTATAAGCTTCATTCGTACGATCCTCTATCTGACCATGGCGCCTGTCAGCGACACTAGTTCCCAAAAAGATGTCGAAGGATATCTCGCTGTGTCTGTTATTTGGCCGAACGGAATGGCCGCTCAGTCAGAATTTTGATATCCTTGCGTTATCTGCTGCCACGCCGAGCAGGATAACCGCTCGGCTGAAAGTCCACTATTGCGCCGAGCGGGGGAGTCGCTCGGCGGAAAGTCCACTGTCCGTGTCGTCCGCCGTCGGGTTGAGCGGGGTAGTTGCTTGGCCTAAAGCCCCCCGTCCACATGCTCGACGAGTATCTCATTGTCTGCGTGCCCAGCTGATGTCAAGCCTGCTGTTAGGCTGAGCGGGGGAGCCGCTCGACTCGGCTTTTACGCGTCCCTTGAGTGTCGGTTTTGATTACTCCCTGTACTCGAGATGATGGGTCGGTGCTCAACCCCCGATCTGCGTATAACTCGCCCGATCGGCCAACAACATCCACCCGTTGACCATCTTGACTTTGACCTCCACGCGACAGCATAGTGGGGCCCCGCCTAATCACCACATCGCAGGCCTTCCCTTCAAGTCTAGTCAAAGGAGGCCATAGTCCGACTGACTGGACCATTGTGTGAGCAGATTCCCTCACGCTCGGCATTCGTCGCTGTATGGGCTTTAAACGAGATGTGGCATTTCTCGCCTATCGACCTGTTGAAGTTTGTTGAACGTGCATAAGTGCACTCCTTCTATCTGATCGGCCTGACGGAGGTTTGCACTTGTTAAAAATTTTTCATGGAATGCCTCGGGCGAGCACGAGCTGCATTAACTACTGACCCGTGGTAGCATGCCATGTGTCACGCTCGCCGAAAATGCACACCTGACATGACAGACATTGATTGCGACATTTGACAATTTAAATTCGGCGACCGGATCTTGACCTAGGTTTCAGCAACCTAGATCTGACGGCTCCGGTTGGCCGAGCCCAGGGTATATGAACCCGCTGCGTCGCCGCCTTCTCTGCGCTTCCATTGCTTTGTGTTTCCAGCGACCCTTCTGTGCTTCTGCGCGATTTGCTCCGGCGGGTCCTCGCGTTTCTTTCCCATCACTTTTGCTTTCGAGCTTTCCGCTTTCCTCTGTTCTGGTGACCTTCTAGTGGTCGCTTTTCCTTGTTCGATTTGCCTTTCTTCCTCCTAGTCCCTTTTCCGCTTGTTTTTGTAATGGCTAGCTCCTCACAGTCGTCGACCTTCATCCCTAGGCTCTAGAACACCACCATGGAGTCCAGGTTCGATGAGGGCGACGCTGAGGGCCTTAGGAATGCTTTTGAAATTTCGCCTGACCACGAAATCATCCTGCTTCCTCGATCGATCGGCCAAATACCCCGCCGATTGGATGTATCTGCCTGTTCAGGGACCATTTCGCCGCTAGTCTGTGGTTCCTCATTCACCCCTTCATTCTCGCCATCTGTAAATACTTTCGCATTTCCCTTCCCCAACTTATGTCGGACTCTTTTCATTTGTTGTGCGGCGTCGTTGTCTTGTTCCAGCTGCACGGCATCCCTCTCATCCCTCAGGTCTTTCATTATTTTTACTATCTGAAGCAATCCGAACCGGGGACCTTCCTATTCTAGTCTCGGGTCGGCTTAGTGTTTTTTGATAAAATGTCAACTTTCAACAAACATTGAAAGGAGTATTTCTTCTTCCTGCGTCTTCCCGAGCGACCAGATTTTTTGACCCATTGGCAGCTCGAAGTGGCGCCTCAGCCCCCACTGAAGAGTTACAAGAGCCGATCGGACTCCTGAATGCTACGACGATGCTGGCCGATCAGAAGTATGACATCCACAAGTTGCTGTTTGAGGGTGTCCTCTACATCTTCGGTTTGACTCTGATCCACACCCGGCTGCCGACCAGCCAAGGTAAGAAACCTCTTTACCTCTTCTTTTGATGCTAACTAATTTTTCTTTTTCTTCTTCAACTAAAGTCATGATGTGAGAGCGGATGGCCGGCAAGGCGAAGCTTATGGGCACCGCGATCGAGGCGGTGACTACTGAACAGCTGGCGAGCCGAGGTCTACAACCGGTCGGCTCCCATGAAGATCCGCTCGGCCTAAGAGAGGAGGCGCCCGTGGTGGAGGGCGAAGGTGAGGCCAATCATGCGTCGAGCGGAGGAGCCACCCCGGGCTCACAGCCTCCGGCAGAGCAGCGCCCCATTATTCCCGTCGAGGAATCATCGGCCTCGGCCTCCTCTGACGTACCACTGACCAGGCGCAAGAGGTGCCGAGCGGAGCCATCTTCGCATTCTGCTACCTTGGGCGCATAGCCGGCCGAGAGAGTCGGAACTTCGACTTCGGCTCTGCTCCCAGAAACTATGGAGGCTTCATCGTCCGATCGGATGCCCTCCTTGGCTGAGCTACCGCAGGGGGCCGTCGCCGCATCACCCATGGCCTTCATGCCGCCACCACCGAAACCCCTGAAGGTTAAACGGTTCGGCATCTTACCAGCTTCCAGTCGGGAGGCCTCAGCTCACTCGGCCCCGAGCGATCGACGGTCTGTCATGAAGATCCTCCATCTGCCAACGGAAGACTATAGTGAGTCGAGCGCCCAGTCCTGGACCCCTGAGCACCAGATCATCATCCGGGGGCCGCTCGCCAAAGTCTGGGAGGATGCCCGAGCCCGTGCGGCGATACTACCTCCAGGCGCCCTCGCCAACAGTCACACCCAAATGACCACCGACATAAGTATTTTAATATAAATTCATGGCTTACCTCCGTTTGGCGCTAACCTTTTCCCGTTTATCTGCAGTACTAGGTGGAGAGCATGACAATGTGCCACAAGCTCGTATTCCTGGAGGATGGGTTCAAGAAGTTCAAAGTCTCGAGCGGCTCCTCCTCCTCTCAAGGGCCGCCTATTGGTTGGTCCTAGGAAGATCGTACCGGTTCCACTGTACAAAAATTTTGTACAAGTGTCGAACCTTTACTAAACAACCTATTGTGTTCTTTAGAAGTTAAATTAGGAATCGCAAACGGAACTTAACATTATTGATTCCAAATTTAACTTATCTGTTCTTAATGGTTTAGATTTGGATCGCAAGCAAAACTTAACACTATTGATCCAAATCAACCTATGCTATAAAGTTAATTAAATATTTTTTTCTAAAATCAGCTCCTATGTCAAACATGGCGAGGCACTAAGCCTTCTTGGGTATTGGATCATCCACCACTGCCTCGACAAAGCCTTTAATAGAAATTCAATATTTAATTTCCTAAAATAATATTAGGTTTAACCGAAAAGAACAATCGAATCACAAATTTGAAAAACAAAAAAAAATACAACTCGAATTACAAATTTGAAAAACTAGAATCTAATGTCACTTGTGTTTAGAATTCATACAAAGAAAAATAACTAGCATGATGCGGAAAATAATTACTAGTTATACCTTTTCTTTGTATGCTAATAACCTCGAGATCTTCTGCCGTATTCCTCGCCTCGCCTTGGACGTCGTGTGAGCGACGATCCTCCAAGATAAACACCACCCAAAGCCTTCTTCCTCCTCTAAAATCTGGCCACTGCCACCACCAAGGAACCAAAGAGAGCAAGGGGAAAGGGAAGGGAGAGAGGGCTAACCACAATAGAGAGCTCAACAAGAGAATAAGAATTGATAATACATGAGGCCTCCTCTCCCCTTCTTTTCTATTACTTGCCCAAGGCAAATAAGGAAAGACTTTTACAAAAATTAAAATCTTCCTCTTGTTTTTTCTTTTCCCCTTTTATTTTTTCCTTTTCCTTTCTCTTGATTAATTCAATCATTGATTTGATTGGCTGGCTCCTTGCTTGGGCACCAAGCAAGGGTGGCCGACCCCTTAAAAGGAAGAAAATAATTCTTGTAAAAATTTTATAAGCAAAGAAGGAAAGCTCTTATAAAATTTTACAAGCTCTCTTTTAATTACCTAAAGTGGATGTTAAAAAAGAAAAGTTTTAAAAATTAAAACTTCTCTTCTAAAATTTCCTTTTTAACATGGTTACAAAAATAGAAAGTTTCAAATTTAAAACTTCTCTTCCTTTTTTCTAAAAACCATGAGGATGGTTTAAAAAGGAAAGTTTTAAAACTTTTAAACTTTCTTTTAAACCATGTGGCCTAATTCAAATAAGGAAAGTTTTATAATTTTAAAATCTCTCTTTTAAATCTTATAATTTTCTAAAAAAGAAGATTTTAAAAATTCAAAACACCCCTCCTTATTTAGATCAACAGGACTTTTTCTTATTGTATTTGTTTTTGGTTTTCTTTTGGTCGTATTGTAGCCCCATAACATTTTTGATCAGCAGTGGTTTGTATGCGCATCTGCTTGATTCATTTTGCTTTCCAAATTACGGAGCTTCAAGTATTTTGGTACATTATCCCAAACGCGCCGTTCATCTGAAAATTTGGGGGCTTTTGGGAAACCCTCATTCGACAGCCCGCGTAGACCCGAGTTTATCGTTGCCACTTGACTATTTGATGAAGTCCTGGGTTTAATGTCGCCGCTCGACGATTCGAAGTAGACCCTCGTTTAACGTCGCCACTTAATGATTTGTCGGAGACTCGCGTTTAAGGTCGCCGCTCGACCATTGATGGAGACGAGGGTTTAGGGTCGTCGCTCTACTGTTGTTGGAGACACGCGTTTAACGTTGCCGCTCGACGATTGTTGGAGACATGCCTTTAACGTCGCCGCTTGACGGTTGTTGGAGACACGCGTTTAATGTCGTCGCTCGATGGTTGTTGGGGACACGTGTTTAACGTCGCCGCTCGATGGTTGTTGGAGACACGTGTTTTGTTGGAACCCCAAGGTGTTTTGATGTGATCAAACAAGTTAAGTTAGGTCATGTTTTGTTTAACCCTTGTATCTAAGTGTGCAGGAGCTTAGGAGCACAGGAAGTCAAGCAGAAGACGTGACTAGCAAGAAGGACGACACGGGGAGAGAGCCGACGGGCTCGGTGCATCCGAGGGACGAGGTGACTGCGGAAGAGTACACCGATGGACGAGAAGAACGTACGCGACGTTCGAGGGATGAGAAACCGGGAAGAAAGGCTGCTCGAGGAGAAGGCCGGAAGTTGGGCTCGGGTGAGCTCTATTACGGATGGCCGATATCACCCAAGCTAGCAGAGTCGGAGCAGAAGATCCGGACCGAGGCGAGCTGAACCGAAGCAGAGTCCCGGATGAAAAAGTCAACTGAAGTTGACTTTGGGTGTCCGGGCGCACGGAACAGTCCGAGTGCCCGGAACCCTTCCGGGCGCTTGGACAGAACTTTTATCCAAATCGCGGTCAAACCGTGATCCATGCAAAGGGGATAAAGTTTTATCCTTCCAAGGCATCCGAAACCCTTTGGGGCACCTCGAACAGTGCTATAAATGTACCACTAAGTTTCATAGTTAGAACAACTCACTTGTAATCCAGTTCTTTCAGTTCTACATTTTCTTTTGTGCTATCAACGTTGTAAAGAGGCTACTCCGCCCAAAGGAGATCGTCAGATAGTGCGCCATACTTTCCTTGGATTAACAATACTCTGATTGCAAATCAAGTAACTCTTTTGTGTTTGTTCTTTTTTTTTTGGTCTCTTTTTGTTTTAATTACAAGTGCTATTTATTTAGTTGGAAATCCGAGAAAGGTTAAATTTATTTTTCAGAGCAATTCACCCCTCCCCTCTTACCAGCCTCCAAAGGGACCAATACGTTTAACGTCACCACTCGACATTTGTTGGAGACACTCGATGGTTGATATACACTCGCACCCGAGTTTAAGGTCGTCGTTCGACCGTTGATGGAGATACCCTTGAAGACCCCTTTGCTTTTTATTCAAACTTTGCCCTGCGTTCGGCAAACACACAACAGATACAAAGTACAGGATTCACTTGCGCACCTATCATCCAACCCTGTAGGGTTGAAGATGGTTCGCGCTCCATGGCCTCTTGAGCCGCCTCCCCTCTTCATCCTTCAAATAATATGCGCCCGATTGGAACTTCTGCACGACCTTGAATGGTCCTGCCTATGGTGGCTTGAGTTTGGCGACGTCACCGACCGACTTCACTTTCTTCCAGACAAAGTTGCCGACCTGGAAGGACCTCAAGATCACTCACCGATTGTAATTCTGCTTCATTCGCTGTTGATACACCGTTAGCCGAACAACGACTTTTGCCCTTGCTTCATCCACCAAGTCGAGCTCCATCAACCTCCGTTCAACGTTCCCTCCGTCGTAGTGCTGCACCTGATTGGATTCAACCTCGACCTCCACGGGGACAACTACTTCGCTGTCGTATACTAACTGGAATGGGGTTACGCCGGTCTCCTCTTTCGGCGTCGTGCGGAGAGCCCATAGCACACTAGGGAGCTCGTCGACCCAGCTGCCTCCTATGTGATCGAGCCGAGTGTGCAAGACTCTGAGGATCTCCCGATTGACGACTTCCTCTTGCCCGTTGCCTTGAGGGTAGGCCATTGAGGTGAATGATTGCTGGATGTCGTAGCCTTCACACCACTCTTTGAGCTCCCGACCGATGAGCTGCCTTCCATTGTCGGATACGAGTCGGCGCAGGATTTCGAACCGACAAATAATGTTCTGCCAAATAAATTTGGTGACTATCCGCTCTGTGATTCTTGCCAATGGTTCGGTCTCTACCCACTTTGAGAAGTAGTCCACCGCCATCAGTAGAAACTTTCGCTGATCGATTGTCATAGGGAAAGGCCCAACGATGCCCATGCCCCATTGGTCGAATGGGCACGATACCGTGGACGCTTTCATCTCCTCGGTCAGTTGGTGCGGCATGTTGTGATACTTCTGGCAATACAGGCAAGTCGCCACCGTCCGAGCGACATCCTCATGGAGGGTCGGCCAGAAGTATCCAGCCAGAAGTATTTTTCGTGCTAATACGCGGCCACCCGGATGACCCCTACAAGATCCTTGGTGCACCTCCTTTAGGATATATTCGACATCCTCCGATCCGACATACCTGAGGAGGGGTTGGGAGAAAGCTTTCTTATAGAGTTGGTCGTCGATCAATGTGAACTGTCCGACTCTCTTCTTTATCAAGCGAGCATCTTCCAGGTCCGCAGGTGTAGTTCCCAAACGTAAAAACTCTGTCAGGGTCGTCTTCCAGTCGTTCGGGAAGGTGATTTCCTCCATACGATCGATGTTGGCTACTAGTGAGACTTACTCGATCGGCTGACCTATAACGGTTGACGTTAACAAACTGCTAGCTTTGCCAGCTCATCCGCCACTTGGTTCTCCGATCAGGGGATCTTCTGTATAACCACTTCTTGGAAGTTGGCCTTCAGCTTTTCGAAAGCCTCTGCATAGAGCTTTAGCCGTGCGTTGCTTATCTCAAAGGCCCCAGATAGTTGCTGGGCAGTGAGCTGGGAATCCGAATGAATGAGGACTTTATTCGCTCCCACCTGCTGAGCTGCTTGTAGGTCAGCTATCAATGCCTCATAATTTGTTTTGTTATTAGTAGCTCGGTAGTCTAGCCGGACGGATAGCTGCATCCAGTCTTCTCGAGGTGAGATGAGGATTAAGTCGATCTCGTTGTCCTGCCGAGTGGAGGAGCCGTTCACATATATCTTCCACATTGTTGTTGGCTCTTCATTATGGACTTCTGTGACGAAATCTGCCAAGGCTTGAGCCTTGATCGCCGACCGGGGTTGATACTGAATGTCGAACTCACTGAGCTCTGTTGTCCATTTAATCAACCACCCAGACGCCTCCGGATTGAGGAGGACTCTTCCCAAAGTACTGTTGGTCATCACTATTATCGAGTGCGCCAGGAAGTATGGGTGAAGTCTCCGCACGACGAGTATTAAGACATAAGTCAACTTTTCGAGACCAGTGTAACAGAACTCAACATCTTTTAATAGGTGGCTTAAAAAAATACATAGGTTGCTGTTCTGGGCCGTTCTGCCTGACAAGAGCTGACCCGACCACATGTTCATTAGATGACAAATAAATCTAGAGCGGCTCACCCGCGTCTGGCTTGGCTAATACAGGCAGGGAGTTCAAATACTCCTTCAGCTCCTCTAGCGCCTGGTCGCACTCAATGTCCCATTAGAATTTTGTAGCTCGACGCAGTATTTTGAAGAATGGCAGACTTCAATCGGACGACTTGGATATGAACCTGGACACGATCCGACCGATTAGCCTCTGAGCTTTCTTCAAATTCTGAGGCGGAGGCATGTTCTGCAAAGCTTGGACTTTGCTCGGATTGGCTTCAATGTCCCGTTTGGTGACGATATAGCCCAGGAAGCGACCACTCTTTGCGCCTAACTGTCACGCCCCGGAGGAGTCCCTGTCCGAAGAAATTCTGGCAGCACCTCCCCTGTACGGCAGACAATCTGAAACTTCCAACATCCACAATATACCTCAGCCACAGGCGGCTGGAATATACACACAACCACGCAGTTTATATGCAAATCAGCCCACTCGGCTGTACCAAAACCAAAATACAACGAAAAATTGACAGAAACCAAATACAAACCAAAACACAAATTGCTAGCCGGCTAGGCTTACACAACCAACAACCAATACAAAATACCACATAACAACATCAACGCTCCAGAAGCAAAACCGGAGTACAGAGCTAAACTCACTGATACATAAAACAAATAAAACATAAAGGGAAACTGTAAGTCTTCTGATGTGACGTGGGGACCAGCAGACAGGATACTCCAAGCGACTTCATAAACAACCTGGTACCTGAAAAATATAGTGTGCATGGGGGGTGAGTTCAACAACTCAGCGAATACCAATAGATATGACTAGTAAGATATATCTAACAGCAATAAACATGAAATACAACTTCCTAATCATATATAGGAAAATGCAAAACTGAAAGGTAACTGAGGAAGCTGTACTCACTAGGAAATCCTATCCAGAACAAAAGGTCATCAAACCGAGAGTGTCATAAATCTTGTATGCATGTCAAACAGATGCATCCAACCAAATGCAGCAAATAAATGCAGCAAGCACAAGCAATAAATGCATCAATGTGTATGATGCCAATGACATGTCCTGGTCACCCCTACTCTCCAGTCAGCCGTCTCACACATGATGGTAAGACCGAGTGGGTAGGGCTATGACAACCGTGCACTCTGCCATCACTGCTCCTAATGAGTGACCAAGTGGGCGGGATGCTGTCGGAGTACACCTATCCTCCTACCCCAAATTATAAATGGGGGAGCTCAATGCTCTCATCTCCCGGTACACAATGATGGGGAGGGATCTCTGTCCTGCTACAACGCTGCGTCACACTAACCCATGAGTGGACTAACGGAGCCTTTGACAGAGCACCTGCTGCAACAGACCCTGCATGAATATACCACTAACCCATGAGTGGTCGTGTATGCAGATACATGTAACTGGCGATGTGCTCAACAATAATGAAGCTGACAATCGCACAACATGCAATCATGCGAATGGTGCATGACACTAAGCATGACAATATCCTGAACCAAATCCACACACACATATATATATATAAATGTGTACCCTAGTACCAGTAAGTCAAATCCACAGATCTAGGATATACATGTCCTCTATGGCAAAACAACCTAGGTCCTGAATATATCCGCCTCCATAAAATATGTACCAACAATATACATAGATCAAAGCAAAAGGGTTTAGGTACACAGATCAGATATGATACAAAAATATAGGTACACATGTCAGATAATAAAAATCCAGAATCTAGTCCTAAACTCAATAAAGCATGGTATGTCACTTACTCTAGGAATTAAGGTACTCATGGCAATAATCACGAGGTATAAACATGGATACATAACAAACGATAAAACAGAACATGCTATGAGTATCAAATCATGACATACCAAAGACAAACATGATAATTGTATGTAGCTATAAAATACTATGCATATCCAATTGACAATATCATAAAAGATAAGTCAAGAGGTAGCCGCCTCCATTAGGAAGGTCCAATCCAATCCAAATCCAACGTCGAGATGCTCGTCTCGCATCAAAGTCCTGTGATATCAATGTGTATATTTTTATTTAGCTACAATCCAAAGAAATGGATAAATAAAATCCTTAAGGCTAAATTAGGGTAAACCCTAATCAACCTAACCATCCAGTATAATTCACCTACAACAAAATAATCATACCTAACCAATATCAAGTTCAAAATATGAACTATAATTTATCATATATCAAAACGTACCTAAATCACTCCATAATAAATTATATATATGTAACAATTTATATCTAAAACAACATGTATCAAGAACGTGCCAACTCAACCACACTCCAAACCCTTACCTTAGGGTTGCTGGACCAAAGATTCTGCTGGAGACAGAGGTTGCTGCTCAAGAAGGAAACTCCACCGCTTGTCCAAGCAAGAATCAAGAACTGAGATCAACCACAGGAATCAAACCATAACCCTAATTCCACACCTCATATCTTACCTCCAAAATCAACAAGACTCGGCTGGACCTGGTGGCCGGCGGTAGTGTGGTACAGAGACAGCGACACCAGGAAACTAGGGCAGAGGAGAAGAGAGGAAAGGGAGGCTCGGCAGAACCCAGGGCAGCAACTCACACAAGTGCGAGGCTCGGCTAGGGCAGAAGAAAGGGTCGGCTCTCAGCGGTGTGCGGAGGTGGAGAGGCTAGGGCAGAGAGGGACGACGGTCGGCGCTAGGGCTCGGGTGCCGGCACAGAGAATCGGCCGAGAGGAGTCAGTGGCGTCGAGTGCGGCTCAGGAGGAAGTGAGGAAGAGGGCTAAGGTGTGCGGCTCGGGAGGAAGTGAGGAAGAGAAGGAGGAGGAAACCGCTCGGCAGTTAGGGCTCGGAGGAGGGCGTCGGACGAGCTCGGCGCCAGAAGGCTTGACACAGAGGTGGAAACGGCGATGAGGAGAAAACAAATAAAAATAATAATAATAATAAAACAATTCCTCACTTAAATGGTGTAGCCAAAACAGGCTTTCCCGGGGCCCCATTTTTATACCCGTAAACTCGTCCATACGAGCTCCAAAAAATTCTCAAAAAATTTCTAAAAATTTCAGAAAATTCTCTTATCATTATTCGTAAATTTTCGGTATTTTACACTAATAGACACTTGCTTGAGTTCAGCTTTATTCCATATGCCCTCAGCGCCCGGCAGGTTTCGTTGATATCTACTCATAGGTCAGTAACTCAGAGGGATTTGATGAGTATGTTGTCGACGTATACCTCCATATTACAGTCAATCTGTCGTCGGAACACTTTATTCATTAGCTTCTGTTAGGTGGCTCCGACGTTCTTTAGTCCGAACGACATTACGTTATAGCAGTATGTTCCGTCGACCGTAATGAAGCTGACATTCTCTTGATCTTCGTGAGCTAGTGGCACTTGATGATATCCTTGATATGTGTCGAGCATGCAGATAAGCTCGCAGCCCGCCGTCGAGTCCACCATTTGATCTATCTTGGACAGTGGATAGAAGTCCTTCGGGCATGCCTTGTTAAGGTCGCGGAAGTCGATGCAGACTTGCCACTTGTTGCCCCGCTTAGAGACTAGCACAACATTGGCTAGCCAGCTTGGGAATTGGACTTCCCTGATATGGCTTGCCTCCAATAGATTCTCTATCTCTGCCCAGATTATCACGTTCTGTTTTGCGCTGAAATCTCTTTTTCTTTGTTTGACCGGCCGAGCGTCTGGTCGGATGTGCAGCTCATGCTGGGCCACGCTTGGGGCGATGCCGGGCAACTCATGTGTCGACCAAGTGAACACATCATGATTCTGCTTGAGGCAGGCAATCAGCTTTGCCTTCCTCTTTTCTTCCAGGTTGGCAGCAACGAAGGTCATAGTTTTCGACCGGCTCAGGTAAATCTGAATCTCCTCTTTTTCTTCATATAATAAAGTGGGAGGTTTTTCAGTGATAGCATTTACCACTAGCCGTGGAGTCTTTCGAGCAACCTTAGCCTCGATCTTGACCATTTCTACATAGCAGCGCCGAGCAGCCAATTGGTTACCTTTGACCTCGTCCACCTGATCGTCCACTGGGAATTTCACCTTCTGGCAGTAGGTCGAGACTACTTCCCGGAACTCGTTGAGAGTCGGTCATCCTAAGATGACGTTGTAAGCCCACAACGCATCCACTACTATAAAGTTAGTAGTCCGGGTCCTTCTCAACGACTCTTCTTCTAGTGAGATGGACAATCTTGATTGGTCGATCGACAAAACCTCATTGCTAGTGAATCTGTAAAGCGGGGTTGCCATGGGAAGCAACTCGCTTCGATCGATCTGCAGCTAATCGAATGCCTTCTTAAAAATGATGTTCATCGAACTCCCCGTGTCGACGAAGATCCGGTGAATGGTGTAGTTGACGATCATCACTCGGATGATCAACATATAATCATGAGGGATTTCGACCCCCTTGATAACCATGATTTTGCTATATTATTTTGATTTATAATGTATGTTTTTGATGTTCTATTCATAGCTTAAATTCACATTTACATTACGTTTCATAAATTGCAGTTGATCTTGTACTTAATTGCAAATTGACTTATTATCATGGCATTTGATGCTAATGTTTGATTATTATTTTGTAGGTATCAAAAGGGTCATGGACCCGATCATATCAGACCATATTTGGGCTCAAATCTAGGGCTAAACAAGATGATCAAGCCTTGGAGCGATTTGGACCGTCCATTGAAGATCGAAGAGATCTGAGCCATTCGTCAAGAATCTGGTCCATCCAAGTTAAGAGGAAGCATATCACAACCGTTGATGAAGATCCAGAGGTTTTGATCCAGATCTGAGATGTTCTAGCTGTTGATTGAGCCCTGAATTAATCTGGACCGTTCGATCAATTTTGAGGTTGATTTAAATCATTTGAGAAGCTACAGTGCTTCCCGAGCTTAGCGTGTTCATGACATTGCTACTGTTCACCATCTTCTTCTCCGCGACGCCGCAGCTCCCATTCCAAAATTCCAGATCCAAGAGCAGCGTTCTTCACCGACGGCGATCTCGAGCTGCCGACGTTCATCTTCCGAGATCAAAGAGTGGTAGAGGGAGGTTTCTCAGCCGCGACTTGGGTTCTGTTCATCGTCGCGCTCCTGATTGAGGGAGTTTTTCTTGATCAGCGATCTTCAAATTTAACAGAGCTTCGAGGGAGGTTTCTTGGAGTTTCTGACCCTTTTCCGATCTTCATTCCGCAGCTAAGCTAAGTAGATCTGATCAATCGAATTAGTTTTGCAAATTCACAGAATCTTTTCTCTGTTCTTCGGTTGATGAGATTATCAGACGAGTGTGAGCTGCAAGGGAGGTTTCTTGGAGCTATGAGCGTTCCCTGATGATAGTTGGAAGCTTGGTTGATTGTTCATTGGATGTTTGAGGGGAGGTTTCCGAGAACAACTCTGTTCCAGCAGAGAGGAGAGGTTGAGTTTGGGATTTGGGATGTGGAATGTTTTTTAGGTTTTGTTTCCCTTTCATTTCTGATTCACTTGCTCAGATCTTATGATCTGATAGTTAGATTGCATGTTTGATTCCTAGTTTGCATTTACTATTCCATTTTCTACAAGTTCATACTAGTTTCAAGTTATAGCTTTAGCAAAACTCCTGTTTAATTCATTGTATGAGTTGTAACTGTGATCGTGCTTGAGTGTTGAATGAATCTATGAGTTCTTTTCATTGTAAATCTATGTGATGAAAAGTTAATTGTGGGTATGATCGGATAAATTGTTGATTATGGAATTTGCTTCAATGATACTTAATCATGATGTTTGGTTGAGATGAAGTGGAACATGTTTAGATGAGATTAACTTTTTTTTGATTTTATTCTTGATTTAACTAGTGTACTATTGTGAATTAGATAAATTGAATGAGGAATTTGATTAAATGAAAGTGTTGAATCTATCTAGTTGATGTACGAATTCAATTTTGAATCAATTCTAAAGCATTCACACACTCCCTAGTTATTCTTGGAAAAATACGACTTGAGACTCCTTACTACACGTGTTTTCTTAGTTAGTTGAGTTCCTAATCTTTATTAATTTGGGATGCCACGTGACATGCAAATTGGCAAACACCAAAATTTTGGCGCCGTTGCCGGAGAAATTACTAGTAGTGTGTGTTTATTTTGGGATTGTGCATTGATTGGTTTACTTTGTTAGCATCTTCCTTGATTTGATTGCTATTCTTTTTTTTATATTCATGTTGGCTATTCTTGAATTGTTAAGTGCTTTAATTTTCATTAATTCATTGTGTTTGAAACTTATGCTCTTGACTCTTCTAATTTTGAGTGCTAGTGTTGTGTGGTAAGAACAGGAGATTTCTTTAGCATGAATTCATATTTTCAGAATTTTGGAGGTGGGATAGAGAGTCAGTAATTTCAGCCTGAGTATCAATTTTACCCAAACATGGATCAACAAAATAGGTATGAATCATTTTATAATATTTTTAATGCTAATTGGGTGAATAATTCATGTTTCAGGTATGAAAGTGCATAAGGACAATTTTTTGAGCCATATCCAGCCTACTAGAATTCATATGGGTGTCAAGAGGTTTCAACATCTTTTAAGCCACATCCTTATCAACAGACCGAACCTTAAATTGAAGAGTCAACATGGAAGGTCATGAAGATTATGCAACAAATGAGTGAGCATCAAGAGCAATAATTCTCAAGAATTCAAAACATACAGAATCAATTGGATCAAATCGCATCATCCATTATTCAGTTACAAACACAAAGCGCCAGTGAGGAGGTGGATTGTGGAGATCTTGTCAGGCCTGACACTGTATCTACTGTTGGTTGCTACTCAGAAAACCTAGAGGTTCCACTGTACAAAAATTTTGTACAAAGGTCTGAACCTTTTTCCTAGCTACCATGTGTTCTTTTAAATTAAATTTTGGATCGCCTGCGGAACTTAACACGTTTGATCCAAAACTTAATCTATTTGTTCTTTTAGGTTTTAACTTGGATCTCCTGCGGAACTTAACACGTTCGACCCAAGTCTCCTTAAGTTATTAATTCCATTAAATACTAATTTCCATAAAAGGTTCCCAGTACTGACGTGGCGAGGCACATGGCCTTCTTGGATATGGGAGCAACCACCACCGACTAGACAAAACCTTTAATAGAAAGCTAATATTTAATTTCCTAAAATAACTTTAGGTTAACCAAAGAGAACAATCAAATCACAAGGAAAAGAAAGAAAACAAAAGAACACAACATCGAAAAACATATTCGAAATACTAGATCATAAGCCTCTTGTATTTGGTATTATTTCCATAAATAACTAGCATGATGCGGAAATAAAATTATTAATTATACCTTGTAGAAAACCTCTTGATCTTCTACCGTATTCCTCTTCTAACCTCGGACGTTGTGTGGGCAACGATCTACCAAGATGAGAAACCACCAACCACCTTCTTCTCCTCCAAGCAAGGTTCGCCACAAAGGAAGAACTTTACCAAAGAAGAAAATCAAAATACTAACCAAGCTCCAAGAGATGCTAACTTTCTCTCCTCTTCTTCTTCTTCTCCAAGTAGTATCCGCCACCACAAGAACTCCAGAGATGAAGTATTCGGCCACCACAAGAGGAAGAGAGGGAGAGGGTAATGGCCGGCCACAACACCAAGGAAAAAGGGAGAGAAAACAATAGAGGTTGTGTCCCATGAAGGCACCCTCACCCCTTCTTTTATATTCCTTGGCCTAGGCAAATTAAGAAATTTAATTACAATAAATTTTCCTTAATTTCCTTGACTTGATTTAATTGAGAGAAATAAAATAAAATTTCCCAAATCAATTTCAAGTGGCCGGCCACATCATTGGAAAACAAAAGAGGACAAGTTTTAATCAACAATTAAAACTTCCTAATTTGTTTCCGGAAATTTTAAAAAATAAAATTTCTCTTTAAAATCTCTTCATGGTTAATAAAAGGAAATATCTATAATTTTAATTTTATTAACATGTGAATAATTTTAAAGAGAAAATAAAACATCTCTCCAATCTACAAATAAGGAAAGAGATCTAATATCTTTCTTTAATCTTTTGTAAATCTTTTACAAGAGAGATATTTTAATTCTAATTCTCTTTAAATTATATCTTCCACATTATAAAAATTAAAATTAAATTTCTTTTTTAATTTATTTTGGCCGGCCAGCTTGGGTTCAAGCTAGGGCCGGCCACCCAATATATACCTAGGCCGGCCCTAGCTTGGTTCCCAAGCTAGCTTGGCCGGCCCTTAGTGGGTATAGAAGGTGGGTATAGGTGGGTATAGAACTCTATAAATAAGAGGCTACGATAGGGACCGAGAGGAGGAATTGGTTTTGGTCTCCCGATAAAATTAAGCATCCCGTGTTCGCCTCGAACACACAACTTAATTTTATCAATGATAATTCATTCCACTAGAGAACTATCATTGAACTATCGCACCAATCCCAAATTACATTTTGGTCTCCTTCTTATTATGAGTGTGTTAGTCTCCCGTGTTTAAGATATCGAATGTCCACTAATTAAGTGAGTTCTTGACAACTCATTTAATTAATATCTAAGTCCAAGAGTAGTACCACTCAACCTTATTGTCATGTCGGACTAAGTCCACCTGCAGGGTTTAACATGACAATCTTTATGAGCTCCTCTTGAGGACATTATCAACCTAGTATCTCTAGGACACAGTTTTCTTCTATAATCAACAACACACACTATAAGTGATACCATTTCCCAACTTATCGGGTTTATTGATTCAACGAACTAAATCTCACCCATTGATAAATTAAAGAAATAAATATCAAATATATGTGCTTGTTATTATATTAGGATTAAGAGCACACACTTCCATAATAACTGAGGTCTTTGTTCCTTTATAAAGTCAGTATAAAAGAAACGACCTCAAATGGTCCTACTCAATACACTCTGAGTGTACTAGTGTAATTATATAGTCAAGATAAACTAATACCTAATTACACTACGACCTTCTAATGGTTTGTTCCTTTTCCATTTTGGTCGTGAGCTACTGTTTATAATTTATAAGGTACTGATAACATCATCTTCTGTATGTGACACCACATACTATGTTATCTACAATATAAATTAAATGAACAACTACAAACAAATGTAGACAATTAGACCAAATGTGATTCTTTATTCATAATAAATGTTTACAAAGCTTAGGCTTTCAGTATACATTCCAACATCTACTACTTCACTAGATTCTTTATGTACTTTTTATTGTTGTGATGATGTAGTTAAACATAATTTTGATTCTACTGACGTTGTTGCTTTAGATGTTGGAAATGATGCAGGTATTGATGTTGAAGATAATTTAAGTGTAGGGGATTGCTTTCTGGAAGCATTACCTCAAGAATCACCAAGAATAGAGGATGTGAGTGTAGAGACTTGTGCTATGGAGCCAAGTACCCACGAATCATTACATGAAGTTGTACATTCACCAGAACCAGAACCAGAACTTGAGCCATTACTTGATGATAAAGAGGTAACAATCACCAATCCGGGTGTCTTTCAACATGATAAGGTGAGTGTTTTTTATAATTTATCAAAAAATTTTATAGAGGTATCAATTGTTGACTTTATTAGATGTGATTCATTTCTTGAAATATCTTTTACCCACACTAATGTTCTCCTATTTTCTTTTTATCCCACATGTGTTTGGGAGGGATTGTCTTTTAATGATGTTGTAGGAGAATATAAGCTTCCTAAGTGGATGCTTGAACTGAACCACCTCCGACCTCCAGAAAAAGTTTTCAAAGGAAAAATAGAAAATAAAAAGAAGTTGATTGCAACCAAGGATACTCCACTTCTGGCATGACTTCTTCTTCATAATCTTCTTCACCCGTCGGGAATTAAAGGGGAGTGGGTTTCTAATTTTGCTTTCTTTTGCATTTTAATTCATGCTTTGTTAATAAATTCTTGTTATGCATTTCCTTAGTTTCATACTTTACAATTGCATTTTACTTTCATACATTGCATTTTTGTTTAGTATACATAGCTTGCCATTTTTAATAAAAGTCTCCATGAAATTTTTCTAAGTAATATTTTTAAGATGGTAATTTTTTTTTTTTAAATTTGACCATCAATTTTAGGTCATTTGACATGATTGAATGCTCTACTTACTTGATATTGGTTAGTTTGGTGGTGGATTCCATTTTGATTAATTGAGCTTGATTGCATGAAAATTACCTAGAGAGGACCACTTTAAGCCTAATCTCTATTTTTATTTTTGTGTGGCATGCACTTACAACAATTGAAACTCTAGAACTTGCTTTGCTTCTTTTCAAAGTCACAATAACATATGTATGCATGAAGATAAAGGATATTTTCCCCCTCATTATTTCCCATTTCTCTCTCACAATTTTCTTAAAACATTTTCCTCTAGCATTTTAACCTTTGATTACCTTTTCTTTGCTCTATTTCATTGAGGGTTTTGGTTGACTATCTTGATGAGTTAGATTGTTCGATGATGGACAAAAGTTTAAGTGTGGGGGAGGTGTATGTATTCTTTACAATTTAGAAATGGATCAAGGTTTGGAAAATGGTTGAGCAAGGGCTGATTTGAGGAGGTGTTTAAGTTATAAGTTCTGGAAGATTTTGTTTTGAATGAATGACTCTTAGTATTCTGTGCTTAACTTAACTATCATCAGAGTTTGATCATGTCAAGAGCAAGATCTAATTGTTTTGAATTTTGAGATTTGATACTTAGTTGATACATTCCAAATTCTAGAAGTTATATGTTGGAAGACGGTTTTGTAAATGCTAAAATCTGATGCTGACCAGGAGTTTTGCTATTTAGAGAATATGGTTATCAGTAATGGAAGCTGAATGAATGCTAATGAAGGATTGCATCTGAACATTGCTGGTGTCAATGAAAAGATTTGTTTAGGTTAGGAAATGTGAATCTACAGAAAGATAAGAAATGCAGCTTAGATCTACATGTGCTGAAATTAAGAACTTACAGATGTTGTACCAGAAATCAGTGAAGAAAATCAGAGAAGCTGGAACAAAAGAAGTTCAAGAAGTTAGAATTTTAAGAGAGATAGAAGAATAAAAAGAGAAGAGAATGAAGAAAGGAAGAGAAAAAACAAGAGGAGAATTTTGAGAGTAGTAAATTCTGAAGTTTAGAGTTGGGAGCAAAATTCGAGGTTGGTTCGCTGAAAAAGGAATTTACAGTAGCATTGAGATTGAAGTGTAGAAGCTAGTATCACTGAATTTTGTTAATCAGTTGGTAAGGAGATGATGAGTTTTGAATTTCAATGTTGTGTAGCTATGGATGCTACATAAGCTTCATTTGAACAAACAACAACAGATACATCATTAAAAAATTTTGTTCTTGATTGATTATTGAACTTGATCCGAGTAAAAATTGTGGGATGTATGTGCCAATCTGATTTGAAACAAAAAGAGTTCCTAGAAACTGGAACTGATTTCCTAGAGCTTGAATTTCTGAAATTGCTCTTTTGATTTTTTTTGGAATCAGAGTTCTTTAATTGAATTTAGAAGCTAAGTGCAGAACAGGAATTGCAGGAATGAACAAGCCTCTGCAACCCTTGCTGTAGAGAAAGAAACAAGAACTAATTACATTCAAGGTCTAGAACTAATTAAATCGAGCTGAGAAAGAATGTACCAAATTCTGGATTCGTTCATAAGAAGGAAGGGCAGTGACAACAACTATAAATAGATCAGATTTCTGAAATTGCTGTTGCTAAATTACTTTTGCTTTGACACCAAGTCTAGGAAATGTTCAGAAATTTGGAATTCAGAAATTCTAAAATTCTTGATATTGTTAAAGCTGAATTGAGGAATTTATTAAATTCTGTAATTTGGTATCCGAAATGTGTTTATGGCAAATCTCTTGTTATCTCTTATCAGCAACAACTTCGAGTTTGAATCCTGTTAGCCTAGTATCAAATACAAATTTGTCTAAGCTGAATTCTAAATGTGCAGTTATAGAATTCTGGATTGCAGGTTTTTAGAGGTGGAATTTAAGCTCTCAACAAGTCAGAAACATTTGGGAGGATTTAATAACTTGACTTACTACTGCTTGATCCCTGAATTTCAGTAGGAAGACATGTCTATTAAATGTTCAATTGTGGAACGTTGAAATATGGTTGCTGGAGTTTATTCTAAAGGTTGAAATTTTGAGTTCAAAAAGTAAATTAGCTACTGTCCTTTAATTTCAGCATAATGCAGCAACATATAAATGAAACAGAAATACATCAACACTACATTGGGCGAAAACAAAAATGCTAATGGAAAATAATGTGTCTGAACAGAAATGCAGTAGTGTTCGATATAGTGAGAATCTTGAAGAACTAAGCTGCCTAAAACAGTGAAGTGTTGATTTCCTGGTGAATCTGGACTATGGAGATGGTGTTACCTACTTCCTATTCTTATGCAAGAACGAAATCAAATATTGCTGTAAAGAAAACTAGCTATTAGTGAATGTTGTATCTACTTAATTGTTGGTTCCACTAAATTTTTGAGTTGTGTAAGAATTCAGAATCAGCTACACTTCAGAGCTGAATTCACTGTAATGTTCAGTAATAGAGAGTTAAATATCAGAATTTTCAGGATTTTGTGATCTGATCAAGTTACTGAAACTTAAGAAGATCTAGCAACTTCTTTTAGCTGAACTCAAGCTACTGTAATGTTCAGAAAACACTTCAGTTTTTGAATCAGAATGGCACAACAAGGTTACTGAACTTGGAATGTTAATGCTTTAAGAAGGAAGTAAAGCATGGTGGAATCTGATTATTGCAGGAATTCATAGGTGGAGATTTAGTATTGGTGGAGTTTTATTAGCATTTGGAAGTTGAGAATTTATCTGAGTTACAAGTTTTTGAACTGAATTACAAGTTTCAGGATCTAACCATGCATTCTGAAATTTATCAGGAAGTTGTTAGTTTTTGATTATTAATTGATGATTCTTTTCAAGTCTTTTGTGTGCAAAATTTTGAGGCTGTAAGGAATCAAAATGCTGTTATTATACTTGGAAAACATCTTGACGAAATTGAAATGTTGGATATTTTTGAAGCTGGAAACTGAGTATTCAGTTTCTGAGTTTTCAGGAACAATCTATTGAAAACACAAGGGAGGGGACTGTTGAATTATTCAGCAGTGAGGAATATGCCCCTGGAAATTGAACAAAAGCCTCAGATGGATGCTACATACTTTTAAAAGGAATCAAATTCTTACATTTTGAGTTTGATGTATCAATGGTGTGCCAAACTTGGTTGTGGAATTTTGGTTAGGAAGAAGCCAATGAGAAAAGGAAGAAGAGTAATACTGGAATATGTTACAAGGGTGTGATGCTGAATTAAAAGGAATAAGATTCTCAACTTAGGGCAAATGATAGCTGTGCCAAATGATTCTCTGAAAGTTTCAGTTGATAGCTGCAAAGTAGTGAGAAAGAATTGGATGTTGGATGTGGAGTTCTAGATAGGAAATTGATATAGGAAATGGTTGTTGTTTCTGAAACTCTATTCTGAAATCTGCTGTTGATTTTAGAATTCAGAATTGAGCTTCATATGATTTTTGGAATTAATTCATTAAATAGATTAGTTTTGGCTCAGAGTTTTCTTTGCTAGTGTTGGGAAAATTACTAAAGGGAAATCTAATGGTTTTCAGTTAAGAAAAAAAGTGAAAACATTGCTGCAGGTTTCAGATGTTGTTGCTGGGAAAAGTTCCAAATAACAGGAAAGTTTCAGTGACTGCTGAAAACTGAAGAAGTTGCTGCATTCAAATCCTTATGAACGGAATTTCAAGGAACTGAGGATGCTTTGAATGAAAGTTCTGTACAATAGAGGCTGAAAGTGTACAGAATTTCAAGGTTCTGAAAATTTTAATTTCTTGGTTTCAATGATATTCACATTATAGGCATATTGATTTGGTTATAGTTGGTTGAATCAAGTGGTTGTAAACAGAACAAGAACTTAAATTGAATCTAATTGGATTCCTCTGATGAACTGTAGAAGTGCTGAATTTTGCAGAATTACAGAAACATTCACCAAGTGCATGATTAGTGCAAAACCTATATGCTGTTAAATCCAGAATTCAATGCTAAATGAGATTTCTTAATCAGTGAAGAGCTTATGCTGAATCTGAATGTTGTATTATGAAATCTTTATAACTTGAGTTGGAATTCAAGAGCTCCAACCAAATTTATTGCAATCTTCCATAACAACACTCTAAGAGATAGAGCAGAAGAAAAGAAAATCTGCAGAATGAAGGAAGACAAAGAAAGTGACCAGGAAAGTATTAAGTCATTTTATACATGTTGTGTTTCATTGTCCGAGACGGCCAATATTTCAAGTGTGGGGGAGGAAATTCTTCTTCATAAATTGATGTGAGATTATTTGGGTTTTCAAGTGCTGAAATTGAGTGTAAAAATAGTAAAAAACTGGCAAATCAAGAGTGTATCAATTGTGAAGATAGAGTATCAAGATTTTTGGATAGCCATCATATTAAAGGAGAGGTTTGCTTGAGCTTTTGAATTGGTAACGACAAATGATATTCATTTCTTTATACATGAAAATGGTCAACTCATCAAGTATATTCTTCCAATACTCTCATCTTCTCATTTTCTTCATTGAATTCTTTTCTTTTGCCTATTCCATTCACTTCTATTATTTTTTTATTCTATTTCAATTCTTGTTGATAAAATCTTATTGATTCATGTTTGCTATGTTTTATAGTGGTGGATAATTAGAAAATAAACAAGCTTATGGTAGTGAAATGTTGTGAGTGACATTGAATGAGCTCCACATATATGCATTTTTGAGTGTGAGAGTAGAATAGGTAAATACCTTGTGAGATTGCAACTTACTTAATTTTTTAATTGGATTGAAACTACCATATCTACTGATTATTATTTGGATTGTATTCATGATTGTTTGTGATCTTTAGATGGTCGTAGTTAAATTCATTTTACTATCTTCTAGGTGTTGCAAGGGAAACCTCATTGCCAGTGAATCCGTAAAGCGGGGTTGCCATGGGCAACAACTCGCTTCGATCGATCTGTAGCTGATCAAATGCCTTCTTAAAAATGATGTTCATCGAACTCCCCGTGTCGACGAAGGTCCGGTGAATGGTGTAGTTGATGATCACCGCTCGGATAATCAACGTATCATCATGAGGGATTTCGACCCCCTCCAGATCACTGGGGCCGAAGCTGATCTGAGGCCCTTCGGCCTTCTCCTTGCTGCTCCCTAAGGCATGGATCTCCAACCGTCGAGCGTATGATTTTCTGGCCTGGTTGGAGTCGCCGCCGGTTGGCCCTTTAGCGATCATGCCTATCTCTCCCCGAGAAGCATTGCTTTTGTTTTCCTCTTCCCGGGCAGACGACCTATTTCGCTCGGCCGGGATCCTGGAGGGATCGATTTCCTCCCTCCTCTGATGGTGATGGCGCTCGGGCTTCCTTCTTTCTTCCTCTCGCCGGCTGGCCAATCGGTGCCGATCTCGTCTATCAGAGGGCGGGGAATGACGGTGATATCCTCTGAGGGCCGGTCGGCTGATGATCGATGTCAGTCCTCAGCAATCTCGCGTATTGTGCGTCGCCGACTAGTGGAATGAACAAAACATAGGCGTCTATACGTTTCCCTTCGATGCTTTAGGCCGACCAGACGCCACATGCTGTATGACATGTGTCCTGGCCTCTTGGTGCGGCCGTGCTCCTTCACCCCTCGGCCCCTTGGGCGGCAGATGGCTGTTAGCCGGTCGGTGCTCGGTCGGCGCCGAATGCTCGGTCTGCATCGAATGCTCAGTCGACGCCGAATGCTCGGTCGACACCTCCTTTATTCTGGCTGCCTGGGCCTCTTCCACGTTGATGCATTCGTTGATCTTCTTTAGCTTGTGGTCGAAGTCCCGGGGTGACTTCCTAATGAGTGATCAAAAGAAGTCCCCTTCGGCGAGTCCTTGGGTGAAGATATTTAGCATGGTCTCGGATGAGACCGAGGGGATGACCATAACCACTTGGTTGAAGCACTGGATGTACTCTTGGAGCGCTTCCTTGGGCCCTTGTTTTAGGGCAAAGAGGCTAACACTCGTTTTCTGGTAGCGTTGGCTGTTGGCGAAGTGGTGTTGGAAGGCGGCTCAGAAGTCTTTGAAACTTCGTATCGAGTTGTCCGGTAGTCTTCTGAGCCAGCGCTGTGCCGATCCAGAGAGAGTCGTGAGAAAGACTCTGCACTTTACTCGGTCCGTGTACTAGTGAGCCGTAGCCTCATTGTCGAACTGATCCAGATGATCATCAGGGTCGGTCAATCCGTTGTACGTCCTGATCGCCAACGGGGTGTAGTGTCTAGGCAGATGGTCTTGTAAGATCTCCTCCGAGAACTGCCTATTGATCCGCTAGGGAGACATGGAGCTTCGGGGTGCTTTTCCTTTCCACACGTCCCGAATGGGCACATCGTCAGAAGATGCTCCCCGCTCTTGATGCGCTTGGGCTATCTCCGAGGGGGTTTGGAACAGAGCTCGATGGAAGAGGATTGACGCGGGCGACACTTCCCCTTGGGTGCCGGTCGGCCTTTGGTTCTACCCCCATACAAAGAGTTGGTCCGCTCAGTCTTCTGGACCTGCTCGCCTATCGACTGCCGATGTTACGGGCTGTGGTGCTGGCTGATCGGCTAGCGTTTGTTGTTGTTGTTGCTCTATTATTTTTGCTGCTCGTGCTTGCACAAGCATCTCCAGCTCCTCTTGAGTGAGCGTCACGGTGGTTAGTCCTCCAACGCCTTCCATCTCCTCGACTCAGATTCAGGTGACGTTCCCAGAAACGACGCCAAATATGATCCTATCCGAAAGTCGGAGAGACGGATGCTGGGGATGTGTCGCTTTTGTTGACCTCCGGTGGACTTCACTCTCGCCTGCAACACAAGCAGCGTCAGTGCCGAGCCAGGGAAGGGGTCCCGGCGATGGCCCTTCAACGCTCAAGTCAGTCTTCGGCGAAACAAGAAGTAAGAACTGTAGCGTAACAGAAGAAATCGCGAGAGAGACATACCTCCGCCGATACCTAGACTCCCTTTTATATAGGGCTCCTGTAGCGTGTGTGCACACTTTCCCAAGCTTTCCCTGAAAAGACATGTCAAGAAAGTGTCCCTGACACAGTACATTAACAGGCTGAGCATATATCTGAAGTGACAATAGAAGATTCCGCCGTACGATTCTCTATTTGACCATGCCATATGTCGGCGGCACTAGCTCCCAAAAGGATGTCAAAGGATATCCCACTGTGTCTGTTGTTTGTCCGAGTGGAATGATTGCTCGGCCAGAATTCTGGTATCCTTGCGTTATCTGTTGCCAAGCCGAGCAGGATAACCGCTTGGCTGAAAGTTTACTATCGCGCTGAGCGGGGGAGCCGCTCGACGAAAAGTCCACTGTCCGTGTCGTCCGCCGTCGGGTCGAGCGGGGTAGACGCTCGGCCTGAAGCCCCTCGTCCACATGCTCAGCGAGTATCTCATTGTCTGCGTGCCCAACTGATGTCAAACTTACTATTAGGCTGTAACGCCCGCCGCTCCTGCTAGTAGGGTGCGGGGTTACGTACTTAACCATATCTATTTGCGGAAGCATATATGCATATTAAAATTTCTTTCGAAAATAAAACACTTAAGAATATCTTGAAGTCATACGGACAATAACATAACACACTTAGTCCATGTTAACATAACCAAATAACTTAAGCAGGTCTTCATTTGCCTTAACCGAGCCACCACCACACACATCTCCTTGCCTCTCCTGCAGCTCCCTTAGGTCATCCATTCTTTGCCCTTATCTGTGGTACAAGGAAAGTAAGCTATAAGCACACAGGCTTAGTAAGATCCTTTCCTACTCACAAAATCCATATATCAATACATAAACACATAAGCATACAACCATAAAAATATGATCATCTAACATCATAAGGGCATAGCATGTCATATCATAAATCATAAGGAACATCATGCTATATCATATCATAAATCAAAATATCATAAGAGCATAGCATGTCATCTCGTAAATCATATCATATCAGCTCATAAATAACATCATGCTATATTATATCATAAATCCAAATATCATAAGAGCATAGCATGTCATATCGTAAATCATACCATATCAGCTCATAAATAACATCATGCTATATCATATCATAAATCATCATGTCCTATAAATCATAAATCGTATCATGCAAGATGTCTTTTAAAACATATGTCATGTCATATGCAAGATGTTTTAAAACATAGCATATAGTACTTTAACCTAATATCATCATGAGGGCCCGACTTGTACCACATACATACATAAATGCGCGCAATCCCTAGGACAGGGTAGCTAGCCCCGAACCTACTAGGGATCTAGGTCCGTTCATAGTCCGTCGACCTAGGGGCGTACTAAGGAGCCCATCCCTTTACTAGACCCGTTCATAGTCCGTCGGCTTAGGGGCGCTTATGGAGCCCACCATTGGTACAAGCCATACAAAGTAAAATATCATATCATGGTTCACATCTTATCTTATCATATCATGAGGAGTAAAGCATGCATATTTGGGCACACAACACATGCATGGATCATAAACATACATAATGAGCATGTCATTTGCCATATCATAAAGCATGTAAATTTGGGCACACAGCGCATGCATGGATCATAAGCATACATAATGAACATGTCATTTATCATATCATAAAACATGCATATTTGGGCACACAGCACATGCATGGATCATAAGCATACATAATGAACATGTCATTTATCATATCATAAAACATGCATAATTGGGCACAAAGCACATGCATGGATCATAAGCATACATAATGAACATGTCATCTTTCATATCATAAAACATGCATCTTTGGGCACATAGCACATCATAAAAGGCACAATCATGCATAGCATCAGTAAATAACATTTCCTAATTCATAATGCATCATGTGAGGCATATCTAAGCTTTTAAACTCATAATGGCCGAACCACTCATAAGGAGAAAACCAAGCTATAGGCAACATGCAAGTGTGAACACCTAGCTAAATTCATATCATATTATCAAGAGGTACATGAGCATGCTAGGTTAACTTTTTAGCTTCTCTAAATCCTAATTTGGTTCTTGGCCGAAACATACATGAAGAGAAGGTAAGTTTTTTTAACAACATGTAAACATAAACACCTAGCTAAATTGATATCATATCATCAAGAGGTACATGAGCATGCTAGGTTAACTTTTTAGCTTCTCTAAGCCCTAGTTTGGTTCTTGGCCGAACCTTACATGAAGGGAAATTAAGCTTTAAACAACATGTAAACATAAACACCTAGCTAAATTCATATCATATTATCAAGAGATACATGAGCATGCTAGGTTAACTTTTTAGCTTCTCTAAGCCCTAGTTTTGTTCTTGGCCGAAACATACATGAAGGGAAAACTAGGTTTTAAATCAATATATAAGCATAATCACCTAGCTAAATTCATATAATATTATTAAGAGATACATGAGCATGCTAGGTTAACTTTTTAGCTTCTCTAAGACCTAGTTTTGTTTTTGGCCGAAACATACATGAAGGGAAAACTAGGTTTTAAATCAACATATAAGCATAATCACCTAGCTAAATTCATATCATATTATTAAGAGATACATGAGCATGCTAGGTTAACTTTTTAGCTTCTCTAAGCCCTAGTTTTGTTCTTGGCCGAAACATACATGAAGGGAAAACTAGGTTTTAAATCAACATATAAGCATAATCACCTAGCTAAATTCATATCATATTATTAAGAGATACATGAGCATTCTAGGTTAACTTTTTAGCTTCTTTAAGCCCTAGTTTTGTTTTTGGCCGAAACATACATGAAGGGAAAACTAGGTTTTAAATCAACATATAAGCATAATCACCTAGCTAGATTCATATCATATTATTAAGAGATACATGAGCATGCTAGGTTAACTTTTTAGCTTCTCTAAGCCCTAGTTTTGTTTTTGGCTGAAACATACATGAAGGGAAAACTAGGTTTTAAATCAACATATAAGCATAACCACCTAGCTAAATTCATATCATATTATTAAGAGATACATGAGCATGCTAGGTTAAATTTTTAGCTTCTCTAAGCCCTAGTTTTGTTCTTGGCCGAAACATACATGAAGGGAAAACTAGGTTTTAAATCAACATATAAGCATAATCACCTAGCTAAATTCATATCATATTATTAAGAGATACATGAGCATGCTAAGTTAACTTTTTAGCTTCTCTAAGCCCTATTTTTGTTCTTGGCCGAAACATACATGAAGGGAAAAGCTAACTTTAAGCAACATTCAAGCATAAGAAAAACCAACCCAATCCCTTAACATAGCATACATATCATAAGGATGTAGTAAACATGGTTAGTTTAGGTCTTAAGCTTTCCTAGGTCCTTCATCTATACTTGGCCGAAAGTTCATGTTTAAAAATCTAGGTTTTAAGTCAACATACAATATGAGAACATTAACTAGCTTCTTATACTAGGGTACTTATCATAAGAACATAATGAACATGCTTTATTTAGATCTTGATCTACCCAAATCTTTCTTTTTATTTTATACTTGGCCGAAAGTTCCAACTTGTGACCCTAGGTTTTAAGCATTCTACTCCTATGTAAAAACAAAAGCAACTTGTATCACAGGTGAGGGGATACTTACATCCTTTCGCTTGTGGTTTTTCTTAAGGAAAGATACTCTAGGTGAAGAGGAAGAAGAGAGCTTCTTCTTCTAGCACTCCCTTTGATTTCTCTTGCTTGGAAGGGGTAGACCTTGAAGGCTCTTTCTTGTAAATTAGTTTTCTTGGAGAGGAACCTTAGCTTAGCTTTTGGAAATGAGGAGAGGGAGAGCTTTTGGTTTCGGTTGAGAATGAAGAAGGAGAGGGAAGGAGGAAGAAGAAGAAAGGATTAATCACTTGTCTTTTCTTCTTTCCATCCTATTTATTTCCTATGTAATGAACATACCTTCATTCATCCCCCTTAGCCCTCCTATTTTCTTCACTCTTTTAATTCCACGAAAATAGAGGGAAGGAGGGAAGCAAGCAACTTGTCTTTTGCTTGCTTCTTCTCTTAACCAAGAGGAAGAGAAAGTAAGCTACTTGGTTTTCTCTTGTTCCTTTACTTAACGATCCTCTCACCTTTAACTAATATTTCTATTCTTTTCTATTCACATATCATTCATTACTCTAGTGGTTCCATGCACCCATTTAACTCTATCATTTGTGGGAGTTTCAAGGTTCAATCCTTGACCTCACCTCTTTTTATTTTGGTTTCTATTTTTCCATTTTTCTCTTTCTTTCTTTTATTCTTATATTTTAAAGAAAAAATACTCCTAGGTATAGCTTAGCATTTCGTGGGTGTTACAGTACCCCATACCTCATAGAAAGTTCGTCCTTGAACTTAAAATAGCTACATCAGGTGGCACTGGACTTTCTGCTGAGTGCATCGGCCACTTTGTTCGCCTTTCCTGGATGATAAAAGATCTCGCAGTCATAGTCCTTGACTAGATCGAGCCATCTACGTTGTCTCATGTTCAGATACTTTTGAGTGAAGAAATATTTCAGACTCTGGTGGTTGGTATAAATCTTACACTGAACACCATACAAATAGTGTCTCCAAGTTTTGAGAGCAAACACCACGGCTGCTAGTTCTAGATCATGAGTGGGGTAATTCTTTTCATGCTCTTTGAGTTGTCTAGAGGCGTAGGCAATGACCTTGCCATCTTTCATGAGTACCGCTCCCAATCCTAATTTGGAAGCGTCGCTGTACATATCGAAACTTTTGTTACTTTCCGGAAGAGTAAGGATTGGAGCACTGGTCAATCTCCTTTTTAATTCCGTGAAACTTTTCTCGCAGTCATCCGTCCATTCATACTTTTTGTTCTTCTTGGTGAGGGCTGTCATAGGGGTTGCAATTTTAGAGAAGTCCTCTACAAACTTTCTGTAGTAACCTGCCAGCCCGAGAAAACTTCTGATTTCACTGACATTCTTTGGCCTGTTCCAGTTACTTACAGCTTCGATCTTGTTTGGATCTACCATTACTCCGTCCTTGGAGATGACGTGACCCAAGAATGATACTCGATCAAGCCAAAACTCGCATTTAGAAAACTTTGCATATAGTTGTTTCTCTTGAAGAATCTGTAGTACCATATTCAGGTGTTCAGCATGTTCTTCTTGGGTCCTCGAATAGATGAGAATATCGTCAATGAAGACGATCACAAATTTATTGAGATATGCCGTAAACACCCAATTCATCAGATCCATAAATATAGTAGGAGCTGTCACTCCGAAGGGAATGACTATGAACTCGTAGTGTCCGTATCTTGTTCGAAATGCCGTCTTCGGTATATCATCCTGTTTCACTTTCACTTGATGATAGCCAGACCTTAGGTCAATCTTAGAAAAGACGGTTGCACCCCTCAATTGGTCGAACAGGTCATCGATCCGTGGAAGGGGGTACCTGTTCTTGATTGTCACATTATTCAGTGCTCGGTAGTCTATACACATTCGCATAGACCCATTCTTCTTTTTCACGAACAGTACTGGGGCTCCCCATGGAGAGTGACTTGGGCGACTAAATCCCTTGTCCAGCAACTCTAGTAGTTGTCCTTGAAGTTCCTTTAACTCAGCAGGCGCCATCCGATAAGGTGCTTTAGAGATCGGCTTAGTACCGGGAATCAATTAGATCTCGAATTCTATTTCTCTGTCGGGGGCTAACCCTGGTAATTCATCTGGAAATACTTTCGGATAATTACATACCACCCTGACATTTTCTAACTTCTGATCCTTGGCTCGACTGGTATCGACCACGTGTGCTAGAAATCCAGTACATCCCTTATTTAACATCTTTTGGGCTTTAATGGCCGATAAGAATCTCCCAGTTTCCTTCCTTGGTTCTCCAACGAATTCGAACATTGGTTCTGCTTCAGGTCGGAAGACCAATTTTCTTTGACGACACTCGATGGAAGCGCCGTACTTGCTCAGAAAATCCATGCCCAATATACTGTCATAATCTTGCATGTCAAGCACTACCAGATCACAGTAGAGTTCTTTGTCTGCGATTCTGATGGGTGCGGCTCGCAGCATATGAGTAGATGGCATTACTTCTCCCGACGGTAGGGTTGTCAAGAATTTGCCATTTAAAGCTTGTGGTGATATCTCTAACTTCTCCATGAAGGGTGTAGAGACAAACGAATGTGTTGCCCCAGTATCAAATAACACATTAGCATATTGATTGAAAATAGGTAGCTACCCTATGACAACTGTAGAGGCACTCGCCACATCATCTTTGGTGAGCGAGAAAACCCTAGCGTTTGTCGTAGTCGGTGGGGCTTCCAATCTCCCTTGGCTAATCGACGCCCCTTCAATGGCAGCTTGCATATAGTGTAGCTGTGAGGGAACACTTCTGTTCTGGTCATTCTGCTGGAACGGTGTCTGGGACTGGGTAGGGCAGTCTCTGGCCAGGTGTCCCCCCCGTTCGCAACTGTAACATTTTCTCGTACCCTTGCGACATACTCCGGAATGCTGCTTTCAACAAATGGTACACTGAGGGTACTTAGGTTGCTTATTTGCTGGTCCTCCTTTGGCGTTGTCCCATTGTTTCCTTTTTCCATTAGAGTTTCCTTTCCAGCTGGGTTTGGTACTCTGAGATTTCTGCCCTTGCGTCTGTGCCTGATTCTTATTCTCGTTCGTCGCCTTCTAATAATGCTCGGTGATCAGGGCACTGCTGACCAGTTCTTCTGTAGTCTGTGGTCTATTAATTCCGCTGGCCACATTTAGTGCTATCTCGGGTCGGAGCATCTTTAGCATCAGTCTAACCCTTTCTCTTTCCGTGCTGACTAACTCTGGGCAGAGGCGTGCAAGACGATTGAAGCACTTTACTGCTTCGTTTACTGATAAGTCACCTTGACGGAACTCGGTGAACTCGTCGTAATGCCGGTTCGTCACTTGCATATGGAAGAATTCTTCGAAGAACTCTGTCTTGAAGTCCGTCCAGTTCATCAGATTAATTTGTCTCTTAGCCTTAACTTTTTCTGACCACATTCTTGCGTCTCCGGAAAAACAGAATGACACACATTTGATCTTTTCTGATACAGGCCAGTCCAGCAATTCCACAATACTTTCCACTGTCTTGAACCAGGCTTGAGCGTCCCATGGCTCACAAGTACCCGAGAAGTTCTCCGGCTTCAGCCTTAGCCACTGTATCAAGTAAGTCTCCTGTCGGACCACTGGGGCAGGGGCTGCCGGTGGTACTGGTGCAGCTAGTGGTATGACGGGCGCTGCATTCTGATTTGCTGGTGGGGTGACAGGGTTTCCTTGCTGATTCATCAGAGCAGTGATTACTTGTTGTTGTTCCGTGATCTGATGCTGGAGATCGGTGACTACCTGGGTCAGATCTGGTGGGGCCACTGTCTCATCAGCCCGGTTACCGCGTCTTCTAGCTATATCTATTTTCATAAATAACAATGAGGCTAGCATAAGTCTAGAGTCATCCCTACTTATATTCGTACACATTAAACATTGCTTATCATACATGAAGAAAATCCATATCAGTCATACCTAGGTTCATGGATACTAAAACATTTCCTATCATACATAGAGTAAGTACAGAAAATCTTACTTGGAGCGGCAGGGTGGAGGCTTGATGTGTGTGTAGCGGAAAGGCTAAACTTGGCTCTGATACCAACTTGTAACGCCCGCCCCTCCTGCTAGTAGGGTGCGGGGTTACGTACTTAACCATTTCTATTTGCGGAAGCATATATGCATATTAAAATTTCTTTCGAAAATAAAACACTTAAGAATATCTTGAAGTCATACGGACAATAACATAACACACTTAGTCCATGTTAACATAACCAAATAACTTAAGCAGGTCTTCATTTGCCTTAGCCGAGCCACCACCACACACATCTCCTTGCCTCTCCTGCAGCTCCCTTAGGTCATCTATTCTTTGCCCTTATCTGTGGTACAAGGAAAGTAAGCTATAAGCACACAAGCTTAGTAAGATCCTTTCCTACTCACAAAATCCATATATCAATGCATAAACACATAAGCATACAACCATAAAAATATGATCATCTAACATCATAAGGGCATAGCATGTCATATCATAAATCATAAGGAACATCATGCTATATCATATCATAAATCAAAATATCATAAGAGCATAGCATTGTTGGTGCAAACTGCACTAGAATCAAACCTGAGTTTTGATGTTGTCAAAGGTTCAAGTTAAGTCTTGTTGTGATCTAACAAGTTTACTGAGTGTGCAAAATGTTTACTCAACTGGGAAAGACCTAGTTGGAGGCTAGGCAGAAGAAATCTTAGCAGATCGTGGAACCCAGGTGAAAGTCCAAGAAGGTCGAGGGGAGACAAAGCTTGGCAGTGTGATCGAGAGGTCTGAAGGACCGAAGATCAAAGGAAAAGTCCTGGGGAGCCAATCAAGGCTGAGTGAGAAGTCCAAACTAGATCTGGAGGATCAAAGTTTGGCAGGTAGGTTGAGGTAAGCAAACTGGAGGAGCGACAGTGAGGTCGGGTTCCCGGAGGGAACAACCTTAGGCCGCTGATCCAACTGAAGAAACCGGGAAGGTTTCCAAGTTGAGATCAAGAACAGTTCTACTGTTCTTTTATTACTCATGCATTATTATACTGTTATGCTAACATTTGTGTTGCAGGGTGTTTTTTGTTCTAACACTGTTTTGCAGGTCTAGGCGGATCGGTCGACCGAACTAGAGGACCGGTCGACCGAACCAAGTAAGATCAGCACAGAAGTTAGTCCAGATCAGAACTGAGCGAGTCCGGTCGAAGCTTGATCGGTCAACAGAAAGGTAAGATCGGTCGATCGAACCTGTTGACTCAGCAAGCCAGTTCATCAGCACCGAATCAGCAAGCAAGGAAAGAAGGGCTGATCGGTCGATCGAACAAGAGGATCGGTCGACCGATCCAATCAGCATTTAATCAACATTAAAGGGTGATCTCGGCAGATTTCAGCGAACAAGGAAAAACCTTGTTCGGTCGACCGAACCATTGAAGGCAAATTAAAGCATAATTACGAGCCAACGTCAGATTACCAGCTAGAGGTGATCGAAGCTGGTTCGGTCGACCGAACCCTCAGTACTCCTATAAAACCAGGCTCGAAGACAGAGGCGAGAACAACTTTTCTGATCAACTCTTGTGCTCGTTTGCAATTTGTCCACGCTACAAGTCTTCATCAAATTTGCAAGTGACTTCATCCGATTGCCGACCGAGCTACGACTTAAATTCTGCAATTGTCGGTATAACTTTATTTTTGTACTGCACTTTAATTCTGTAAGATAGTAGAAGTGTTACTATCTTACATATCTGTACTTGTACGATTCACTTCTTTCCGAGGAGTTCGGAAAGAAGGATTATATTGTTTTGCCCATTGGTGCGGTCAAGGACCGCGGGCCTTCGAGTAGGAGTCGAGCTAGGCTCCGAACGAAGTAAACGATTGTGTCTCATTTCTTATTTTCCGCTGCACGATTCTGACATAAAAAGAAAAGAATAGTTTTTAAAAAGAAGCGATATTCACCCCTCCTCTATCGCGCTACTCAATCCTATCAATTGGTATCAGAGCCAAGTTAGCTCTGAAATTTTTTAACCGATTTTCTAAGCATCTTTAAAATCTTTTCTTTTCTTAAAATTTCTTTAATATTTTTTATTATCTCTATTTTTTCAAGCACTACTAATCCCAAGACAAAAGTCTTGGAAATATTTTTTTTTCTGTGCTTTGCAAGGATGTCGAATTCATATCAAGAAGGGTATAGCACGGTCCGACCTCCAATATTCAAAGGAGAAAACTTTAGCTACTGGAAGAATATGATGGAGTGTTTCCTGAAGTCCGACATCGAGCTCTGGTTCACAATCTTGAAAGGTTATACTCCTCCAACGAGGACGGAACAACTCTAGAACCGGAAGAATGGACTCCACAAATGGTCAAAAAGGCACAACTAAATTACAAGGCGATCAACACCATTCAGTGTGGACTCACAATGGAGGAATTGAACCGAGTTGGTCCCTACGACAACGCCAAAGACTTGTGGGACTCACTAATCAAATTACACGAAGGAACCGATGACTCAAAGGTAAACAAACGAGATCTTCTTTTAAATAATTTACTTAATATAAAAATGTTTCCTGGAGAGACGGCCTCGCAACTACACGCCCGACTGAAAGACATCCTCAACGGTCTTCACCTGATCGGACACAAACTCGAAAATCGCAACACGATAAGGTACGCTCTGAACGCTTTTCCGAGGAATGCTTTGTGGGCATCAATTGTAGATGCATACAAAGTTTCCAAAGATCTTTCAATTCTTAAGTTAGACGAATTGTTTTGCGAGTTGGAATTACACGAGCAATCTAACATGAGCCATGTCGAGAAAGGAGTTGCTTTGTATGCAGGTTCAAGCAAAGAGACAAAATCAAAAACGAAGATCGAGTCTGAAAGCGAGTTAGACTCAGATTCAACAAACGAAGAAGAACTAGTCAACATGGTCCGAAGATTGTTGACTAAGAAAAAGTTCAGAAGAAATACCAAAAAGATTCCACCAAACCAGATCCAAAACAAATCAGAAATGATTTGTTATGGATGCAACAAAAAGGGGCATTTCAAAAACGAATGCCCAAATCGGAAAGAAGAACGACCCAAATCGACAAGACGGAAGAAGGCACTTCAAGCGACTTGGGACGAAACCTCTTCCGACGAATCCGACACGGAGCAAACGAAGCACTCAAGTCACCTTGCATTTATGGCAAGGAACGAAGATTCCGAGTCCGAGTCCGACGAAGAATACGAGTCCGAGATTGACCTCGATTCCGAGAGAAGCCCCGGATCGAAAGATCCAAATATGGTAACGATTTATTCAAAGTCAAATTTTCTTAAAGTAGTTAAATGTTTGTTTAAAAAAATTCATGAGTCTATAAGGCAAGTAAACACAATAGAACACAAGTACCACCCAATACGAGAAATCGTATAAACGAGGAGAAGTTGTTGCTGCCTAGATTGCATCAGATGATGACCTATAGATCTTTTCACTAAGGCCCTTAAGGCAAGAGCTTTTGATGGGCATGTTGAAGGGTTGGGAATCAGATGTATGGCAGTAGATATGGCAGCTTAGTCTTTTAGTATAAGTGGGAGATTGTTAGGATGTATACTAAAAGCCTAGCTTTTGATATAAATATTTATCTAGAAATAATAATCACATTGGTCAAATGTCTACATTTATGATAAATGTAGTTGTTCAATTAATTTATATTGTAGATAACATGGTGTGTGGTGTCACACACAAAGGATCATGTTATCAGTACCTTATAAATTATAAACAGTAGCTCACGACTAAGATGGAAAGGAACAAACCATTGGAAGGTCACAGTGTAATTAGGTATTAGTTTATCTTAACTATATAATTACACTAGTACACTTAGAGTGTATTGAGTAGGACCATTAGAGGTCGTTTCTTTTATACTGACTTTATAAAGGAACAAAGACCTCAGTTATTATGGAAGTGTGTGCTCTTAATCCTAATATAATAACAAGCACATATATTTGATATTTATTTCTTTAATTTATCAATGGGTGAGATTTAGTTCGATAAATCAATAAGCCCGATAAGTTGGGAAATGATATCACTTATAGTGTGTGTTGTTGATTATAGAAGGAAACTGTGTCCTAGTAATCTAGGTTGAGAATGCCCCCAAGAGGAGCTCATAAGGATTGTCATGTTAAACCCTGCAGGTGGACTTAGTCCGACATGACGATAAGGTTGAGTGGTATTACTCTTGGACTAAGATATTAATTAAATGAGTTGTCAGTAACTCACTTAATTAGTGGACATTCGACATCTTAAACACAGGGAGACTAACACACTCATAATAAGAAGGAGCCTAAAATGTAATTTGGGATTGGTGCGGTAGTTCAATAATAGTTCTATAGTGGAATGAATTATTATTGATAAAATTAAGTTGTGTGTTCGGGGCGAACACGGGATGCTTAATTTATCGGGAGACCAAAACCAATTCCTCCTCTCGGTCCCTATCGTAGCCTCTTGTATATAGAGATTTATACCCACCACATACCCACCTTCTTACCCATCCAATGGGGGCGGCCAAGCTAGCTTGGAACCCAAGCTAGGGTCGGCCAAGACCAAGTGGATGAGCCAAGTTGGTGGCCGGCCAAAGCTTGGGTCCCAAGCTTAGGTGGTCGACCACTAGAATATTAAAAAGGATTTTTATTAAAATTATTTCTTATGTGGATATCATGTTTTTAAAAGAGAGTTTAAAAAAATTAAAAATTTCCTTTTATAGCTTTCTACAAAAGATTAAGAGAAGAGATTAATCTCTTTCCTTATTTGTAGATTAAAAGGATGGTTTTAATTTTTGGTAAAAACTTTTCTTATTTGTAAATCATCTACATGTTTAAAAGAGAGTTTAAAATTTGAAATCTTTCCTTATTTGTTGATTAAAAGGTGGATTTTAAATTTTAAGAAAACTTTCCTTTTTAACCATGTTCATGATTTAAAAGAGAGTTTAAAAATTAAATATTCTCTTTTATAAGTTTCTACAAGAGATTAAGAAAAGATTTGATATCTTTCCTTATTTGTAGATTAAAAGAGATTTTAATTTTTAGAGATAACTTTATTTTTATCCACATGTTTAAAAGAAATATTTTAATTTATAAAATTTCCTTTTTACTAACCATGAAGGGATTAAATTATTGGAGAAATTTTATAAATTTCTGGAGACAAAGTAGGAAGTTTTAATTAATTAAAACTCTCCTTGTTTATAGCTTGTGGTGGTCGACCATATGAATTGATGAGAAGAAAATTATTTTTAATTAAATAAATTTTCTTTTTCAATAGTAAAAGAATTAAGGAAGTTTTTATTAAATTTTCCTTATTTACCAAGACCAAGGATTATAAAAGAGGGGGTAGAGGAGGCTTCAAGGAGAACGACTCTATTCTATTTTCTCCCTCTTTTCTTCCTTGGTGTGGCCGACCCTTCTCCTTTTCTCTCTTCCTCTTGTGTGGCCGAAATCCTTTATCTCTTGGAGCTTGGAGGAGGTGGCCGGATCTAGCTTGAGGAAGAAGGAGAGAAAGCTTGCATCCCTTGGAGCTTGGTTGGTGAAAAAGGTTCTTCATCCTTTAGAAGATATGCTTGGCCGAAACTTGAAGGAAGGAAGAAGAAGGTGCCTTGGTGGTTCTCATCTCAGAAGATCGTTGCCCACACAATGTCCGGGATTAGAAGAGGAATACGGTACAAGATCAAGATGTCATTATCTACTAAGTAAAGTATAACTAATATAGTTTTCCGCATCATGTTAGTTTTATCTCCATGTAAAAGTACCAAATACAAGAGGCATGCGATTCTAGTATTTCGAATTAGTTTTCGATGTTGTGTTCTTTTATTTTTCTTTTCCTTGTGATTTGATTGTTCCTTTTGGTTGACCTAAAGTTATTTAAGGAAATTAAATATTAGCTTTCCTTAAAAGGCTTTGTCTAGGCGGTGGTGGTTGTTCCCATATCCAAGAAGGCCATGTGCCTCGCCATGCAGTCCTGGAAGTTAATTTTGGAAATTAATATTTAATGGAATTAATAACCTAGGTGATTTGGATCGAACGTGTTAAGTTCCGCAGGAGTCTAAACCTAAAAGAACAAATAAATTAAACTTACGATCAAACGTGTTAAGTTCCGCAGACGATTCGAGTTTAATTTAAAAGAACACATGGTAACTAGGAAAAGGTTCAGATCTTTGTACAAAATTTTTGTACAGTGGAACCATTAGGTTTTTCGAGTAGCAACCAACAATTGGTATCAGAGCTAGGGTTTTGCCTATGTGTATTTGGTATTAGTTTAATTATGCACATGTCATACATAATTTAGGCAGAATAATAGTAGGATGTGCTAACTTTGTGGATGCAGGATCCAAGTATTATGACTTATAGATATTGTGTGTGTGATTGGACCCTTGGACATGTCAAGGGCATTTTATTGTGTGTGCATGATTGTATTATAAAATACAGCAGGAGCTGTATTTAGTTTTATTAGGATTTTATTTTTTGATCTAGATACATGTACATTACTTCGAGGAATATAGGATCGAAAAATGTAAAATTCTATTTATGTCGCGGATCAAATCTTGCAAGGCGTGGAACCTTTTGAGGATCAGAGGCGCAGCGGAACAAGGAGTAAGATGGATGCGACAACTAGACCCGGTGGCGGTGGCCAAAGATGGCAGCAGCTAGGGATGACGACACACAGAGGACAACAATAGATAAAAGCCATAATAGTTGAAAATTAGTTTTTCTATTTTATTGCTTTTTATGCTGTGCTGTGTGTGCTTGTTAGTATGCATGTTAAGTAGACTAGCATAGTCAAAATTCCTCACTTTAAATAACTAAGTGGGAGAGGGATTTATTTTTTAAATAAATTCCACGGTCTCCATTACTGGTTTATAAGTGATGCAACAAGCTTGCGCGTTGGCTCTGAGTGCCTTCCTCCATATCGGATGAGCTTATTTGCGGATCACTAGATTAAACTTCCATTTTGGATGACTATAGGAAGTTAATTAAGAGCGTGTGATCTTCCCCATCGGAAGGGGCACAATCTTATTAATGGACTTAGTGTCAAGTAATGGTATACACTTAGGCATGTCTAATAGTATCCTCCCCATCGGAGTCACTGCTATTATTTGTGTGATCGAAGAAAACCAACTATTAATTTGTCAAATAAATAGGTTGACAAGATAATAAAATTAAAAACTCCTCTTATAAATGTTTGATTTTGTATACGTCCACACTATCGTGACATACAAAATTCACAGTGTTTGAGGTAATTTTATTTTGTCATAAAGATTTATTGACAAGATAATTAATGGGTAAAACCCTCCTCTTACAAATGTTTAAATTTTGTATACGTCCACACTATTGTGGCATGCAAAATTCACGGTATTTGAGGTGTTGGTGAATTTAAATAATATTGTTTGAGGAATCAATGTTATTTTAAATTCAAAAGTTTTGACCAAATATTTGATCAAAGACAGATCAACTATTAATTTTATTCGTCATAAAGTAAAGTTGACGAGATAATAAAATGGATAAAATCTTCTCTTTAATTTTGTATACGTCCACACTATTGTGGCATACAAAATTCATGAAGATTTTAAGGAGTTGATCTTGACCAAATATTTTTGTGACTCTTAGGATTCAAAATGTTTGTCAATCCCATAGTTGTTATACTATAGAAAAGACTTAGTAGTCCCAATTGTAATGATTGGAAATAGGACTTGGACATTAAGGTAGACTGTCTTCTTAGTGTTAGGATCCTTCGTACGGAGGCTAGAGAGGGGGGGGTGTGAATAGCCGACCCCAAATCGTCGCGTTTCTACAAACTAGGGTTAGCGCAGCGGAAATAAAATGAATAGAAACGAAAGCGGAAAGATCAAACCTCAAACTCGTCGATGTAACGAGGTTCGGAGATAAACTCCTACTCCTCGGCGTGTCCGTAAGGTGGACGAAGCCTATCAATCCGTCGGTGGATGAGTCCCCGGAAAACCGGCTAATAAGAACTCCTTCTGGGTGGAGAAACCTCACCACAATACTTTCTTGCAATAGCAAGATCAGAGTGTACAAGAAATACAAGAAGAAGCAACGATATGAATGTAAAAACAAACATGCTTGCCTTCGACTGGTTTCTGTTGATGAAGCAGCAGCTGACCAGCCGGGGAAGCTCACACGAAGCTTCACGAAGCAGAGAGCTCAGCAAAGCTCAAGTGCAGCAAGAAGCAAGGGCAAGAAGAAAGAAGTTGCCTTAGAACAGTAGCTCCTCAACCCCTTTTATAACCTGCGAAGAAGACACAGAAGAAACTAGCCGTTGCTAGGCAACGACTAGGATGTGGACCGATCAGGCTTCATCCTGATCGGTCCACAAGGGTCCTGATCGGTCTTGGGGACCGATCAGGCTATGTCCTGATCGGTCCAGGAGGGGTCTGATCGGTCCCTTTGACCAATCAGCCTTTCTCCTTCTTCTCTTCTGTTTGCTTCCTGATCGGTCTTCAGACCGATCAGATAATCCACAGAAGCATTCTGTTTGATTACTGATCGGTCACCAGACCGATCAGCCGTATCACTGGATCGGTCCCCAGATCGATCCAGAGCTTGGTTTTTGCCCAAACCAAGTCCAAACCAATACCCGGTCACCCTTGACCTGTTGGTACATCATGCTTAGCATCCGGTCACTCCCTTGACCTGCTAAGACTCCCCACCAAGTGTCCGGTCAATCCCTTTGACCCACTTGGACTTTTCTCTTCGTGTCAAGTATCCGGTCACTCTCTTGACCTACTTGACCTTCTCAACACCAGATGTCCGATCACCCTTGATCCATCTGGATTTTCCCTTGCCCGGCTTCACTCACCAGGACTTTCACCTAGCTTCACTCACTAGGGTTTTCACCTGGCTTCACTCACCAGGATTTCCAATCTGCCTGGCTTCACTCACCAGGACTTTCCATACTGCCTAACATCCCAGTTAGGACTTTCCCACTGCCTGGCTTCACTCACCAGGACTTTCCACCTGCCTAACATCCCAGTTAGGACTTTCCCACTGCCTGGCTTCACTCACCAAGACTTTCCTCCTGCCTAACATCCCAGTTAGGACTTTCCCTCGTGCCAAACTTCCTGCTTGGACTTCTCCGTGCCAAGTCTCCATTCTTGGACTTTTCCAGTGCCAAGTCTCCATACTTGGACTTTTCCCGTGCCAAGTCTCCACACTTGGACTTTTCGCGTGCCAAGCTCCCTGCTTGGACTTTTCCAGTGCCAAGTTCCCTGCTTGGACTTTTTCCGTTGCCAAGTCTCCATACTTGGACTCTTTCCCGAATCAGGTCAACCAGGTCAACATTGACCTACGGTTGCACCAATAATCTCCCAAACATCTATTCTTGTCCCATATCAAGAATGCAACTCTTCCACGAGTGTCAACCATCAAAATACAACTCAACTAGGTCAACCTTGACATAAGGTTGCACCAACAATCTTCCTAAGTCAAACATCAAAATATAACTCGAGTCAGGTCAACTCGAGTCAGGTCAACCAGGTCAACCTTGACCTAAGGTTGCACCAACACTTAGAACTAAGAACAATATAGGTGTATTTAATTCATTAGTTGAAACATGTCTAGTGGTGTTATCTACCAGAACCTGGAGTGTAGATACAGATGCCATTAATCATGTCTGCAATTCATTGCAGGGTTCCAGGAAACCTAACAACTAAATGAAAATAAAAACACCGTCCACATGGGCACTACTGCAAAAGTAGCAGCTGTTGCAGTGGGAGAGGTTTATTCTCTAATAGGAATAAAATATGGATTTTAGAAATTGTTTTTACGTACTAAATTTAGAAAGAACTTGTTTTCAGTTTCTAAACTATTAAAGAATAAATATTGTGTCTATTTTGATAACAAAATTGTTGTCAAGAAAAATAGGGAAGTTATCTATTCTGGTATGTTGGTTGACAATTTATAAATCCAATAACTCTCACAATGCAACAAATGGAAATTAGTAACACATCTTCTAACTATAAGAGAAAGCAACCTTCGGAAATGAACCATTTATATCTTTGGCATCTAAGGCTAGGTTATATTAACTTGAGTAGGATTCATTGGTAGCTTATGAACTTTTGGGTTCATTAGTAGTGGAAATATTTCCAACCTGTGAGTCTTACTTGGAAGGAAAAATAACCAAGAAGCTTTTAAGTCTAAGGGGTATGGAGCCAAAGATATGTTGGAATTGGTTCATTCTGATTTGTGTGATCCTATGACTATCCAGACAAGAGGTAGTAATCGAATATTTCATCTATTTTATAGACAACTATTCAAGATACAAATACATTTACTTGATGTGCCGCAAGACTAAGTGCTTTGATTAGTTTAAAGAGTACAAGGCTGATGCGGAAAAATGTTAAAGTAAAAGTATCAAGTCATTATGGTAAGATCGTAGTGGCAAGTACCTCTTGGGACAATTTAGGAGTCACTTATCAGAAGTCGGGACTCAATCCCAACTAACTGCACCTAGTACACCCCAACAGAATGGTGTAGTAGAAAGAAGGTATAAGACTCTTACGGAAATAAGTGATTGATGATTACCAAATTCGTTTTAAGGATATACACTAGAAACAGAAGTGAACATAATACCTTCTAAAGTCAGAACTCTCTACTCTCATAGAATTGTAGAATGAGCGTAAGCCTAGTCTGAAGCATATTCGGATTTGGGTGGTCTAGCACATGAGAGACACTGATAAGTTGGGCAGGAGTTCACTTGTTTGTGAGTTATCCTAAAGAAACGAAAGTAGGTTTATAGTCTTAAAAATCAGAAGGTCATTGTTAGCATCAATGGCTGATTTTTAGAAGAGGACTATATAATGAACCACAAGCTCATAAGTAAATTTGTTCTTAATAAAGGACATGTCTAATCTAGTATCAACTGTACAAGATGAAATATCACAAGAAACTGCAACACGTATCACAATTGATACATAATTATAGACAGCGCCTAATCGTAGTGGGAGGGTTGTCAAACAACCAAAAAGATTCATGTTTTGGGAGAGTTTTTGGACTTGATCCCAAATGAACATGAGCCTGATCCTGGAAATATGATGAAGCACTCCAAGATAAAGATGCAGCATCTTGACAAAGAGCAATGAATACAGAATTAGAATATATGTATTCTAATCAAATCTGGAAGCTTGTAGAACCACCAGATGGTGTAAAAGCCATTGGGTGAAAATAGGTCTACAATAGGAAAAGATGGATAGACAGGAAGGTGGAAACTTTCAAAGCAAGACTTGATGAAAAAGGAAACTTTTTCACTGATAGTCATGCTTAAGTCTATCTGGATTCTTTTCTATCTGGATTCTTTTATCTATTTGGCAAGTGGATGTCAAGACATCATTCCTTAATGGAAGTCTTGAAGAAAGCATCCATATAAAGTAACCATAAGAGTTCATTGCAAAGGGCAAAGAGCATCTTGTGTGTAAGCTCAATCAGTTTATGGACTAAGGCAAAGCTTCAAAGTCTTGGAACATCCGGTTATCAAAATAATCCAGACCTATGAATTTATTTAGTAACCGGATAAGTCTTATGTATACAAAAAGTGTGATGAAAACGTGGTGGTATTTCTTATACTATACGTAGATAACATTTTTGGTAGTTGGAAACAATATTAAAATGTTGTCAGAAGTAAGGGTATGGTTGTCCAAACAATTCGATATAAAGGACTTGGGAGAATGTATATATTCTTGGGATCAAAGTAATAAGGGATCGCAAGAAAAGAATATTTTACTTGTCCCAAGCTTCATATATCGAAAAAAAAATCCTTACTCGTTTTAAGCATGCAAAACTCCAAGAAAGGTTTCTTACCTTTTTAGCATGGAGTAACTTTATCTAAAGAAATGTCTCCGTAGACATCAAAGGAGATAGAGGAAATGAAGGCGGTTCTTTATGCTGTCGGAAGCCTAATGTATGCTATGCACGAGATCAGAAATTTATTTTGCCAAGGGCATAGTTAGCAGATATCAAAGTAACCCTGGACAAGGACATTGGACTGCAGTAAAGTATATATTGAAGTACCTTAAAGGCACTAGAGATTATATGCTAGCTTACAAGGCAGTTAATTTGGTCCCTGTGGGTTGCACGGATTTTGACTCCCAGTCGGATAGGGACAATAGTAAGTCAACCTCGGGGTTTTGTGTTTACTTTAGGAGGTAAAGTCATAACTATGGAAGAGTGATAAGCATATGTGTTTTTATGGACTCCACCATAGAAGCTGAGTATATGGCAAACCTCTGAGGTAGTCAAAAAAGTTGAATGACTCAATAACCTCAAGATAGACTTAGATATGATTTCTGGTTTGTCCAAAGATTATTACAATTTATTGTAATAATAGTGGTGCAGTAGCAAACTCGAAGAAACCATGAGTCTATAAGGCAAGTAAACATAATAGAGCGTAAGTACCATCCAATACGAGAAATCGTATAAACGAGGAGAAGTTGTTGCTGCCTAGATTGCATCAGATGATGACCTATAGATCTTTTCACTAAGGCCCTTAAGGCAAGAGCTTTTGATGGGCATGTTGAAGGGTTGGGAAGCAGATGTATGGCAGCAGATATGACAGCTTAGTCTTTTAGTATAAGTGGGAGATTGTTAGGATGTATACTAAAAGCCTAGCTTTTGATATAAATATTTATCTAGAAATAAGAATCACATTGGTCAAATGTCTACATTTATGATAAATATAGTTGTTCAATTAATTTATATTGTAGATAACATGGTGTGTGGTGTCACACACAAAGGATCATGTTATCAGTACCTTATAAATTATAAACAGTAGCTCACGACCAAGATGGAAAGGAACAAACCATTGGAAGGTCGCAGTGTAATTAGGTATTAGTTTATCTTAACTATATAATTACACTAGTACACTTAGAGTGTATTGAGTAGGACCATTAGATGTCGTTTCTTTTATACTGACTTTATAAAGGAACAAAGACCTCAGTTATTATGGAAGTGTGTGCTCTTAATCCTAATATAATAACAAGCACATATATTTGATATTTATTTCTTTAATTTATCAATGGGTGAGATTTAGTTCGATAAATCAATAAGCCCGATAAGTTGAGAAATGATATTACTTATAGTGTGTGTTGTTGATTATAGAAGGAAATTGTGTCCTAGTAATCTAGGTTGAGAATGTCCTCAAGAGGAGCTCATAAGGATTGTCATGTTAAACCCTGCAGGTGGACTTAGTCCGACATGACGATAAGGTTGAGTGGTATTACTCTTGGACTAAGATATTAATTAAATGAGTTGTCAGTAACTCACTTAATTAGTGGACATTCGACATCTTAAACACAGGGAGACTAACACACTCATAATAAGAAGGAGCCCAAAATGTAATTTGGGATTGGTGCGGTAGTTCAATAATAGTTCTCTAGTGGAATGAATTATTATTGATAAAATTAAGTTGTGTGTTCGGGGGGAACACGGGATGCTTAATTTATCGAGAGACCAAAACCAATTCCTCCTCTCGGTCCCTATCGTAGCCTCTTGTATATAGAGATTTATACCCACCACATACCCACCTTCTTACCCATCCAATGGGGCCGGCCAAACTAGCTTGGAACCCAAGCTAGGGCCGGCCAAGACCAAGTGGATGAGCCAAGTTGGTGGCCGGCCAAAGCTTGGGTCCCAAGCTTAGGTGGCCGACCACTAGAATATTAAAAAGGATTTTTATTAAAATTATTTCTTATGTAGATATCATGTTTTTAAAAGAGAGTTTAAAAAAATTAAAAATATCCTTTTATAGCTTTCTACAAAAGATTAAGAGAAGAGATTAATATCTTTCCTTATTTGTAAATTAAAAGGATGGTTTTAATTTTTGGTAAAAACTTTTCTTATTTGTAAATCATCTACATGTTTAAAAGAGAGTTTAAAATTTAAAATCTTTCCTTATTTGTTGATTAAAAGGTGGATTTTAAATTTTAAGAAAACTTTCCTTTTTAACCATGTTCATGATTTAAAAGAGAGTTTAAAAATTAAATATTCTCTTTTATAAGTTTCTACAAGAGATTAAGAAAAGATTTGATATCTTTCCTTATTTGTAGATTAAAAGAGATTTTAATTTTTAGAGATAACTTTTTTTTTATCCACATGTTTAAAAGAAATATTTTAATTTATAAAATTTCCTTTTTACTAACCATGAAAGGATTAAATTATTAGAGAAATTTTATAAATTTCTGGAAACTAATTAGGAAGTTTTAATTAATTAAAACTCTCCTTGTTTATAGCTTGTGGTGGCCGACCATATGAATTGATGAGAAGAAAATTGTTTTTAATTAAATAAATTTTCTTTTTCAATGGTAAAAGAATTAAGGAAGTTTTTATTAAATTTTCCTTATTTACCAAGACCAAGGATTATAAAAGAGGGGGTAGAGGAGGCTTCAAGGAGAACGACTCTATTCTATTTTCTCCCTCTTTTCTTCCTTGGTGTGGCCGACCCTTCTCCTTTTCTCTCTTCCTCTTGTGTGGCCGAAATCCTTTATCTCTTGGAGCTTGGAGGAGGTGGCCGGATCTAGCTTGAGGAAGAAGGAGAGAAAGCTTGCATCCCTTGGAGCTTGGTTGGTGAAAAAAGTTCTTCATCCTTTAGAAGATATGCTTGGCCGAAACTTGAAGGAAGGAAGAAGAAGGTTCCTTGGTGGTTCTCGTCTCGGAAGATCGTTGCCCACACAATGTCCGGGATTAGAAGAGGAATACGGTAGAAGATCAAGAGGTCATTATCTACTAAGTAAAGTATAACTAATATAGTTTTCCGCATCATGTTAGTTTTATCTCCATGTAAAAATACCAAATACAAGAGACATGCGATTCTAGTATTTCGAATTAGTTTTCGATGTTGTATTCTTTTATTTTTCTTTTCCTTGTGATTTGATTGTTCCTTTTGGTTGACGTAAAGTTATTTAAGGAAATTAAATATTAGCTTTCCTTAAAAGGCTTTATCTAGGCGGTGGTGGTTGTTCCCATATCCAAGAAGGCCATGTGCCTTGCCATGCAGTCCTGGAAGCCAATTTTGGAAATTAATATTTAATGGAATTATTAATAACCTAGGTGATTTGGATGGAACGTGTTAAGTGTTGGAGCAATCCCAATGGTCCGTGCGACCATGTGTTTTGGTGTTTGGGCAAAGGGTTTAAGTTAGGTTCACCCTTGTATTTGATATGTGTATTTGAGTTGTGCAGGTTTGCAAGATACACATGTGACTCAGGTTGATGGCTTCGGGTCTGGTGAAGGATGGAGCATCTGAGGGACCATGGACAAGGCAGCGAGGACAAGGGAAGCGACTTCGAGGCATACGCGAAGGATGGCATTGGGGACGAGCCGCGGGCTTGAATGCATCCGAGGGACGAGAGCCAAAGGAAGTAGGCTTGAAGGTAAAAGGTCAAAGCTGCAAAGGAAGCATCAAGTGAGTCATAAGGGTGAGGGTACGAGTGCACGAGAGATTGTACTCGGAGTAAAATCCTAGTTTTTAGGGTTTTACTGTAGCAGTACTGTAGCAGTCGACTGCATATTTTAGCAGTCGACTGGTGCAGTCGACTGGGGCAGTCGACTGGCAGCGAACAGAATGTCTTTGTTCGTATGGAATTGAACCGTTGGGATGTAACGGTCGAATTTCCACTGAGGGCAGTCAACTGCATGTTTTGGCAGTCGACTGGTAGGCGGGGTTTTCCAACCCGCGGCCTATAAAACCAAAGCTTGGGAGCTTGGTTAGAGTTGACGAAATAGAGGTGGTTAATCTCTATTAGTAGTCTACTTGTGCCCTAGCGTCAAAAGAGTTCTTGTGAGGGTTGTGGTGAGGTTTCTCCACCCACAAGGAGCTACGTGAGCTAGCCGGAGTTTGCCGGGGAGTAATCCACCGAAGGATCGGGATCGCCCACCTTACGGATAGCCGTGGAGTAGGAGCCCTAATCTCCGAACCACGTTAAACGATTGTGTAGCTTGGTTTGCATTTCTTTCTTGCCTTTATCTTTAAGCTTGTTTGTTTTGTTTGTATTTCCGCTGCGCAAACTAACGTTGTAGAAAGAAGCGAGTATTTGGGGGTGTCGTCTATCCAACCCCCCTTCAGGCCGGCCGTCTGATCTCCAACAAGTGGTATCAGAGCAAGGCCGCTCTCCGTCGGACTAACCGCCGAGGAAGCAAAGATGACCGGCTTGATAGATCCGCCAAAGTTCGAAGGAGGAAGCTTATGGGATATCACCTTTTGGATGGTGAAGATGAAGAACTTCTTCGAGACGGATTGGGACACAATGATGGTGGTGGAAGAGCCATTTGAAGTCCCTAAAGACAAGAAAGGGAAGAAGCTCCGAACACGACATTGGACGGAGGAGCAAACCTCACGATCGGAGGCAAACTCAAAGGTAATAGCAATTTTAATTGATTTATTGCCTCCTAATGTGATAAGTGGTGTAGGTAAATATGAGAACACCCATGAATTGTGGAGTAAAGTGAAGAAATTTCTATGGGAGGAATTTTTGCCTACATAAGAAGAAGAAGAAAAATCCGAAGAAAGTGATGAAGTGGTCCAAGAGGAGAAGAAGGACCAATCGGATGTGGAGCCCAAGGAGTTGGGTTTAGTAGCTCAAGAAGAGGAGGTGGAGCAAACGGAAGTTGAGTCACGCTCAATATCCAAGGAGGAGAAGGAAGATGAGGTATCATCTACATCCTCAAGAATTGAAGAAGATTCCAAGACAAGTGAAGAAGATGAAGTCTTGGAAGTAAACATAGCAAGCACCTCCATCGAAGTGAAGTCAAAGAACAACATAATTTGCTTCGGATGTAATGAGAAGGGACACTACAAGAGTAGGTGTCCAATGAGTAAGAAGAAGGTATCTCCTAAACTCAATTCAATTCCTTTAGAATCTAATTTGAGTTGTAGGAAGAAGAAAGAGAAGAAGCACATTAGATGCTTCACGTGTGGAGAACTTGGACACTACCACACAAGATGCTCAAGGAAGGGAGAGTTCAAGAAGTTGGAGCATCTAAAGAAGTGGGAGAAGAAGAAGAGGGGCTCATGTCAAGGGGGAGCTCCAAAGGTAAAGGGTAAGGTAAACCCAAATTTAAATTCAAAATCAAATTTAAATTCCTCCATGCATGCTAGGAATAATTGTTATTATTTACCCATGCAAAATTTTGGATTTAAATATCATGATAGGAATAGGGTTAATGTAGATCAAAACCCTAGGAAATATATGCATGAAAAATCTAGAAACAATAGACCTAGGGAGACCCAAGGCATTAATCCCAAGAAGGGGAGACACATGCCTAGGAAGGGTAGGTCTAGGAATGTCCAATTTGGACAAATTAACTCTAGGGTTAGAAACCTAGAGAAGGAGAATCAAGCTTTAAGGGAAAGCTTGATAGTTTGGAACAATTCCTTAAGAGATTCAATGTTGGATCTAAGGAATTAAGGATGATGTTGGGTAGCCAAAGACCCAACAATGATAGATCGGGCTTGGGATACCGATCTAGTTCCTCTAAGGCTAATGAGAGATCATGTGCTAGGGTGGCAAATGATCATGGCAAGAGAGAGTCCTCCAAAGCTAAGGGAAAGTCTTATGCTAGGGTTGCATATGACTATAGCAAGGAGAAGCCAATAAATGGCAAGGGAAAACCATTTAATGGTAAGGAGAAATTAACCAAGGACAAAGTGTCCAAGGTTAAGAAAGTTAGATTTGTAGGCCAAGTGTCACCGGGGTTGGACCGATGTGGCCTAGCCATTGTGGATGAGTCACCTAGGGAGGTGGCTAAGGCTAAGAGCTCTAGGGGGAGCTCTAAGAGACAATTTGGGACCCATGGCCAATGGATCTCAGGTGGGTCTTACTTGGGAGTCTAGACAAGCCATGGAATGTGCCAAGTGGTTTGGAGACGGACTTGAGTCTCAAACCTAGGGTTTTGGCACAATTAGTTTATGTTTCATGCAAGAAATATGACAATTGGGGTCATATAGCATGAAAATTGATTTTGGATGTATAAATGCCATATAAACCAATGCTAGGGATGCATTGTGGGTTAATATGGGCAAATACATCAAGAGGAAGCCAAAACTAGGACTTTAGGTCAAGGTTCAATTGAACTTTTTAGCTAGTTTTGAGTTTTGTGTCAATCTTGGGATTGGTGATAGATACATTTTTGAATGTATTTTTCCCAAGTAGACATGGCTAAAATAGATCTCTCCACAAAATTTGGGGATTTTTGGAGGTCTGTGGAATTATTGGTGCATTTCTGAAATTGGGTCAGAAATGCTGAAAAAGGCTGAAAAACTGTGCCAGTCGACTGCTAGTTTTAGCAGTCGACTGCACCAGTCGACTCGACCAGTCGACTGGCACTTCTTGCAGTCGACTGATACCAGTCTGAAATTGTTTTCAGCACTGGATTTTGACCAAGTCAACTCATACAAGTGTATGAAATCCATGGGGGATAAACACACAAATTTAGGGTCAATTGGAATGACAAGTTTTCAACAATTGGGATATTGTTGGAGGACTTTTTGGATGTTAGGCAAAGGGGGAGAAGTAAGGTTTAGTTGGGAAAAACCTGAAAGTGCCTTTGCGTAGGGGGAGCCTTGGGATAGGTTCTTAAAAAGTCCGTTGTAAAAATCCTAGCTCATGGGGAGCGTAGGTGTAGGGAGAGCCTTGGGATATGTTCAAATGCATGATGCATTGTTACGGCGGTTGCCAAGTGTGTAACCTTGGCAACGTAAGTCCATTCGGCGTTGTAAGTCCAAGTGTGTAGCCTTGGCATCGTAAGACCATTCGGCGGAGTAAGTCCAAGTGTGTAGCCTTGGCATCGTAAGTCCATTGTATATATTAGCATGTTTATTTGCTATTTGTTTTCCCTAACTTAACGTATTGCCAAACACCAAAAAGGGGGAGATTGTTGGAGCAATCCCAATGGTCCGTGCGACCATGTGTTTTGGTGTTTGGGCAAAGGGTTTAAGTTAGGTTCACCCTTGTATTTGATATGTGTATTTGAGTTGTGCAGGTTTGCAGGATGACTTCGGGTCTGGTGAAGGATGGAGCATCTGAGGGACCATGGACAAGGCAGCGAGGACAAGGGCCGAGGGAAGCGATTTCGAGGCATACGTGAAGGATGGCATTGGGGACGAGCCGCGGGCTTGAATGCATCCGAGGGACGAGAGCCAAAGGAAGTAGGCTTGAAGGTAAAAGGTCAAAGCTGCAAAGGAAGCATCAAGTGAGTCATAAGGGTGAGGGTACGAGTGCACACTCGGAGTAAAATTCTAGTTTTAGGGTTTTACCGTAGCAGTACTGTAGTGCTACTGTAGCAGTACTGTAGCAGTCGACTGCATGTTTTAGCAGTCGACTGGTGCAGTCGACTGGCAGCGAACAGAATGTCTCTGTTCGTATGGAATCGAGCCGTTGGGATGTAACGGTCGAATTTCCACTGAGGGCAGTCGACTGCATGTTTTGGCAGTCGACTGGTAGGCGGGGTTTTCCAACCCGTGACCTATAAAACCAAAGCTTGGGAGCTTGGTTAGAGTTGACGAAATAGAGGTGGTTAATCTCTATTAGTAGTCTACTTGTGCCCTAGCGTCAAAAGAGTTCTTGTGAGGGTTGTGGTGAGGTTTCTCCACCCACAAGGAGCTACGTGAGCTAGCCGGAGTTTGCCGGGGAGTAATCCACCGAAGGATCAGGATCGTCCACCTTACGGACAGCCGTGGAGTAGGAGCCCTAATCTCCGAACCACGTTAAACGATCGTGTAGCTTGGTTTGCATTTCTTTCTTGCCTTTATCTTTAAGCTTGTTTGTTTTGTTTGTATTTCCGCTGCGCAAACTAACGTTGTAGAAAGAAGCGAGTATTTGGGGGTGGCGTCTATCCACCCCCCCTTCAAGCCGGCCGGCCGATCTCCAACATTAAGTTCCGCAGGAGATCCAAGTCTAAACCTAAAAGAACAAATAAATTAAACTTAGGATCAAACGTGTTAAGTTCCGCAAGCGATCCGAGTTTAATTTAAAAGAATACATGGTAGCTAGGAAAATGTTCAGATCTTTGTACAAAATTTTTGTACAGTGGAACCATTAGATTTTCCGAGTAGCAACCAACAAAACCTGGAGGTCTAGAGTTCGAATCCTGGGGGAGACAAAAATCCACTGGCCAGGGGTGGAAAGTCCTAGTGAGTAACGACACGGCCAAAGGATCGTCGGTCGACGACATGAGAGGTCGCCAAATGGGCCGACGACATAAGGGCCACCAGTTGGGCCGCTACAAGGGCTGCCCAAGAGGCCAAAAGGGTCGGGTCGTTACATAGGTTGAGCGAGGGAGCCACTCGGCTCAGCTTCTACGCGTCCCTTGAGCATCAGTTTGATTACTCCCTGTACCTGAGACGATGGGTCGGTGCTCAACCCCCGATCGGCCAACAACATTCATCCATTGACCATCTTGACTTTGATCTCCACGCAACAGCAAGGTGGGACCCTGCCTAATCACCACATTAGTGTATATTTGTCATAGTTTCACATAACCATCTTAAATGCGTCTATTGAAGTTTTTCCTTAATAAATACAATTTTGTCTTTCTTTTTAATATTTTTATTTTTTATTTTTTCTCAAGTATATTTACACATTCACCTTCCTTGTATGCTCACTCATCTTTTAGTCATGTATTTAAGTTATAGTCCAAGTCCTGACATTTAACTCTATATAATATAGTAAAATTAACGATCATTTTATAAATATTTTCTTTTAATTTTGGAAGTATTTTATAATCATAAGTAAAATCTCCTCCTTTTTAATCATCTTCTTGCAATCTCTACTTTTATAAAAGTAATCGTAAGTAGAAATTTTTAATTTTGAAAGTCATTTTTTAACTACTCTACTAAATTTAAACCTTTACTTTTAATGTTTACCACTATGATTCAAATTTAATATTTATTTTTACACGTATCTTACAATATTATCGGCAAATAATAACTACCACGGCGCGTATATTTAAAAATACCAAATTTAAACAAAGAAAAATGATTAATTAAATAAAATTAATTTATTTATCCGAATAATTAAATAAAAAAAATTAGGAACGTACGAAACCAAAATTCAAACAGGGTTTCGAACTCGAAGTCTATAAAACCCTAATTTCACTCAAATTCTACGGCTCTTGACTTTTTCTGGGGGAAAAGGTACGTCTTTGTCTGCTCACGTACTGTTTCGCCTTTTTTTTTTTTCCAAAAATCCAATCTTGTTCCTTCAGATTCTGGTAGAGTTCTTTTTGATTTCTTTCAATGGATCATTTTGGTGGGCACGGTATCACCCGTCATCTCCACGTTGATCTCCGGCTTTGATTCGTTTTCGGAGTTTTGGTGCTTGCAAGCAGGTGATAGGTTTGATTGCTTGCGCTTTACATAAAGAAGATGGTTTCAGTTCCGAGACGTTAGGTTTAAAGTCACTGCGTTCCTTGGATCTGAAGCTTCTGCTTGATGAATGTGGTTGAAATGCTGGAAATCACACTTGAATTTAGCTTCTTTTCTAACTGAAGATGGCTTTCTGCCAAGACCTTTTTTTTTTAAAATAAAAAAAAATTCTGTCAAAATTTATTCCGAAAGCTTGCAGTTTTAAAGGTGATTTTATGAAGTGCATATTGGTGCAGTCATAATTCCTTGCGCTCCTATTGTTTATTTTGCTTTTGCTTGGTCAAAATCCAAAATACTTACTTTGATGAGTTTGGATCTTGATTTGTCTGTGAAATGTTTTAAAAACAAAGTAATTTGTTATACTTTGTCTGAGTTTGAGCATGCTATTTAATTCAAATCTTCAGTATCTGTTGCTTTTCCTTAGGCCCTTCAAGGTACGTAACCTTTGTTTCATGTTATTTATATTAAATAATTCTTCCTCACACAAAGCTTTTAATTTCACATTGTTTTGACTGATTATTATTTCTAGAATATAGAATAGAAATATCTGACAACTAAAGTCCTTTTTACGAAGCTTATTGGTGGAAAATAGGCCAAACAAAAAACTTCTCCACTCCATTTCACATGTTGGTTTCGGTAAACTTTGAAGAACTCTAAAACGTGTTGAACTATTCAACTATTCTGGTAAAATCTGGCCTTGTTCTTGACTAGTTCTTGAAAGGAAAGGGAGCAGATATCAGTGATTCTGCTATTTAAGAAGGGGTGGCATCTTCTTCTTTTGGTCATACTTTCTTCCACTCCTCCTTTGTAGTATCTTCTTTTATCTCTTTTCGTTCACTTTTCCTACCCTTAGCTGTTGGTAGGGTCAGGATAAGAGCACTCTTTCTTCAACTATTTGTATACTTTTTTTTTCCCTCTGCAATACTTGCCTACATCTCAGGACTGTGTTTGTAATGTGATTGGCTGAACCAAGTGCCCCAGAACGTCATAGATCAGGTAGTTATCTCTATTTCTTCTAGATCTGATATGTATAACTGTTTATTTGAAACATAAAGTCTGTTGCACAAAGGAACTGGCTATTTATTTAGGAGAGTTGGGCATGTTTTATCCATTTTATTTTCAGTCTTGCTGTGTCATTTTGTGCTGTTCCTGTTGATCTGTTATTTGTTTCTATCAACAAGTGTAGCAAGTGGACTCATTCTTTGTTCATTTTAGCTGATGAAGATTTTCAGTAATAACTTTCTAGTTCATAGGTTTCTTTGGATCGAATCCTGATATTCAAGATAGTTTGTTTGATAGACTTCTCAATTTGTATACATCCAAATTACGTCTGTGAAATTCTCAATCTATTAGATTCAGGTCATTGGCACTATATCGATATAAATAGTCGTTAGCAGGTTTTAAGTTATTGATCCTCTATTTGTTAAAGCATAGCTTAATTCTTAGATTGTTTTTAATTATGTTTCATCTTGCTCAAATGTATTCCTGAGAAGTATGTGGGCAATTCTCTTAATCACTTTACTGCAGGTATCTAAAGCATGGTTAAGATATGCTGCATCGGAGCTGGCTATGTCGGTGGACCAACCATGGCTGTGATTGCCCTCAAGTGCCCATCCATTAAGGTGGTTGTCGTCGATATTTCTGTGAGCCGCATTGCAGCATGGAACAGCGATCATCTTCCTATTTACGAGCCAGGCCTTGATGAGGTGGTCAAGCAGTGCCGTGGGAAAAATCTTTCTTCAGCAGCAATGTCGAACAACATGTCGCCGAAGCTGACATCATCTTTGTCTCTGTGAACACCCCCACCAAGACTCGTGGCCTCGGAGCAGGAAAGGCTGCTGACCTAACATACTGGGAAAGTGCTGCTCGCATGATTGCTGATGTTTCAAAGACTGACAAAATTGTGGTTGAAAAATCCACAGTTCCAGTCAAGACTGCAGAGGCCATTGAGAAGATTTTGACACACAACAGCAATGGAATCAACTACCAGATCCTCTCCAACCCTGAGTTTCTGGCAGAGGGTACCGCCATCCAGGATCTGTTCATGCCTGACCGGGTTCTCATCGGTGGTCGGGAGACTCCAGAGGGCCGCAAGGCTGTTCAAGCCTTGAAAGAAGTTTATGCACATTGGGTACCAGATGATCGGATCATAACAACCAATTTGTGGTCTGCAGAGCTCTCAAAACTCGCAGCCAATGCCTTCTTAGCGCAGAGGATCTCCTCAATTAACGCGATTTCTGCACTCTGCGAGGCTACTGGAGCTCATGTTTCAGAGGTGGCTTATGCTGTTGGCAAAGATGCAAGGATTGGACCCAAATTTCTGAATGCTAGTGTTGGTTTTGGAGGATCATGCTTTCAGAAAGATATTCTTAATCTTGTCTATGTCTGTGAATGCAATGGTCTACCGGAGGTGGCCAATTACTGGAGGCAGGTCATCAAGATCAATGACTACCAGAAGAGTCGTTTAGTAAATCGCATTGTCTCTTCCATGTTCAATACTGTCGCAGGGAAGAAGATCGCTGTTCTTGGATTCGCTTTCAAAAAGGACACTGGAGACACAAGGGAGACCCCTGCCATTGATGTCTGCAAGGGTCTGTTGGGAGACAAGGCCGAGATAAGCATTTACGACCCCCAGGTGACAGAGGACCAGATCCAACGAGACATTGTGATGAGCAAGTTCGATTGGGATCACCCGGTGCACCTTCAACCAATGAGCCCGACTGCCGTGAAACAGGTGAGTGTTGCCTGGGATGCGTATGCGGCTGCCAAGGGTGCGCATGGTGTCTGCATCCTCACCGAATGGGATGAGTTCAAGGAGTTGGATTACAAGAAGATCTATGACAGCATGCAGAAGCCAGCCTTCATTTTCGATGGCCGTAATGTGGTCGACCCACAAATGCTCAGGGAAATTGGGTTCATTGTCTACTCGATCGGAAAACCCCTGGATCAGTGGCTCAAAGACATGCCTGCTGTCGTCTAATGGAGGAACTCAGTTTGGGAGGGAACAGCAATTGCATCATCTATAAAGACTTTGTTTGACTTTATGATTCTTTAGACTTCTCCAGCCATATCTTCTTGTTTGAAGCTTATAGTTGTATGCATGTTCTTGCTACTTTTGAATGATGAATCCAAAAGATTAATTTTTAAAGTAAACTATTTGATGATATCATCTTTAACAAGAATAACTTCCAAATGATCCTGCCTACAATGTTCATGTAAATAACAATGCCAGAAGCCTCATGAATTCCTAAAATCTACACCCTCTTGTTGCTGTTCAGATACAGGTAGTTGTTATTCACAATGAAAGCAGTGTGTACTGCTTCAATTCTCATTAGAATTGGAGGCGAAGATATCTGCTGGGGTGTCGGTGCAGTCGTAATGGCTGCCTTTGAACCTGGGGCGACTCTCTTGGCAGCTTTGATCGAGATAGATCACTATCACGGTAATGTCATCGTGAATGTGTCGCCTTACACCTTTCTCAATTTTCTTTATATCGCCGTATCTCATCTCCCTCTTCCTCGCGGCCTCATTCAGGGCGGCATGAACCAGTCTCTTCGCGATGCCCTGCAAGTGTGCCATTAAAGGATCAATGAGCAATGGTAGCATTGAAGAACAAACTCAATGTTCTTAGCATAATACAGTGAGCTAGCTATATGTGGAGCTTACTGCTCTGGGGTTCTTGAATACTATATCGACTGCAGTTTCATCGCTTAGCTGCTCCCAGAGCCCGTCAGATGCAAATATGAGAAACAAATCGTGCGGAGTAAGCTTGCGAATCTGAATTGACGGCTCCGAAGTGATGACAGGCCTCTTCAAGGGAAGAGGTGCCACAAACTGTTGGAATAAGGGATCTCTACTGAATCCTGGTTTCTTGAGGTAGATATCACCAATGGACCTTGAAACCTAACAAGATAAGAACTTTGAATGGTTAAGAAGTGAACTAGAAAATGCAATGAAGTGATGAATCATGTGTAATATTTCTACAAAAGGTAGTATGCCCGGCGCCCCCTCACGGTTAGTCCCACAACCATATGTAAGAGGTAAATTAGAAAACCAAGAAGGCCACTACGTGGGAGGATATTTTCCACCAGTTTCGTCGAAAATCGACTCTTGCCCATTTATACAAATCTACCACGTACTGACCAACTCGGCTATGCCCGGGGGCCTGAATCATGTGCAATAGAAATCACAAATGGAGTATCCAAAACTGTTGATATCAATGGTTTTGATAATGATGAAGAACAATGAGAAGCTATCAACACAATAATGTAACAGAATTGTGTTTGTTGTTGCTCTGTTCGATGCAAAGATTGAAGAAGTGAAGCATTTGAGGCGAGATTGTCACCTGAATGATTCCTTTGATTCGCCAGACGCCTCGGGTGTGGACGACGATCTGTTTATCATCGGGATGCAGCTCGGCGAGCTCCTTTCTCACTTCCTCCACGGCGACGTTATGGTCGGTGGACAGACGCTCAGCGACTACGGCCTTCCTGCTCCTGACCCGGCGGCCGAGCACGGCGCGGGAATCTCCCAGGTTGGCTACGAAGAGGGTGTCGCCTGTGATGGCGCCGACGAGGCAGCAGGATCCCACCGATGCGATCTGCGGCCGCGACGGCCAAGATCGCTTCACCAGGTGCGTGAACTCCTCCTCCGTCGCGTCGAAGGCTTTCTTGATCACCTCCGCCGATACGCCGCCTTGCTCCGAAGCGAACCCTAGAAGAGGCCCCAGCTCTGGTTAGAACACATCAAGATCGGATTTTGAAGGCGAATTTGGATCTAAAAGAGGGGGGCGGAGGGGAGTACGATCGAGATGGGGGAAGAGGCGATTGCTGACGAAGCGAGACGCCTCGGGGCCACCGTGGCCATCGTAGACGCCGACGAAGGTAGCGGAAGGGGAGGTCAGCACCTGGCCCTGGTCCTCGAGGGAGTTGTTCGCTTGCACGACGGCGATCGAGAACTCGCCGGACGCGTGCGGCTTAAGGTCCATATGCCACATCAAGCCATCTCCTCCGCCAAGCCTCCCGAAGCACCGCTCCAGCGGTCTCAAGAAAGAGCGCATCATCTCCGCCGCCGGACAATCTCGAAAACCCTAAAGCTCGGAACTTTCTCCGCGTCGCCGCTCCCAACCACCAATTCCGGTGCCTTTTTCTTCACCGACGACCTCACCGGATCCAAAGCAACGGCGAACTCACCAAAGGTCGAAACTTTCTTCACCTCCACGAGATCTAACAACGATAACAAGCTCTTCCAATCTCTCTATGGAACGGGGATAAAGGTGAGGCGAGAAAGAGGCTTATGATGCCGAAAGTTTGCGTCGACAACGCGTAAAGAAGCGAAGACTTTATACAACTTTAGCTATGCGGTCAATTGCGGTTGTTGATGATCTCTGACGTGTTACCTACGAGGATTTCGGGAGACGAAGGAAAAACAACAACAAAAAAAAAAAACAGTCAAGAACATGCGCGGTCAACTCAAGAACAGGCTAATTATGATCCTTTCTTTTTTCGGCACGGTTTCCAGATCTTTGCTGGAAATGAACAGAATACGAAAACACATGAGGCTCGACACCCAATAATAAATTCCTTTTTCAAAATTTTCATTTCACTCCCATTTGTTACTTGTGAAATATCTCAAATTATAAGGAGCAAAAACAAACAGTCACTTGATAAAGTTTTTTTTAAAATTTATTTATTATTATTAAAGCAGAAATGGAGCTTAACAATTGCGGCTAAGAATGTTAGGACAGATTTGCCAATGGCATATAAGATTTTGTCCATATCCTGATGAGTCTTTAGATCTTGTGATCTAATCTACAATGAGCTGTTGTCGTGTCAAGTCAACGCTGCTTTAAGGGGTGCTTGCTAATGGAAGATTCGAGGGTGGCTTACATACCTTGTGTAGATGTGGTCTGTGTCCCCTAAATTCTCGACCATACCGGATAGAGGGTCCCGTTGGAATTTGAATCGCACAAAGGAGGGAGAGGACTCATGTTCAGCACAATCTGGCAGCCTGACCCCCGATCCAGTGCGACTCGGATCATGTTCAGCACAGTCTATCGACATGCCAGTCGGCAAGGTCCAAACAAGACCCAACTTAAATGGGTAAATTTTGTATCAAGAACAAGAACAAGCATGAGCAGTTTGCTAACAAATACAAGTGGCATATAAATCCTACTGTTTCAGCAATACAATGAGACAAAGGAACAAAATCAGGTAAATCAGCTGGAGTTTTTGAAAAACCTTCTGCATGCTCTCGACTCCAGATATTCAGATTCGGAAATCATACCGAATCATGGTTCGATGTTTGCTATTTTGTGAAACTTCCTTGCAAATGTCGCAGCAACAAGTAGGGGGAAGGCAAGAGTTGCATCGCAGTGAACCTGTTTGATTTCAGTAGAAAGAAGATTAGGATTTAATTCAGAAACTTTACATTCAGTTAATGTTACAGAAGAAACAAAGTGGTGCATTCAAAGTGTCAAGCCACAAACTAAAACGCAAATGAAAATGGAACATATGGTTGTTTTGATGAAACATCATTTGCAACTAGAGAATTAAAGCAATTTGTTAGCTTATTAATGATTCATTCAATGCCTTAAAACATAAACCGAAATGCATGCATCTTAGTTCATAGCAGTATTGCAAACTTGAGTGACACCAACTCCTTTGGACTCTGCTATAAGATGACATGAGCTACTAAGAATCTGATATGACAACATTTATAAGATGCCCCTTTCACTTTAACCAAGCAACATGCTTATCACTGAGTGCCATCTAATTACCAAAATATTGACCATAAACAAACATACTAGCCAAGCAACTCCATAGTCTTCTACGATGATGTTAATCTAGCTAGGGATTTGCCACCAATTGTACTATTTCATATATTAGTTCAAGATTTAAACGAACCCAAAAAGAGCAAAAGTTGCAGACTGGAATCTACTACATCTATCAAAAAGAGAAGCTCAATCACTACTTAGAAAGTAAGAAGGGAGAAGGAACAATTGCATACTTTAATTGTTTTAGCAGAACCTCTTATTTTTCCCCATGAGATTGCCTCATCAGGCTGAGCACCTGAATCACTTCCATCAAATTCTTGTGCAGTGTTGATATAAACAGCATAATCTGCTCCATTACGGAACATGTTGGCATTGCAGATATGGTGCTTCGGGAGGCCCCCACCTAGAATAATGATTCCGGTCTTTCTCAGACCCACATGTACGGCTTCTCCATTCATAGCTCGAATGTCTGTAGTCTGAAATGTCAACGATCAAGATGTAAAGAAGAAAAAAGTAGCTGAGTTCAGAAGAATTCTCACCTTGCACAATATCTATATGCAAACCAGGATGCCGGACTGAATGGCAATACAACATATCCCCCAGTGATCCATCAGTCAATGCCGGACAATAGACAGAAACACCATTCTACTCAAGTTACAGATAGTTTAGTGATTCAAGTTCCAAAAATTATAAATAAAGAGAGAAATATTGTATTTTCAGTATGTAATTAGGACTATATTCAAGTAAAGATTCTATGGTTTTGCCTTTTTACAGACACCTTGGATGTTTATTGTATGGTTATCTTTTAGTGAAATGTTGCTTACTCAAGAAGATTAGTTTATTGATGAGAGTGTTGGACAATTTGACAAATGCGCATACAACATCAAAATAACAAAGATTAGGATGCAAAGATAGGTTTGTGGAGTTACCGGAAAAGATAAAGTCCAAAATAAGATTGATTGTTAAATCTAGCATTAAGTTTAAATGTTCTCAAATCAAATCTAGCATGACCTCACATTTATAACAAATCTATATACGTACTTTCAATTTTGTAACAAGATATAGTATATTTTCATTTTAAGTTTTAACACTACATTTTTAAGGGTTATGCAATTGAAATAAAGTGTTATGCAATTGAAATAAAGTGTTATGCAATTTGTTAAATCAAACATATGTTAGATTTGTTATAAAATCAAAAACTTGGGCATAAATTTGTTAAAGATAAAAAAAGTTAGTTTTAGATACGTTAAAAACTCAAAAAAAAGGTAATAGATTTAGCAATTAATATGACAAAATAAGAGGAAACATGTCAAAGATGATATACTAATGTTTCGACAACTAATAAATTATATAGTGGGCCAAGCAGAATCATTTAAGGTTGTAGGTGTAAAAGGTAGAGGGATACCAAAAGAAAAATAAATCTCTATTCATTGTAATTAGAAATGATTAAGAAATTTGAATGTTACTATGATAACCTTGTGTAAAGTTAAATGGAGGGATAAGATCCACAGTTGACTCAAAAAGTTGGAGGAACACAGCTTGATGAGGAAATTCTCTGTTTATCCTAAAAGTGATTGCTAGGAAATCTTTGATGTGATCGTCTAAATCCTCAATCATCATGTCGTCTCTTCTTCCTAAGAGTTACAGCCACAGCCTCTGACATGAAGCTAAATTCTTGAACTCTAATCAAGGCTACAGTGTCCCCATAGAGATCTGACTAGGCTAGCCATAGGCAAAAATAATCTATGCTAATTAGTGAATCAGTAGTCAATCATCCTTAAAACAATTGATTTTAGACAAAAGGAACTCGGAAATAACTTGTACTATATACCTTGTATGCCCAGTAAAGGTATGAATTTTCATCATTAATTTCTTTGCCGAGACGAGCAATCACTTTTGAAGGAGTCCATACTACATTCTGCTACCATACACATCAGCTTCTGTCAGAGAACAAACATTTCAAGTGACATTTAAATGAAATTCTTTAAGTGATTAATCCTATTGCTACCTCTGTAGTCTGTTCAAGTAACATTTGGTCCAGAATTGGCATAATCCAATCCTCAAATTTGCAGTAATTGTCATTAGGCACCAACAAGTTTCCAATTCGATTCAATCCATTGGAACGTAGATGAGCCCCTGGCAAAGAGAAGTCACCCTTATAAGTTGGGGCGAGACACTTGATTATGTCTTCTTCTATGCCACCAGCAGTTGTCACCAAAACTTCAACCTAGACATAACACAAGATTATCAATCAAGACACGGGAAAAAATCTTCTAAGAAAAAAAGATGGCTTTCAGGATTTGAGAAACTAAAGCATTTGGCTGAAGAAGCCTTTAGAATGGCAATGATAATGATACTCTTTCTAGAGCAAGAACGGAAGTCAGATAATTTTCTTCCTATTCCTCTCATGACTTTCTACCTACCAAACACACGCAATATCTTAATGAAGATTTTCTGTAGCTATTTTGTGCAGTTAGTGTTTCCCATTTAATTATTCAAGTATAATATGGTTTCATGGAAATTCTATTCCATCAAAAGAATCCCCTCTAAGAGGTTCTGATTCTAATGAAAATCCCTCTCTTCCTAATGTTTCTGTTAGTCTAAATGCCCATAGAACCATCGAAGAAAATATGCAAAGCAACATTAGGAAACAATAGTGATAAAGAAACCTTGTAAATGGATCGCCTTGAAATTCAGCTTGGGGAAGGGTATTGACGCCACACTCAAGCAAGATGAGAAGGTGAGTGATAAGTCATGGAGTTTTGATCGCCACAAGTTGCCTTGATAAGATCAAAATTAGTTCTTTGCCTAAGAACAAGAAGGAAGCTCTCACAAAAGAGAAACTCAAATTTTCATTCAAACTTACATGATTTGTCATACAAGAGTTCTCCTATTTAACATCCCTTAAGATCCCCTATGCACTAATTATGCAATAAATATCATGCTTGCATGCATGAGTTTTATTATCCACTAATGCAACCACTAATCCCTAATACTAGCTTAATGCAACCGTGCATGCATGGTATTTGTTATACTAGCTTAGGAACTTTCAAAAATGCATTAAAAACCCACAAAGGACATCAAAAGTCACTTTAGAAAAACCCCCCCATGCATGCACACGAAAATGGTCCTCATGTTGGTCCAATTTCACTTTCAAATTGAAGGAATGTGATCCACCTAGTTGTTGCCTCCATTGTGCATTGATCCTCCTTTTCCTTGAGCCTCATTATTAAGCCTTCCAAAGCTTGCTTCATTCTCTTAGTCTTGGACCTTGTCATGGGTCCCCCAATTCCCTTCAATGCCTCTTCTTGGCTCACATCAAATAGACACGTAAAGTACATAGAAAGAGTGCTAAAATAAACATTTAGATTGTTAAAAAGATAAAACAAAAATGCTACTATTCAGAATAAACTAATAAATGATATAATAAGAGAAACTATGTTCAGTAGAATAGCAGTGCTAATAAATAACAAACACATTTTGTGATTAGACAAGTTGAAATATCAGAGTTGAAGGGGTGAGGGATAGCACGAGATAAAAGAAACTCCAGTTAACATAGTAAAAAATGAATTACGATATTCAAATACGACGAATGGTATAACCTTGCGAGTAATGGTTGAATAAGATCCATGAAGCCAAGTTCAAATAGTTGTAATAAACACATCTTGTCACTATTTCTCTGTGGACAATGAAAGCAAAACTACAGAACAGGAGAATAATTATAGCAAACACTGGGTTGCTTGCATCTTTCCATTATTCCGAAGTTTGCAAGAAACAAAAGAACTAGCCGTTTGTGGATTCTGAATCATAACTCATAATATAACCGGATAGTTCCAAAAAAAATTAACTGTTATTTTCAACAAGATGGTCTTTTTTTTTCATAAAAATGGGGGGAAAATTACCATGTGGTGCTGCACAATAAATCGGATGGTCTCCCTAATTCCAGATGATACAAGGTTCGAAGTGAATCCTAGAAAAATTTTGCAACCCACCGATTCCCTGTATGCAGTATTCCGCTCTTCTTCACCACAATCTTCCGTGGGCGCTTCATGGGAGAGCCTCCAATCTATCTTCCTTAGCGCCCCCAATACAGGGGTTGAAATAATCAGTAAAAATTAACGACGTCAAAAAAATTGCCTTTTTAAAAATAATATGGTGGGCTTTGGGGCTAACACAAACTCCACAGATCGAAAAGATAGGCAGATCCACGAGCTCACCATCTCATTGACGACCTCGATGGCGTCTCCGAGGTTGGAAGCTTGAAACCCGGTGCTAGAAAAGGAGCCGAGGAGACCCAGGAGGTCCAACCCCTGGTTGAAGTCGTAGCCGGCGATCTTGCGGAATCGCTTCTCGTCCAAGGATATGGATGTCTTGAACAACGCCGACCTCACCGATTCAAGGGTCTCCTGGTCCCGCTGCTCCCCTCCGGAGCCGCCGCCGCCGCCGCCGCCCTCCATTTCCTCCTGACACATCGCCGTCTCGCCGACAAGCAAAGTGAGCTGCTCCACGAATCTTTCACAAGCGCTCGCGCTTTACAGTGCTGCATCAGGTTTTTAATGGATCAGGATTCCATATCTCAGCCCGACCCGGTCCGGCCGGATTGCTCTATGAAATCCGAAATTAAATCTCAACTAATCGGGTTCGGATTCTAATAAAAATGATGATAACCCGTTTGCGTCCTTTATTAGGCGAAAACAACCTCGGCCACTTCCATATCCTCCTTCGCCTTCGCCGCCGCCAAGTCAAGCCACCGTGCTCCGCCCTCCCTCCGCCCTTCACCGCCTGAAAACTCGAAGGAGACTCTCCAGAGGACAGCACCATCATCTTTTCGACGCTGCCAAAAAAGAGGGCAGGAGGAGAAAAAAAGGATGTCGTTCTGCCATGCCCGCGACTTCCTCTTCTGTGGCATGTGCGGCACCCTCCTCAAATTCGAGTCCCTCCACTTTGCCCAATGCCCTCTCTGCGGATTCAAGCGCAACGTCAGTGGTAAAGTCGGTTCATCAACTCGTTCTGAATCGAATATGATCGAAAATTTGCAATATTGTTTGCTTCATGCTTTTATTATAAAAAGCAGTTTATCTCTCGAGTAACATAAATCTTCTACTCGACCACAAAAATTTGAAATTCCTAGTTGAGTTGTGAAAATTTGAAGTCAATTAACTTGAAATACTTATGTCTTTCATAATGATATTCCCCATTACTGATGCATAGTAAAAAAAAGAAAATGATAAACCCAGTTAGCCTCATCGACTATCCCTGGGTGGCCGGCCTGGTCCCACGGAAGTTTCTCACATGCCACTAGAGTAAATCGGGAAGTGCGCGCGGCAGCCAACCTAGAAGCCCATTCGGAGAAAAAATTCTGACAAATATGCCATAGCTGGAATCGAACCGCGAGTGCCTGGATGACAACCTGGACGTTCTACGGCGGTACCACAACCTGGATGTCCTACCATGTCCCCGAGCCTATGGTGTCGCCGTAGGACATCCACCCGCGGTTCGATCCCTAGCTATGACGTATTTGCAGGAATTTTTCCATCAACGGGAGGCGCAACCAAAGGATGTTGGACTTTGGGCTGGCCGCCGCGTGCGCTTTCCGATTCACCCTTGTGGCTAGTGGAAGACTTTTATGGGGTCGGATCAGTCACCCCAATGAGATTAACTGGGATTATCATTACTGATGCATAATAGTACTTTGATTAAGAGGTTCTTCATATGATTAGTAGTTCATATTTGCAATGTTGCGTTGCAGTTATCTCATTGATTGAGTGGCCTCTGAAACTTTAGTAGGTTTAGGAGAATGTCAACCATCACTTTGGGAATATTGGATTTACTTCTATGACTGTAAATTAATTGATTGGAGGTTCTTTTCTCTTTGACGCTTTGTACTAGTAGGGTATTGTATTCAGATGGCTATGTCTTCCTTTTTCCTATGACTGGTGTCTAAATTTTTTGGAGTTGTATTCATGTTGGATGTATCTAAATAGAGATAATATTATCTAAATATAGCATTTTTAAACCAAGTATCTTGATCGAAAGATTATTCTACAGAGATTGAAGGGAAAGAAACAAGATACACTATAACAGCTGAGGTAATTCTCATAAGCTTTAATTCTATATCACTGAGGGAGCTTCATTTTGCTAGCAAGCATGCAGTTAATCTTTCTTTTCTTTGTCCTGTTATGATATGTGATTATGGGTACTTTTGTATCTTATCCATCTACTTAAAGGACATGTCATAAATTGTTCTACTTGGTTTCCGCTGATATTTAGAAATTCTTCTATTTTCACTATAATGATTGGATAGAAATTTTCTTATGCAAGTGTGGCATACTTGTTTACTCTACTATCCGACCTCAAATAGTTAGGACAAACACACTATGATGATGGTGGTGGTGGTGATGTTCGTTTCTTTTACCAAGAGAACATTATTTGAATAAAATTGATATGCATTTCAAGGGAATATGAAGACCATAGCTTTACCTCAAAAACAATTAAAGCTGTTTTACAAGATGCAGCCTAAGACTTCAGTTAGTGCAGGAACACAGAGCATGCAGAGTATGGAAATACAAATTAATGAATTTTTACAGATATCTCCTTATTGGTCCTTTTAACGCGTTTGTTTAATTTTAGAGCTTTTGTTGAGTTGTGGAACAAAGTTGCCATAACCAATCATTCAATTACTTTTTATTTTTATTTTCATGTTTACTGGACTTGATGTTTTGCGCCATTAAATCCAAAACATACTTGTTATCCTCTCAAACATGAAACAATATCCAATATCTGTCCAATCTTTTGAGACAACTCCATAAACCCTGCCATCTTGAATACATTCCAAATGCTAAAACCTTGTTTTAGTCATTTGTTGACATTGCATAAAATTCTAGTTCTATTGCAAATGGTTTTCTATCTTGAATTAATCACTAGGCTTAAGATTAAAGGTCAAAATTGTGGCAAGTAATTCCAGCCTTGATCAGGCCAATGAGACTGAAGAGAGTTACCCACATATGACATACTGACACCATTGCAACCATATATCTTTGTCTTTCTAAGTCAATAAGACCCTATGCTTGCTAAGCTCCACCTTCCCACTGCAAGTCCACTTTTACAGAAGTGAAATCAATCTGAAAGATGGAAACCGCATGTTTGTGGGCTTGTTGGTCACTCTTCAATTTTTGATACAATCTAGTTGGAGATTGCAGGGATCATCTTTGTTTAAATGATCTTGCTCTCACTAGGCTCTAATGGAGCTTCCTTTCATTTCATACAGTTCAACTTTCACACAGATCATTCAATCACTGAACATCTACCTATTCCACAAATTTTAGAATATTTTTTTCCACATTACTCTTGATTTTTCAATTTTTCCCGTCACTCCTTCAACTAAGCCTCATTACTCTTCTTTTTTTTTCACAGTCAGCAAGCTAAAGGAAATGAACTTGGAAGATAAACTTCACAGATAACTTTCTACAGAGGATTTATGTTATGTTCAATGCCACACCTTTTATTGTTTGAACAAAGAATCCTCTACCATTTGGTCTTTAAAGGCTAGTTTACTGTGTTTGGATGGAAGAAGCTATTTTCCTTCCAAAATTGCATTCCACAATGCTTCAATGATGATTAGATCAATCATTGTTCAATTCAATTCTCTAATTCCTCCATAAGATCTACAGAGGCATCCATTTGAATGCTTTTGTTGTCTCTTGGAGAGTAATAGATTATTTTGGCCAATGTGCTAGACGACCTTTAGGTGTCTTCAATTGTTGATTAACACAACCTTTTTGCACAACCAACGCCTCTAAACATTGTTGGCAAATCTATTTACTTTATCAATTTAACTATTGGTCTTAATAAGTTAACCCCAAAACAATTAAAACTAACACTGATAATAATTATTGCACATGTGTAGAATACATTAATAGAATATCACTGGGCAGGCATTTTGCCTTCTCCTAAAAAAGTTGCAGTGCTTATATAGTCAGCGTTTTTCTATGAAGACAACTCTCTTCTTTTTAAAACGAAAGGGAACTTCTTTAGGACATGAGAAGGGAGCTGAAACTTGAGCCTTTTGTAGTCCTTGAGAATGCACCTGCTGATGCAGAAGCTGTCAAAAGGGCAGTTGTAAGTATCTCAGACATTGTTACTGAAAAGTATTTAGCTACTTCATCAATTGCCAACTTAACTCATAGTTCACTTTTGGTATCAGGTTAACGAAGAATGTCCACAGTGTCATCATCCACAACTTGAATACTATACCAAACAGGTATTTTGAATCCTATTTCTTGATGTCTCTTATGATCATCCTTCAACTTGTTCTCTACTCACCAAACCTTTGATAATTTGTGGCTAAAATGTGTTTGCATTCATGCTCCTGAAACATTGTCATCTGAATTTGCAGTTACGTTCAGCCGATGAAGGGCAGACAGTCTTTTACGAGTGTCCGCAGTGCCAACACAAGTTCTCCATCAACACATAGCACACCATCATTGTTTCGTCTGCTCCTAACTCTATGGCTTACTTTGATGCCAAAGAGGAATTTGTATGTTTTGGAGTAACTGGCATGCTACTTGCCATTGCAGTATCATATTTATCCAAAAAGAACTTAATTTGTTGAAGGCTAATGATGTTTCTGTCTTGTTATCTCTTTGATAATTTTTTCTTGATTACTTTAAAAGTATTTCATCCAACTAAAGTGAGTAATCAATCATATTGTTGTTCACATTTAACACTACTGCTGAAATGAGATAAGCTCACACAGGAAGTACATTTATTTCTATTATTCAAGACAAGAACTGTAACTTAGCAACCATCACATGCAAAAACACAAAGTGAGCAAGACCAACATTCCACCATTAGAAGCAACTCTGCATTATTCCAACAGGATGGTAGTGTCTGCAATCATGGAAGTGACAACATATGGATCCATGTTGGAAGCAGGCCTTCTGTCTTCAAAATAACCTTTGCCAGCTCTTTCCGTGTCGCGACCGACACGGATAGATGCTCCGCGGTTTGCTACTCCCTGATAACCATAGTACATGATGCCAAATGTTAGAGCATGAGTATAGACATGAATGTTCAAAAGAGCATAAGAAATTTTGAAGCCTACCCAGATGAAGGTGTTGATGTCTGCAGTCTCGTGACGACCGGTAAGTCGGCGTTCGTTGCCTTCACCATAGGCTGCAATGTGCTCCTTGTGCCTCTTTCCAAGCTTCTCTATAGCCTTCTTGATCACTTCATATCCACCATCATTTCTCATGGATTTGGTGCTGAAAAGCAAAGGGAGAGAAGATGGTGTTCAAGTTGAAGGAGCAAGCATATGAAGAGCTGAAACGAAACTCGATACCTGTAGTTTGTGTGAGCACCAGCACCATTCCAATCGCCCTACAAATTATGATCTTGGAGAAGTTTGTGATAAGTCAAGAATCAAAAAGAATCTAATCTCTTAAGTATCACCTGAATTGGTTTTGGGTCAAAAGACAGCACTACTCCAGCAACCTCAGTGATCCTCTGATGATGACAAGAAGAGCAAATGACAGTGAGCAAGCTACTTCTTCTTCAGAAGATTTTTCGCATATCGAATCTCGATTTGATTCATGTTTTACCTCAAGAATGTAACGAGCAACCCACATTTGGTCAGCAGCAGAAATACCAACTGAAGGCCCTACTTGGAACTCCCACTGCACATATGACATAGAGTTTCAGTTACCTAAATTCAGCTTCAAGAAATCCAACGATGAGTCGAAGGATACCTGGCCTGGCATCACCTCCCCATTGATGCCACTTATGTTGATCCCTGCGTAAAGACAGGCTTTGTAATGAGCATCCACGATGTCGCGCCCGAAAGCTTTATCAGCACCAGCTGAACAATAGTATGGACCCTGTAGGCAGTGAAGATTTAATTTTCAAAAACTGAATTAAGATAGAATAGATAGCTTTGGAGATTCGAGAATAAAACACTGGCGATTTTCGAATCGAATTGTAACCTGAGGACCCGGGAAGCCTCCGACCGGCCAGCCAAGAGGCCACTTGACATCCTTCTGAAGGAGAGTGTACTCCTGCTCTATACCATACCTATCAAGGGAGAAGAATGGCATCAATTAGCAAGTAGCAACAACCAAACAATCGAGTCGACGAGGTTCAGGCGATATCAAAGTACCAAGGTTCTTCAGCAACAACATCAGGGTGGCTAAATATCTTCGCGGCATTGTATCTTTTGTTGGTAGGGATTGGCTCTCCTGCCGGTGTATAGCAGTCGCACATGACCTAATGAAGTGAGTGATCACGATTGGTGATTCGAGAATTTAGCATTAGTAACATGAAAACAAAGGAAAGATCGAGTTGGAATTTACAAGGATATGGTTGTCCCTCCTGAAAGGATCCTTGAAAATAGCTTGGGGACTGGATGATGTACAGAGAGGCAACAAGTTTGAGTACCAAGAATTGCAAATTCAAAATAAAGGTGCCTTGAGAGCTTACTGTAGGATCACTTCACTGTCTTTACCAGGAGCTTGGCCAGTGCTTGAACCATCATAGTTCCACTTTGGAAGTTTGCTTGGATCACTCACAGGGCCCGGAAGTGTCTGTTAGCAATGGCGAAAGTATAGACTATAATGATACTGAATGAAGAATGAAAATGACACCCAAGCGAGAGGAACTAGAAACATACCCTTGCCTTGCTCCTCATGTCAATGCCAGACCCTCCAACCCTGTGGAGTCCATCAACCATTGTAGTTTAGTTTGAAATTGAAAAAAAAAGGAAGGAAAAAGGAGCTAACCATATGTACTCGGCGATGATATTCTTCGTGCTATCGGAGAGGTTGAGGTTGATGAGATCCGTGAGAAAAGACATGGCTGCTAAGATGAAGATATGATACGAGAAATAGAACAGAACATTCTGAGGAGAAAGGGAGGAAGCAGGGTTGGATTTTATATAGGCAAGAAGATGGCAGAGTGGATTCTTGGATTGGTGGAAATTTTTTTCTGGAATCATTTTTATATGAATGCATAATTCTGTTTAAAACACAAGTTGGCAATCAATGATGCAAAGTTTCGAAGTTTGCAAAACAAATCTAACACAGTTGACATTTTCAAGAACTCAATTGGATTTAAGATTCTTGGTTTTTTAAATATGAGTTTGATTCAAAATTTCCTTTCAATTTTCTTTTTGGTAACTTGCGTTTGCTTGTCCTGGAGAGCATTGACTTGGGTATTTGATTACTGATTAAGAAGCCATGATTCATTTTGCTTCTTAAGGAGTTGACTTCTACATATGAATAAACAGTTGGATTAATTAACCATGCAGTTGACCTTCAAAACGCTGACATTATTTGTTAATAATGGTTAGGAATACCATCAAAATCTAAAAATATATAAAAGAGCTCATGGATTTAAAAAAAGATGGAGATATTTCTATTAATATGAGACATTTTAGATAGAGCCTACAAATAAAATCATGAGATTTAGGTCTAAAGTGGATAATATTATACTGATACAAGATGTTACGAGCGGACCTAGAAATGACGTGAAAGTCAAAGTCAAGGTGAGGAATAGTCAAAGTCAAGGTGAGGTGGCAGCCAGCGTGTCACCCTCATCGGGGCTTAGTCCCTCACTCGATACTAAGGCCTTCAGTATAAGGACGATCGACATAAAGGCCGGATGTGCTTGAAGGATCCAGTGCTCCACTTGTGAACAACCGGCTGGCATAAAGGATGGTTGAAATCATGACCCACACCGCATAACTCTATTATATACCAGGCTAGTCCAAAGGAATATCTAAGCACAGTATTCGCTCTCAATGTATGGACAAACGTCTCTATATTCGAGCGGGCTTAATAGACCTATATCTCTCTTCAACGCCAAAATATACAGACAAAATCCGAATGACCCTGAAGTCGATGGAGCATATGAGGTTCAATACTCTACTTTTGTAATACTACTTCCATCTTACAGATGTCGTCCTACAGTACAGTACAACCTGGAGTATAAATCAGACCGTCACAAAGCCGGTCGTACCTACTAGTCCGAGCGCCTTGTTATAATACAGTTAGTCTCCCAACAAATGGCCGGTTGGTCCTCTAACTGACTAGACCTGTGAGACTTGGCTCCTCATAGCAGATCTTTTGCATAAGCCTACATGGTCGGTCATACTTATAGGATTTAACTCTCTCTTTGAAGGACGAATTACATATGGTTATTCTCATTACAAAGCCGGGCAGACATAGAGACGGTCGGGATATCCCGTTCATCCAAGTATCCGTCCGAGTTATATTACAGGAGATAACATTGTCAGGAAATCCCAACAAATTATAGGAGACAACACTAGAGAATATTTTTTGGTTACAACATATGTATTCAATGGAATCTTCTTATGAAGGTGACTATATAACTTCCATCATTATTGTGGAGGTTGCACGAGACTGTTCATATACATATAACAGAAGATTCTATGGAGGATAACTATACAAATGTTAGACTGCACATATTTCATTATTCGACATCTTCTAACACTGAATATTCCTTGTGGCCTCATTATTGCAAGGTTATCATAAGTAATATAAGAGGAGGGTTCTCTTTGCTGGATACATTTTGGACACACTTTACTTAGGAGAGCATCAACTTTCTCTCTATTATGGTCACTCAATTTTACTATATTCCTTCTCTACTTTTCGCCCGATCATCTACTGACTTGAGCGTTAGAGGGCCTACGTCAGGGACCCCTTCCCTGATTTTTTCCCTAAAGTTCTGTTAGCTCATTTGAGTGTGCAAAGAGGAGGAAGGCACTCAGAGATCTTTTCCTACTCCAGCTCAGCATCTTTTCCTCCCATTCAATGTCTTCTTTTGGTCAACAACATCGCCACCTGCCCAACACACATCTCCTTCAGTTTCAGACAGGATCAAATTTGACGCTGTCTGTAGGAACTTTCACCTGAATCTAAAATATAGAGATGGAAGAAGCTGGACCATTCACCACTATCATCCTATCACAAGAAGATTTCAAGTTACTGGTAGCTGCTCAAGAACAAAAGTTAGTGCAATAGTAGCAAGCAGCTATCACTAGTACATTGTCGCATGATCCAACTGCGTCCAGGACGGGCCCTCGTACTGAAAAGACTCGAGTAGAAGGCCCAATTGGGTTTCAGCCAGTTCCTCCACCAGGTGCTGGGTTCGTACAACTACCCATCCAACTAGCCAACCTACCACCTATGCCACCATCCTCGATAGCACATCACCGGGTACTATTCTGTACTCCTCCCAAGGAGATGGACCGAGAGGAAAGACCCCAAGTGTCATCTACTAGAGAGGCACCTGTGCGAGATTTGTGCAAGGGGAAAGCCCCAGGGTTAGTGGTTCTCCCGAGCGAGTAAGCATATCGTTCTCCTAGAAAATATTAGGAGACAAGCTGCCAAAACATTATTGCCCCCTCGTGATCGGGAATATAGAGGGTCAACTAATCTAGAAGACCACTTCCTTAAGTTCAAACCGCCCTCCTTCATGAATATATGGATGGTGTGAATTGTCGAGTATTCCTCACCATACTCTCTGGCTCAGCACAAAGGTGTTTCAAACGAGTATTGACCGAATCTATCTGTTGTTTTAAGGATTTTCGTAAGGCTTTCCTCCACCATTTTAGCAACAGTCATCGTTACCAAAAAACCACCCCGAGTCTCTTTTCGCTCAACAAGGGACTTAAGGCGATGCTTAGAACCTACATCAAAAAGTTCAATCAGGTGACCATGGATGTTCTCTTGGCCACTTCTGAGATTTTAATGAGCATCTTTTCTCAATGACTTGTAGATAATGAATTTTTCCGCTCCCTGATTAGGAAGTCCCCAAGAGACTTCGATCAACTACTTGTCCATGTGACCAAGTATATTGATGTACAGGAAGCCCAATCTGCTCGGAAGAAGGAGGTCACTGTACCCTCTCCATCACATGCTGCAGAGCGCCAAGCTCCTCCTCAGCCTCTTCCTCATAAAGGACCCTGAGCGGGTCCTCAGCCTCATCACCAAGAGCCGTGACTTCAAGCTGTACAACACGTGGTTTTTTGAGCAGAGAAGATTCCTTGAGCCTCCTTGATAGGCTCCATCAAAATTCTGTACATATCATCACTCCGGGACGCACAACACTCAAGATTGTTATCATTACAATCGGAATGTGCGTCAGGTGACCAACCAAGTGTTCTTCCATCGGTCGTCGTCTCCCAACCATCATCGTTATCAGAGGCTGAATGGGCCACCTCGAGGAGAATACTAAGGTGTCAAGTGACATCAAAGAATGACCCAACGGTAAGAGAATCAGACCCAGACCCCCGCCTGAGTGCAGCAGGATAATCCCCGACACGGCAAAAGGAAAATCGTAATAATATCGCTTGGGGGATATCAGCATGATCATTGGAGGCCCAACTGATAGAAACTCCAACAAGGCGAAAAAGTTGCACGTCTACCGACTCGAGATACACATAGTCGGATGTAGCCAAGAGCAAGCACAAGGGCCCAAGATTAGTTTCGGGCCTAAGGATTTGGAAGGGGTCAAAGTACCCGCACGATGATACTTTGATTATTAAGGCTACCATAGCTAATTATAACATATATTGCACCTCTATTGACACATGCAACTCTATCAATAACATCTTCAAGAAGGCATTTGAGCTGCTGCTAATAGAGTCAAGCGAGCTCCAGCCCATGATGACTCCTCTATATAGGTTCACAGCCAATAAAGTGCAGCGCTTGGCAAGATTAAACTGCTCATATCTTTAGGGGAGAAGCCTCTTATGAGGATGCAATAAAGTGCACATTTATTGACACAGGCAACTCTATCAATTTCATTGTATTGAACACACCCTTAGCATACAATGTTATTTTGGGCCAGTCAATCCTAAATAATTTAGGGCAGTCATTTCAATCTTTTGTCAGAAAATAAAATTCTTTGAGGACAACTAAGTGGGGGAAGTTAGAGGAAACCAACTAGTAGCATGCAGGTGTTACATTGAGATTGCCAAGACTAAAGTTAGCATCGTCTTAAAAAGCCAGAGGTTGGAAGTTAATAGTATTCAGGAGGCACCCTCGACTCTGATATATGAAGAGAATGAAGAAGTGCAAATTCAACCCAATTGACCAGAGGCTATTACGCAAATAGCAGCCGACCTGCCCTCGAAGCTTAAAACAGAGTTAGTTGCGTGTTTAACACGCAATCATAATGTCTTCGCTTAGACGCCTAAGGAAAAAATGGATGTGTCACCAACTGTTATGGAGCATGCGCTCCATGTTCACCCGGATACCAAGCCAGTTAAACAAAGAAAGAGAGACTTCGAGGTCGATCGGAATAAAATCATTCAAGCGGATGTGGATAAATTACTAGAGGTCGACTATATCCGTGAAATCCAATTCCTGAGTTGGCTAGCAAATGTGGTCCTGGTGTCTAAACCGTGAAATAAATGGTGGCTTTACATCAATTTTAGAGATCTCAATAAGGCATATCCCAAAGATTATTATCTTTTGTCGTAGATTGATCAAGTGATGGATTCGACCTCCAGCTACAAACTGATATGCATGCTGAATGTGTACCAGGGCTACCATTAAGTTTTGCTCACCAAGGAGGATTAAGAAAATGTAAGCTTCATAACTACTGAGGGAACTTACTGTTTAAATGTTATGTCATTTAGACTAAAAAATACAGGAGCAACTTACCAACGACTCATGGACAAAGTGTTCCGAAAGTAGATCGGGTGAAATATGGAGGTTTATGTGGATGATATTCTCATCAAATCTCTCCGCACAGTCGATTTATGCGTTGATATAGAGGAAACCTGCTAGACTTTGAGAGAGTACAGACTTAAGCTCAACCCTAGCAAATATCTATTCAGAGCAAAGAGTAGGTGTTTCCTGGGCTATATAGTGACCGGGCAGGGAATCGAAGCTAATCTAAGCAAAGTGCGGGCGCTCCAAGATATGACTTCCTCTCGTAATATCAAGGAAGCACAATGGTTGACCGTGCATATTACAACATTATCTTAGTTCATATCAAGATCAGTCGATCGAAGCATGCCTTTGTTCAAGATACTCTGCCGGGTCATAAAATTCTAATGGGATACTGATTGTGACAAGACATTCGAAGAATTAAAAAATTATTTGTTCGCCTTGTCCATACTCGCTAAACCAATAGTGTGCAAGTCTTTGTGTGTATATTTGTCCACTAATGAGAGCACGTTGGGTTAGTGTTAGTACGACAAGAGAGAAAGGAACAACAACTTGTATATTTTTTAAGTCATTTATTAAAGAATAATGAATGTCGCTATACCATGCTTGAAAAGACATACGGGCTAGTCCTAGCCATTTGAAGGCTACATCCTTATTTTTCATCTCATCTATTCATCATATTGATCAATAGCATTCTGGGTCAACTACTCATCAATCCTGAGGCTTCAAAGAGGTTGATCAAATGGACTACGGAGTTTAGTACGTATGATATATAGTATCAGCCTCGAGCGATTATCAAGGCTCAAGCCCTGGCTGATTGTATAATGTAGATACAAAGCCCAGAGCTGGAAGAAACCTAAAAGATTTATGTAGACGGGTCATCCACTCGGCAAGATAGTGGAGTAAGAATTCTTATGATCTCACCCAAGGAGGACAAAATGTAGTTGTCAGTCTAGCTAAATTACTAAGCTACTAATAACGAAGCAGAATATAAAGCATTGATAGCTGGCTTGCAGACTACAAGACATGTGGGAGCCACCTGAGTTTTAATTAATTCAGACTCTCAATTAACTACTCAACAACTATCAGATAATTTTGAGATCAATAATGAGCGACTTAGACTATATATAAAAACATTTGACAAGATGAAAGCCGAATTCCAGGAGGTAGTTATACAGAAGATTCTCTAGTCAAAAAATCAAAAGGCAGACGATTTAGCTAAAGTATCCTCCCCTATAGCTCTGTGGAATTTGGACAGATCTGGAGAACAAACACTTTTAGTAGCTCACATGGAGAGACAGGTCGACCTAGAATTACAAATCGATTGGAGGATGTCATTAATTTCATTCCTCCAGCAGAGTTTCTTACCCTCCGACCGGGAACAACATGCATGACCAAGAAAAGAGTCAGGTGGTTCACCTTGATTGGGGATAATATATACTAATCCCGTCTGAAGGCTAAGGAGATAGCGCGCTAGCTCTGGTGGATGATTTGTTGGTCGGTAGAAGAATTCTTTAGCTTAGAATGGAACCTTTCTCCAATCCTACACATAGTCAGATGATCCAACAAAGCATTAGTGACCAAAGATCAGGGAAGAGATCCCTGACAAGACCCTCCAATGCTCTAGTCAATATAATTTTCGGCTAGTGGGCGAAGAAGAAGAAGAATAGTAGTGGATATGCATTAGAGTAAGGTCTAGATGATGCTAATTATGTACCTTGCCAACGGAGAGGATCCTCCCTTATATACAACCTCTCACAACCTTCATGATCGTGAGGTGGTCCCTTGTGTTAGAGTTTGTTAGATGATGGAAAGAGTATAGTCTGGGTGATTGGCAATGATAATTCCGGGAATCTTTTTCTTACCCACAGATGTACCTCTTTTGTCGCTTATATCTTAGACCTTTGATGAAGTTGTTGAGATATACTATTGTAATGGATCAATTATTGAGGAAATCCTGAAGAAATATTCTTCAACAACTTTGATAGTCTGTCAGAATATTGTCGGCTGCTTGTCTGCTAAATATATTTCGGCCGATCCTTAAGATGGCCACTTAACTGGAATGCCTTTCATTGAATCTATTTCGGGCTGATCTTTCATTTGACTGAGTATTTATAGTAAACCTTATTAAATGAAGCATTTTTAACCTGTATTGGTATCAATCTACTTTGTCCTATGCTAAATACTACAAAGATTTGTTCAGAAACTAGTATGATGCCCATAGTATGCCAAAGATTTATTTAAGGCACCATATGATAAATTATGAATGTTAGAGTCTTTATTTATTTTAGGAATAATATAACATCATGTAACTTAAACATGGTCGACCTATGCCCTGTCGACCATATATGTAGAGTTTCCAAAGGATAAGTGTCTTTAAACCCACCTGGCTTTTGACCGGCCAAGCATGCACATAGAGCTCTCTGTTCAACCAACCTTTACCCGACCTATCTAGCATAAGGAGATTTATGAGGCTAAGTGTCTTTAAGCCGACCCGGTCTTTACCCGGCTGGGCATATACATAGAGCCTTCTATCCGACTAGCCTTTACTTGGCCAATCTAGTATAAAGAGATTTATGAGGCTAAATGTCTTTAAACCCACACAGTCTTTGCCCAACCGGACGTATACATAAAGCCTTATGTTCGACTAGCCTTTACCTGGCCGATCTAGTATAAAGAAATTTATGAGGCTAAATGTCCTTAAGTAGGCCTGGTCTTTGCCCGACCGGGCGTACACATAAAGTCTTATGTTCGACCGACCTTTATCTGGTCGATCGTATATTAAGCTCTTTTTAAAGCTAAGTATCTTTGAGCTCGGCTGGACTTTGCCAGGCCAGGCATACACATAAAGCTTTATGTTCGATCGACCTTTATCCGACCGATCTTATATTAAGAACTTTCCTAGGTTGAGGGCGCTAGCTCGGCCAGTCTCTTGCCCAGTCAGGCAAACACAGAAAGTCTTATGTTCGATCGATCTTATCCGACTGAACGTATATTAAGATCTTTGTGAGGCTAAATATCTTTGAACCAGGCTAGACTTTGCTTAGCTGGGCGTACACAGAAAGCCTTATGTTTGATCGGCCCTTATCTGACCAATCATATATTAACATATTTATGAGGCTGTGTCTTTGAGCCCGATCAAACTTTTCTAGGCCGGGCGTACACATAAAGCCTTCTGTTCGACAGACTTTCATCTGTCCACGCGAGCTTTGTTAGCTAGAGCCCTAGAGCCAATCATTTGATGATTGTATTTTGGACTTATTGTATCATATTCTATATAAATAAAGGCATTTGGATTTTGGTTATTATACTTACTTGTATTGGTGCCAAATAAACTAAGTATAATAATGTCCTTAAGTAGATGGTTTACACCTATATCAATCGGTTAGATGAACCGATAGTGAGATGATATAGGGAACACTACTCTAAATCATTCCTAGTCGAGTGTTAACATTCAGGGACAATGTTAATGCAATAAAACTAGCATGTAGGTCAACTCGATGACTTGATCTCAGAAGTCATGGATATAGAGATATCAAGTTGACACATGGGTATGCATTTGAGAATGTATACTGAATGACCCGCCATGAGAAAGTATCATGGATCGTTATATGAGTGTCATATACTTTCTCATGTGGCTATTAGTATGACTATTAGTCCTTGGACTTGAAGTCACCATGGATCCCTACATAAGGAGTTATGTACTTTGGTTTCGTCAAACATCACCCGTAACTGGGTGGACTATAAAGGCGATTACCGGGTATGTAACAAATTATGCAGAGGGATGTGAGTGATGTAGATGGGATCTATCCCTCCCATATGACGGGAGCGACATCAATATTCTTGATAGAGTGAGACCACTAAGTGCATGGCCATGCCCAAATGAGTCAACATGAGATGTTGAGCTCATTTGATCGAGTGAGTCTACTTGGAGTTCAAGATTTAGATTGATTAGAGGATGACACGGTCTATGCCTCATATTGATCAATCTAGATGTCTAGGATAGAAGGACAATGTCACATATTGTGAGGAGTCACAATTAGTAGTCACAAGGTGATGTTGGATCTCAACATTCTTGTAACTTGGGTAGCAATGATGTATTGCTAGATGCCGCTCATTGCTTATGTTTCTAAAGGAGTTTAGAAACATTGCCAACGTTACAAGAACCTATTGGGTCACACACAAAGAACAAGTGGATGGAGATTAAGTTCATATGATGAACCAATTGGATTAGGTTCATATGATGCACCAAAGATTGGATTCAAATTAGACTTATTGAGTTAGACTTAATTAAATTCAATTGTTGAATGAGTCTAATTTAAATTTGATTCATTGAGTCAATTTATATTAATGAATTGAGATTCATTAAATTGAAATTGACTTGAATCAAAGGTTGGATTTAACTCAACAAGGAAGAAATTGGTCAATTTTGACTTGACCAAATGGAAGTTGAAACATCAAGTTTGACTTGATGCATTGCCACATCATGTAGGTTGACTCATCCTACATGGCATGACACATCCTTGCCACATCATCACCACCTCATAATGGTGTGCCACCTCATGGAGGTTACACACCCATTCCTTTTAATGTGGCCGACCACATTAAATGAGGGGGTTGCATTTGTGTGGCCGGCCACACACTTGATGATGGGTGAATGCAATTGATTTGCATTCATTCTAGCTTCTTCTTCCTTGGATGCTTGCTTCTCCTTGGTGTGGCCGTGGGGTTTTGGAAGGTGAGAAGGTGTTGAGTTTCATCCAAGAAAAGATAAGAGAGTGTGAAGGACACAAGAAGAGGATACTACTAGTTGAGTATGTGAGAGTCTTCTTGTTTTTCTCTCCTTTTCTTTTTCAAATTCTATCCGAGAGCTCTAGAAAGTGCTAGCACACTTGGGGCTCTCTTCTCCATCCTTGAGTGCTAGAGAGCACTCCTTGTTCGTGTGGATATCACTAGAGAAGTATCTACCTTGATACTTTGGAGATCCGACACGTACCTTGGACGAGCGGGAATTTTGCAAGGGCATGCTTCAAAGGTAAAAGCTCTCAACACATAGATCTAGGAGTAGATCTAAAGTTTTGAAACTCGTACTTGTATTTCATTCGATTTTTTCCTTGCACGGATCTACGACTTTGGGTGATTCGGGGTTTCCGTGACGCGAAAAGCGGTTTTTGCGGTCCGAAAAACCCAACAGTGGTATCAGAGCCACGTGCAAGACTTGTACGAGTTTAATTTTTTGGTTTTATGAAAACTAAACCTTCTGTGATTTTCTGTAAAATTTAGTTTTTTATGTTTTTATGGGTAATTTTTCCGTAGAAGCGAAGCACAAGTATCTCGACACTTGTAGGCTTCGGCTACCGGGAAGTTTTTCCTTAAACGGCTTCGTTTTGCCCCAAATCCGTTTGGGACAGCGGGCTTGGGTGCCATTAGATCGCAAAGGAGCAACTCACGATGGTTAGATCGTGGGTAGGGGTACTGCCCCTAACCCCGCAAGGGGATTTGCTCCGCGATTGCACCCGAAATTGCTAAAAACGAACCTGCCGGGAAGTTTTTTCCGAAACGGCAATGTCTCGACCCAAATCGTTTTGGGACAACGAGTTTAGGCACTGTTGGATCGCAAAGGAACCCTCGCGATGGTTAGATCGCGGGTAGGAGCGCTGCCCCTGGTCCCGCAAGGGGATCCGTTTCGCGATTGCGCCCGAAACTGCTAAACGGGACCACCGAGAAATTTTACTTGTAAAAATTGTAAAAAATTAATTTTAAAATTATAGAAAATTATGAAAATATATAATTTTGAATTATATATTAATTTTGTGATAGTCATGGCCCAAAAACCCAATATGATTGGATTGTGTTGTAATTCATAATACGGCCTGCATGCCGTTATGTGTTTGCCCGTGTTGTATGTTTTTATTTTTCCGCGACTTGCGCGTCGTGCCTTTCTCATATATTCTGGTTGTAAATTAGATTTAGACTCGAATGTAACTCGAGTTTCAAATTGTAATGTACAAATTGGAGCGGTGGAGGGTCCACACGAGACGGAGTTCCGAGGCGGGCACGAGCAACATAAGGTGGTCAAAGGGAGGAACTTGGAGAAGCTGTTGACCCTAGGTTGACCATTCGATCTTCTAATTGGCTTGAGAAAATCATAGTGGGGCTATGACTAAATCACAAATAGATTAATTAGTTAATTGCTTATGTATATGATGCATGTTTAATAAGTAATTAATTAATTAGTGCCTTACGATTAGATTAGATCTAAGTCGTGCACATGATGCACCCTTGTGATTAGATTAGATCTAAGTCGTGCATAAGATGCATCCTTTTCGATTAGATTAGATCTCGATCGAACCAACTCTAAATGCCTAACCGTGCCGTGATACCTATTACTACCTCGATCACATGTATTGTTGAATCTGCCAAAGCAGAGTAATACATATTATCTTGGTAGGGTACGGAGGGACAATCTTAGTCCCACCTATCAACGCATGGGTAAATACAAACTCAATTAGATTGAGTATTCCTAGTTGCTCGGTTAGCTCGAGTCAACTATAAGCATTCTTCCAACGGTTGGAAAAGATAGGTCAAAATCACATCTATATTAACTCTCGGGCGTATTAGCCAAAGTTAACTCGAGTTTTAATATAAATGCGGATATTGATTTTATAAACAAGAGTTGCATAGAGATGTAATTGGTAATCGTTACCTACCGATCATACTAAGCCTTGGGCGTATTAGCCAAAGCTAACTCAAGAGTTAGTATGATGTGGATCTTGTCCCACAAGAATTATAGAATTCAGTGGGAGCATCATTTAATTAAAGACCTAATTAAATGATTTTAAAAGAATATGATATTTATTTCTGCAAATTTTCTATTGTAGATAACCATGACGTCGAATACGAACTCTTTCTCCCTGCGTTCTGTCCTTAAGAAAGACAAGCTCAACGGAGCAAATTTCTGGTGATGCGGGAACACGAGAATAGTTCTCACTCGGGGCGTAAAGCATGCGTTGGAGCAACCCATTCAGGCTCCTCCACCTTGCCACGCTGGCCGGGATGCTTACAAGAAGCATCAAGATGGCGCATTAGATGTGTCTGTCTAATGCTCACAACCATGAACTCGGAGCTTGAAGCAACATGAGTTGATGTGTGCTTCGATATGGTTGAACATCTTCGTCAACTATATCAAGGACAAGCGAGGCACTATAAGAGGAACTTCATAATACCGGAAGATCTTAACAAGAAGAGAAATAAGATCTTCTGGTATAAATGTTATAGAAGTCAACCTCTCTATTTCTTAGTCGTGGGTATTAGATACTGGATGTGCTTAGCACATTTGTACTAATGTACAAGCAGAAAATAGCAGAGCATTGACAAAGGCGAGATAGACCTATGAGTAGGCAATGGAGCACGGGTTCTTGCTATTGCTGTTATTTTCTATCTCTGCCCTCTGGCTTATACTAGAGTTAGGCGATTGTTGTTATGTGCTGCATTGACTAAGAACATTATATCGGTTTATTGTTTGGACAAGAAAGGATTCTCGTTTATAATAAAGAACAAATGTTGTTACGCTATTTAAACGATATGTTCTATTGTAGTGCACCTCGATGAATGGACTCTATATTCTAGACCTTGAGAGCTCTATCTATAACGTTAGTACCAAGAGGTTCAAATCGAACGATATGAACCACACCTATCTCTGCATCGCTTGGGTCATATAAATGACAAGCGCTTATCCCACTCCATAAGGATGGTTTTGGACTCATTTGATTTTGAATCATATGAGATATGCGAGTCATACTCTGACAAGATGACCAAGACTCCCTTTAGTGGGCACGGTGAGAGAGCGTGATTTGTTAGGACTCATACATAGTGATGTATGTGGCCCTTTCAATGTCATTGCTAGAGGCGGTTATAGATACTTCATCACATTTACTGATGACTTCGGTAGATATGGTTATGTGTGCTTGATGACACATAAGTCCGAATTCTTTGAAAAGTTCAAAGAATTCAAGAATGAAGTAAAGAACCGACTTGGCAAGAGTATTAAAATACTTCGATCAGATCGAGGTGGTGAATACTTAAGCCATGAGTTTCGTGACTATTTAGCTGAGTGTGAGATTCTATCCCAACTCACTCCTCCTGGAACACCATAGTGGAATGGTGTATCCGAAAGGAGGAATCGTACCCTATTAGATATGGTACGATCTATGATGAGTCACACAGATCTTCCGACATATCTATGGGGATATGCTCTAGACACGGCAGCTTTCATTCTCAACCGAGTTCCATCCAAGGCCGTGATAAAGACACCATATAGGATATGGACTGGGAGAGATGCCCAGGTGTCTTTCATGAGGATTTGGGGCTGTGAGGCTTACGTACGACGTCAAGTCTTAGACAAATTAGGACCCAAATCCGACAAGTGCTATTTCATCGGATATCCCAAGGAAACTAAGGGATATTACTTCTACATTCCCAGTCAGCACAAGGTAGTTGTGGCAAAGACTGGGGTCTTTCTAGAAAGGGACTTTGTTTCTAGAAAGACTAGTGGGAGCACGTTCGATCTTGAAGAAGTTTAAGATGCGAATACTAGCACTGAAGCCTCGATGGAAGTTGAACTGGAACCACAAAGTGTTGTGGATGATGTTCCACAAGGAGTTGAGAAACAACAACCAGTTCAAGTAGACGTACCTCTTCGCAGGTCTGATAGGGTGTGTCGTCAGCCTGAGAAATACTCATTTCTCTTGTCTGAGCATGATGACGTTGTGCTCATAGAGGATAAGCCTACCACCTATCAGGAAGCTGTGATGAGACCAGATTCCGAGAAATGGCTAGAGGCCATGAGATCCGAGATGGAATCCATGTACACCAACCAAGTATGGACTTTGGTTGATCCACCTGAAGGGGTAAAACCCATTGGGTGCAAGTGGGTCTTTAAGAGAAAGACTGACATGGATGGACTTATCTATAAGGGTCGCTTGGTAGCTAAAGGTTTCAAGCAGATTCATGGTATTGACTATGATGAAACCTTTTCTCCAGTAGCGATGTTTAAGTCCATTCGGATCATGCTTGCTATTGCAGCCTACCATGACTATGAGATATGGCAGATGGATGTCAAAACCGCATTTCTGAATGGTAACCTACTCGAGGATGTGTACATGACACAACCTGAGGGTTTTGTAAATCCACAGCATACTAGCAGAGTATGCAAGCTGCATAGGTCCATTTATGGACTAAAGCAAGCTTCTCGGAGCTGGAATCTTCGATTCGATGATGCAATTAAACAGTTTGGATTCATCAAGAATGAAGATGAGCCTTGTGTCTACAAGAAGGTTGTAGAGAACACAGTTGTCTTCCTCATATTGTATGTGGATGACATACTACTCATTGGGAAGGACATCCCTATGCTTCAGTCTGTCAAGACCTGGCTAGGGAGTTGCTTCTCAATGAAGGATTTAGGTGAGGCATCCCGCATTCTAGGGATACAGATCTATAGAGATAGATCTAAGAGATTGCTTGGCCTAAGTCAGAGTATATATATTGACAAGGTACTCCTTCGGTTTGCCATGCAGAACTCCAAGAAGGGATTTCTGTCGATGTCACATGGCGTGAGTCTTTCGAAGACTCAAGGTCCCTCTTCTAGAGAGGAGAGAGACCGCATGGATCAGATCCCTTATGCCTCAGCCATAGGATCGATCATGTACGCCATGCTATGTACTCGACCTGATGTCTCGTATGCTTTGAGCATGACGAGCAGATACCAGTCAGATCCAGGTGAAAGTCACTGGATAGCGGTCAAGAATATTCTTAAGTACTTAAGAAGGACTAAAGAATATTTCTTGATATATGGAGGCAATGATGAGCTAGCTGTAAAGGGTTACAGTGATGCTAGCTTCCAGACCGACCAGGATGACTATAGATCGCAGTCGGGGTTCGTATTTTGCATTAATGGTGGTGCTGTCAGCTGGAAGAGTTCGAAGCAGGATACAGTAGCTGATTCTACAACAGAAGCTGAGTACATTGCTGCATCAGAGGCAGCAAAGGAGGCAGTTTGGATCCACAAGTTCATCACTGAAATTGGGGTGGTTTCTAGCATTGCTGACCTCATTGAGCTCTATTGTGACAACAATGGAGCTATAGCACAGGCGAAGGAACCTCGCTCACACCAGCGGACCAAACACATACTACGGTGCTTCCATCTCATTCGAGAGATCATCGAGAGAGGAGATGTGAAGATTTGCAGAGTACCTACAGAGGCTAACATCGCAGATCCCTTGACCAAGGCTTTGGCACAGAAGAAGCATGATGGTCACACTAGGTCATTTGGGCTTAGAGCCTACACTGATTGGCACTAGTGCTAGTGGGAGATTGTTAGCTAGAGCCCTAGAGCCAATCATTTGATGATTGTATTTTGGACTTATTGTATCATATTCTATATAAATAAAGGCATTTGGATTTTGGTTATTATACTTACTTGTATTGGTGCCAAATAAACTAAGTATAATAATGTCCTTGAGTAGATGGTTCTCACCTATATTAATCGGTTAGTTGAACCGATAGTGAGATGATATAGGGAACACTACTATAAATCATTCCTAGTCAAGTGTTAACATTCAGGGACAATGTTAATGCAATAAAACTAGCATGTAGGTCAACTCGATGACTTGATCTTAGAAGTCATGGATATAGAGATATCAAGTTGACACATGAGTATGCATTGGAGAATGTATACTGAATGACCCGCCATGAGAAAGTATCATGGATCGTTATATGAGTGTCATATACTTTCTCATGTGGCTATTAGTATGACTATTAGTCCTTGGACCTGAAGTCACCATGGATCCCTACATAAGGAGTTATGTACTTTGATTTCGTCAAACGTCACCCGTAACTGGGTGGACTATAAAGGCGATTACCGGGTATGTAACAAATTATGCAGAGGGATGTGAGTGATGTAGATGTGATCTATCCCTCCCATATGACGGGAGCGACATCAATATTCTTGATAGAGTGAGACCACTAAGTGCATGACCATGCCCAAATGAGTCAACATGAGATGTTGAGCTCATTTGATCGAGTGAGTCTACTTGGAGTTCAAGATTTAGATTGATTAGAGGATGACACGGTCTATGCCTCATATTGATCAATCTAGATGTCTAGGATAGAAGGACAATGTCACATATTGTGAGGAGTCACAATTAGTAGTCACAAGGTGATGTTGGATCTCAACATTCTTGTAACTTGGGTAGCAATGATGTATTGCTAGATGCCGCTCATTGCTTATGTTTCTAAAGGAGTTTAGAAACATTGCCAACGTTACAAGAACCTATTGGGTCACACACAAAGAACAAGTGGATGGAGATTAGGTTCATATGATGAACCAATTGGATTATGTTCATATGATGCACCAAAGATTGGATTCAAATTAGACTTATTGAGTTAGACTTAATTAGATTCAATTGTTGAATGAGTCTAATTTAAATTTGATTCATTGAGTCAATTTATATTAATGAATTGAGATTCATTAAATTGAAATTGACTTGAATCAAAGGTTGGATTTAACTCAACAAGGAAGAAATTGGTCAATTTTGACTTGACCAAATGGAAGTTGAAACATCAAGTTTGACTTGATGCATTGCCACATCATGTAGGTTGACTCATCCTACATGGCATGACACATCCTTGCCACATCATCACCACCTCATAATGGTGTGCCACCTCATGGAGGTTACACACCCATTCCTTTTAATGTGGCCGACCACATTAAATGAGGGGGTTACATTTGTGTGGCCGGCCACACACTTGATGATGGGTGAATGCAATTGATTTGCATTCATTCTAGCTTCTTCTTCCTTGGATGCTTGCTTCTCCTTGGTGTGGCCGTGGGGTTTTGGAAGGTGAGAAGGTGTTGAGTTTCATCCAAGAAAAGATAAGAGAGTGTGAAGGACACAAGAAGAGGATACTACTAGTTGAGTATGTGAGAGTCTTCTTGTTTTTCTTTCCTTTTCTTTTTCAAATTCTATCCGAGAGCTCTAGAAAGTGCTAGCACACTTGGGGCTCTCTTCTCCATCCTCGAGTGCTAGAGAGCACTCCTTGTTCGTGTGGATATCACTAGAGAAGTATCTACCTTGATACTTTGGAGATCCGACACGTACCTTGGACGAGCGGGAATTTTGCGAGGGCACGCTTCAAAGGTAAAAGCTCTCAACACATAGATCTAGGAGTAGATCTAAAGTTTTGAAATTCGTACTTGTATTTCATTCGGGTTTTTCCTTGCACGGATCTACGGCTTTGGGTGATTCGGGGTTTCCGCGACGCGAAAAGCGGTTTTTGCGGCCCGAAAAACCCAACAAGCTTAAAGAGTCTTTAGAAGGCTTAAGTGCCTAGGGCCCGGTCATCCTTTCTTCCGATCGGGCTCTTTTGAACCTGTCTGACCATTTATTGTTGGAACCCCAAGGTTGTTTTGGTGTGATCAATTAGTTAAGTTAGGTCATGTGCGTTTCTAACCTTGTGTCTAAGTGTGCAGGAGTTTAGGAGCACAGGTAGTCGAGCGGAAGACGCAGCTAGTGAGAAGGACGGTCCACTCACATGGACAATCATCTCTATTTGTTGAGTACGAATAGAGGTAAGACCGTTGCTTATGGGACAGCTTTTGTAGCTGTGAATAGAGACATACCCATAAGTTAAGGTCGCCTTGATATTTGTGTCAAGATGAGATCATTTGTGTAATGATTAGAGTAAATGCACCCACCATTTACTAAATCTGCTTGAAGCCAGATTAGAATTCATATGTTGAATTCAGGATTAGACATTGGGAATGTCTAGATCATAATCTGTACGATGTTAATTGTTGGTGCAACATCCCTCAGGTCAAGGTTGACCTGGGTGACCAAGCTGAGTCTTGGTTTGAGTTTAGATGTTTGACAATAAGAAATTGATTGAAGAAGAGTCAAGTAGGTCAAGGTTGACCGGATACTTGACAGGGAAGTCCTGGTGAGTGAAGCCAGACAGAAGGAAAACCCTAGTGAGTGAAGCTAGGTGAAAGTCCTAGTGAGTGAAGCTAGGTGAAAGTCCTGGTGAGTGAAACCAGGTGAAAATCCTAGTGAGTGAAGCTAGGTGAAAGTCCTGGTAAGTGAAACCAGGTGAAAACCCTAGTGAGTGAAGCTAGGTGAAAGTCCTGGTGAGTGAAGCCAGGCAGAAGGAAAATCCTAGTGAGTGAAGCTAGGTGAAAGTCCTGGTGAGTGAAGTCAGGTGAGTGAAGCTAGGTGAAAGTCCTAGTGAGTGAAGCTAGGTGAAAGTCCTGGTGAGTGAAACCAGGTGAAAATCCTAGTGAGTGAAGCTAGGTGAAAGTCCTGGTGAGTGAAACCAGGTGAAAACCCTAGTGAGTGAAGGTAGGTGAAAGTCCTGGTGAGTGAAGCCAGGCAGAAGGAAAATCCTAGTGAGTGAAGCTAGGTGAAAGTCCCGTGAGTGAAGCGGTGAAAGCCCTAGTGAGTGAAGCTGGCGGATGGAAAACCCTAGTGAGTGAAGCTAGGTGAAAGTCCTGGTGAGTGAAGCCAGGCAAGGGAAAATCCAGATGGATCAAGGATGATCGGACATCTGGTGTTGGTAAGTCCAAGTAGGTCAAGGGAGTGACCAGATACTTGGCATGAATAGAAAAGTCTAAGTGAGTCAAAGGGATTGACCAGACACTTGGTGGGAAGTCCTAGCAGGTCAAAGGAGTGACCAGATGCTAGGCATGATGTACCAACAGGTCAAGGTTGACCGGATGTTGGTTTGAGAGGCTTGGAACTTGGTTTTGGGCAAAAACCAAGTGTTGGATCGATCAGTGGATCGATCCAGGAGCTGGAGCGAGCAGTGGATCGATCCGTGGATCGATCCAGATATTCCAATCGATCGGTGGATCGATTGAGACGCGGCTGCTTCGCGCGATAAGCGCTGGATCGATCCGTGGATCGATGCAGGTGTTTTTCCAGAGCACAGAGGCGCTCTGGATCGATCCGTGGATCGATCCAAAGCCTCCCCGATCGATTGGGAACATTCGAATCGATCGGGATCCGACCGTTGGCGTCGATAAAGGCCGCAGACGTTCATTTCCTTCGGCATCTCTTCTCCGATTCACTCCAGATTTCTCGCCAGCTCCTCCACAGCACTCACAAAGCTCAGATCGCCAGTTCTTGAAGGATCTTGGAAGGTTTCCAAGTCAAGAGGCGGATCAAAGTCAAAGAAGAGAAGCTAGGGTTAGGGTTTGTACTCATTGTAAGCTTGTATTTCTTGTATCCTTTCCCTCTCTTCTTGTATTGAGTCTTGTAGGGCTTCTCCGCCCTTGGTAGTTACCATAAAGGAGAGTTTTATTTAGTGGAGGGTGTGTGTGTTGGTGTGGATCCTTGGATTAGTCACCTCTTGTGAGGTGGATACCAAGTAAACCAACCGTGTTAGCGTTGTGTGATTGTTTCTGTATTTTCCGCTGCACATCTTTGAAGGAACAAGTAACGCCGAGCAACGAGCGAACGCGACGAGCTATTCACCCCCCCTCTAGCTACTTTTGGTCCTAACAAGTGGTATCAGAGCAAGGCCGCTCTTCACCGGAATCATCGCCGGAAGGGTCAAGTATAACAAGAAAAGCTAGAGGGTGAAGAAGTTGGAGCAAATTCTTCAAGTTCAAGACTTTATCAAAAGCTCAACTTCTACAATGGAATTCCGAGATGGGCTCGGATTCGACACGAGGGTGGCTCCTCCATACACTTCCACGAGCTTCGATTCTTGGAAATCAAGAATCGAAAATTTTCTTATGATGGAGATAGAGCAATGGTTTGCTCTAATGGAAGGCTTCAAGGCTCCAAGAAATTCAAAGGGCAAAGTTCTAAAGAAAAGCAAATGGAGCCCGGAGTAAGTCCAAAGGTGTGAGACAAATGACAAAGTGACCAAGCTTTTGGTCAATTTATTGCCAAGCACCATTCTTTGCAAAATTGGAGAATTTGAAGATGCAAAGGAACTTTGGAACAAATTGGCTACGCTTCATGAAGAGATCCCCTCCACTGTACAAGATCATGAAGAATCCAGAGAGGGTGACTCTTTGGAGCAAGACCAAGAGGAGGACTCCGAGGTTGAGAGATGCTCAACCTCCGAAGAAAAGGAAATCCAAGAAGCTTCATCCTCAAGGGAATGCAACGAAGGGAACAAGGAGGGAGCATACTCCTTGTTTCATATTCAAGATGATGAAGCCTCCACCTCTAGGATTGAGGGGGAGCAATCCTTGGTGACGCCGGATCAAGAAGAAGGAGAAGTTTCTACATCCGGGTCAAGAGATGAAGAGATTGAAGAAGCTTCTACCTCCACGAGTCAAGAAAAATCAAATGGAGGAGAATCAAGATCGGATCAAGAGGAAGCTTCTACCTCCGGATCCAAAGGGAAAGATGCCACCCCTACAAGCAAAGGTATAAATATTTTAATTAAAAATAAAAATCATATTATATGCTTTGAATGTAGGGAACATGGGCACTACAAGAGCAAGTGCCCCAAATTGGCCAAGAAAAAGGGCCAAATGGCACAAAAAGGAAAGGAGAAGCTCAAGGAGACCATCCCCGGAACAAAGAAGAGCAAGGAGCACATCGTGTGCTTCTCTTGCAATCAAAAGGGGCATTACCGAAGTCAATGCCCTAAGGGGAAGAAAGTGGTCAAGGCTCATGGAGGAAGCTCTAGTCAAGGGGGAGTCTCTAAGGTAAAGAAGAAGGTAACATTTATTGAGCCTACTCCTTTACATTATGGTAAAAAGCATGATAGTTCTAACTTTTATCATTTTAATGCAATTTACCATAAGAATAGAAAACATGAGGGCTTTAAGGAAAAACATGTGGCCCTACATGCCAAAACTACCCAACCTAAGGTTAGGAAGGTAGATAGACACTTGGGCAATAACTCTAAAGATTTTAGATACAAGCCCAAGAACAAATATGCTCATGAATCAAATGAAAAATCTAAAACTAAGGACTTAGTGATAGAAAATCAAGTCTTGAGGTCAAGGCTTGATAAAATGGAAAGGACCCTAAAAAGGATGGAAAATATCCTAAAAGGGCAAAATGAGCATAACCTAGGTCTAGGAGCACAAAGGTCATCTAATGGCCATAGAGGTTTGGGATACAAACCAAAGGCTAAGAAGGATGTGCCCTCTTACCATAGAGTTCCATATAGTTATGGAACAAACCCTAGGTCTAGTGGTCAAGCCAAGAATACTAGGGAAGTCATCCCTAAGAGTATTTTTGCAATAAATGTGACTAAGACTTCTAAGAAGTCTAAGAAAGTCACAAAGAAGGTTACAAGGGAAGCTATCCCTAGAGTTGACCTAGAAAATGTGACCAAGGCTTCTAAGAAGCCCAACAAGGTCACTAGGAAGGTATCTAGGGAAGTTATCCCTAGTGAGTACCTAGAGCATCCAAGGAGCACCAATAGGTGTTGGGTTCCTAGGAGCATCTTCTCTACCCCATAGATGGGTTAGAGAGTGTCAACTCCGATTAGAAGGGTAGTTAACCTAACTTTGAGGAAATTGACACTCAAGGAGCATTTTCAAGGTTTTAGTTAACCTTTGAAAATGAAATGGACCTATTGATTACTCCTTGAAAGAGTAAAATGTGCCTAATGGTGGAAGAATTGATTTTAATCTTAAATGGCACATATTGGGAAATTCATAAGAACTATCAAGTTGGGATTTTGGTATGTTCTTAGGCAATTTAAGGCAATCCGGGCCTTAATTTAAAAGTGCTACTCTTGTGAAAAAATGGAATATGCCAACATTTGAGGACATGTTTATTTTCAATTGGCATACATTAAATCAAGGAAATTAGAAATGTCAATTTAGGCTTTGGCATTCTCTTGAAGCACTTTAAGGCAATCTAGGTTTAAGTTGTAAGTTTAGCTAAGACTTTAAGGATACTTAGATAGTTAATCTAAGTATATTTTATTTATGCTAAATCTTGCCATGATTGTTTGCCCATCATATGCCATAACATCATGTCTATTTTTGAATTCATTGTTTTAGTATGAAAACTCCAAAAAATATCATGTCATGACATTCATACATCATGTAGTAATAGGATATTTTCTTTTGAAAATTATTTTCTTTTGATGTATGCCATAACATAATCATGCATTAAGTTTAATTCCTTATAATTAAGGACGAATGGCATTTAACAACAATTATTGACAAGTGACATCCTAGGTGGATGTCTAATATCTCTAGAATGCCTAGATAGATATGCATGATCCCTAGATTAGAGCAAAAACTAAAATCTACATCTCACAAGGACTATAAGGTGACTTGTCCGTGTTTTAGTGTACATTAGATACAAGTGAGATGTTAGGAAGATGAACAAAACTCAAGATGTTGATTTAGTGCATTCTTTTGAGTTTTAGGTTCATCAAAACACATAGTTATGTGTTTTCCCATCATTGGGAAAGCTAATGTACAAGTCATGTGCATTATGCCCAAGGAACATGATGGGATATTGGTTTTGAAAATGTTTTTAAAATGTTTTTGGAAAACCTTGGTGAAGGCTATCTTTTGATAGTAATCACCATTGAATAGTTAGACACAAACTTGAAGAAAAACACTAAAGTTTTTGCAAGTTTTCAAGTTTGTGTCAATCTTTGAAAATATGATGTATTTTCATAGAAAGCTATTTTTCCATGATTAAGTATGCCCTAAATAATGTCTACACGAAATTTCATGATTTTTTGATTTTTGTAGAATTTTCTAGGGGTTTCTGAAGTTGACTAAAATGGAATTTCAGCAACTATCAGAGCTCCGATCGATCCATGGATCGATTGGAGTGCCCGAATCGATCCATGGATCGATTCAGAAGGCAAGACTCCCGCGAGCAGAAGCTCGCTGGATCGATCAGCCGATCGATCCAGGTAGTCTGAATCGATCCGTGGATCGATTCAGAAAGGTTCAATCGATTGGAACCCAACTCCAATCGATCCAAGTTGCTGATTTTGGCTGGGAAGGCTTGATTTCAGCATCTTTGAACCTCTTTGAGTCTAGGTAACCATTCCAAACCCCTAAAATACATTTGTATACATACAAGGGTGTTTTCGTGTTGAAAACAATGATGGAATGGTTATGGAAGACTTCATTGAAGTTTAGGTTGAGGTTTGTTTCAAATTTTGAGTATTTGAACCTCAAAACTTCTAAATTTGGGTTTCCTAAAGGTTTAGGGATTCCAAGTCATTGTTGGTGCAATGACAGAAGTCACCACCATGTCTTTAGGGGGAGGGACTCTTTAAAGACATGAAAAATTACTTTTCATGAACCTTGGAAGGTGGTTAACCTTCTTTAAAGAAAATGCTCATGTATGAGCTTTTGAACTTGAAATGGGGAGTGGATATCCTCATTATTTCAAGTGGGAACTCAAGTGGTTAGATAATTCTCAAGGTTGGGTATTTGTCTACATTGAGGGTGAAGTTAAGGATAAATGAAGGGTATGGGACCTTCATTATCGTGTTGATCACAACGAGTGATGTTGTGAACAATGATGAGTAACTCTTCAGGGGGAGAGTCGTTAACAAATGGATTTGTTGATGTGTACCCGAAATTGGGGCATGGGTTGATGTGTGCCCAAAGATGGGTTGATGTGTGCCAATAGGGGGAGAATGAAAGGACCTATGAATGGGTGTAAGTTAGGCTTTCATTACCTAGAGGGAGTGTGCCCTCGTAGGGGGAGAATGAAGAGCTTAATTTATATGTTCATTACCTAGTGGCATGAAGATTGAGGCTATAGGATTAGCCTAACTTACATGTGGTATTGTAAGTGTTATTGTGGTATTGTCAAACATCAAAAAGGGGGAGATTGTTGGTGCAACATCCCTCAGGTCAAGGTTGACCTGGGTGACCAAGCTGAGTCTTGGTTTGAGTTTAGATGTTTGACAATAAGAAATTGATTGAAGAAGAGTCAAGTAGGTCAAGGTTGACCAGATACTTGACAGGGAAGTCCTAGTGAGTGAAGCCAGGCAGAAGGAAAACCCTAGTGAGTGAAGCTAGGTGAAAGTCCTAGTGAGTGAAGGTAGGTGAAAGTCCTGGTGAGTGAAACCAGATGAAAATCCTAGTGAGTGAAGCTAGGTGAAAGTCCTGGTGAGTGAAACCAGGTGAAAACCCTAGTGAGTGAAGCTAGGTGAAAGTCCTGGTGAGTGAAGCCAGGCAGAAGGAAAATCCTAGTGAGTGAAGCTAGGTGAAAGTCCTGGTGAGTGAAGCCAGGTGAAAGCCCTAGTGAGTGAAGCTAGGCAGATGGAAAACCCTAGTGAGTGAAGCTAGGTGAAAGTCCTGGTGAGTGAAGCCAGGCAAGGGAAAATCCAGATGGATCAAGGATGATCGGACATCTGGTGTTGGGAAGTCCAAGTAGGTCGAAGGTGACCGGATACTTGGCATGAATAGAAAAGTCTAAGTGGGTCAAAGGGATTGACCGGACACTTGGTGGGAAGTCCTAGCAGGTCAAAGGTGACCGGATGCTAGGCATGATGTACCAACAGTCAAAGTTGACCGGATGTTGGTTTGAGAGGCTTGGAACTTGGTTTTGGGCAAAACCAAGTGTTGGATCGATCGGTGGATCGATCCAGAGCTGAATCGATCGGTGGATCGATCCGGAGCTTCTGGAGAGAGCCTCCGGATCGATCCGTGGATCGATCGAGATATTCAATCGATCGGTGGATCGATTGGGGCGAGTGCGCGGCGATCCGTGGATCGATCCGTGGATCGATCGAGCCGTTCCGAGCGATAGGCGCTGGATCGATCCGTGGATCGATCCAAAGCCTCCCGATCGATTGGGAACATTCGAATCGATCGGGATCCGACCGTTGGCGTCGATAAAGGCCGCAGGCGTTCTTCTTTGATTCACTCCAGATTTCTCGCCAGCTCCTCCACAGCACTCACAAAGCTCAGATCGCCAGTTCTTGAAGGATCTTGAAAGGTTTCCAAGTCAAGAGGCGGATCAAAGTCAAAGAAGAGAAGCTAGGGTTAGGGTTTGTACTCATTGTAAGCTTGTAACCTTGTATTTCTTGTATCCTTTCCCTCTCTTCTTGTATTGAGTCTTGTAAGGCTTCTCCGCCCTTGGTAGTTACCATAAAGGAGAGTTTTATTTAGTGGAGGGTGTGTGTGTTGGTGTGGATCCTTGGATTAGTCACCTCTTGTGAGGTGGATACCAAGTAAACCAACCGTGTTAGCGTTGTGTGATTGTTTCTGTATTTTCCGCTGCACATCTTTGAAGGAACAAGCAACGCCGAGCAACGAGCGAACGCGACGAGCTATTCCCCCCCCCCCCCCCCCCCTCTAGCTACTTTTGGTCCTAACAAAAATTAGGATAAACATGCGCTCTTTTTGGTAAAGAGAATAACATCGTAGCATGTGATTCATACCACATGTGCTATGGCGACAAGAAGGGTTGTAGGAGAATGGATCCCTGCTTCTCTACTATGTGAGACCCTTGAGATTATAAGTTAATCTCGATTTTACCCTAAGTGACTATTTAGCTGTCTACTTGAAGTTCTGATCAGTGTCTGCTACTTTAGCATGTTTCCTATTGGTTATTGATGATTCGGTCTATGGAGCATAACTAGGAAAGCAACTGATTAGAGTGAATGGATTCTAGCTAAAAAGGAAGATTAATATTTATTTACATCTGCGACATTTATTCACTGGTACCGGTTACATTTTTAGTTCAGTACATAAAATGTAATTGTGAATAATTTGTTTGATTGGAGGTGTTGAACATGCTCTTGACATATGGTCAATATGAGGGATTAGAGATGTTCATGATGATGTAAATAATTTAATCTGGGGTAAAGGCAAGTCATTTATGTCTTTGATTCGTTCTATGGACATTTATGTCTCTGACTTGTTCTATGGAGCAGCTAAGTAAGGTGTGACAATCTTCTTAGCAATTGAATGCTCACTGTGCTTGCTGTCGCACGAACCATTTTCCCTAATGTATGGAATGGATGTTCTGATCTGGTCTTTGTGACTTGATCCTCATAAAGTCTGTGTGACTTATTTGGTCTTTGTGACTAAATTTTGCTCTGGTCTTCGTGACTTGATCCTCATAAAGTCTTCGTGACTTATTTGGTTTTTGTGACTAATTTCGCTCCGGTTTTCGTGACTTGATCACCTTGTAGTCTATGTGACAGACATGGTCTATGTGACCATATGGATTGACTTGGACGAGTGGGAGATGTTGGGCGTTATACTTGACAGACGAAAGGGTTCGTCCCTTTCGCTGCTGCAAACGCCAGGGAGACGAAGGGGCGTCCTTTCCCCTTCGTCTTCCTTAGCCTTCTTATAAGAGGCGTCCAAGTTCAGATCGAGAGGTAGAGCTTTTTAGCGAGGTGATCAAGGAGCATCGAGAGATCGTGGGAGAGCAAAGGGAGAGCATTCGGCTGGGATTTGGTTCGTGAACGTTGAAGCACTTTCCGGTTGCTCCGTGATCGTGCTTCCGACAGCGGCAACCTCTTCGTCGACCGCCGGCGTCTTCGGTTGCGGTTCTTCGGGAGATCACTGTGAGTGTTTATAATTACCGTATCGTTTTATTTTATCTTTGTATTGTTTTAGTTTTCATGCTCTCAAAACTACCAACACAATCATCCATATAAATTATTCAATTCCATGTGAAGAAAAAAGAGCTATTCAAAACACTCGGTTCGAATGGCGACAAACTATGAACATTGAAGAAGGAAAATAAACGTCCTACGATTTTAAAAAAAAAAAAACAAGAACAAGTTTGAAGCTTAAACAATCCAATTCATGGATCAAAAGAAAAACCGAAAAGACGATAAAAGATTGTCCTTTTGTTCCTCTCTAGTTTGCCTTATTTTGGTTTCCACGTAGAAGAAGATTGCTACTGGTCAAAATGTACAGTTGGAAAGGAAAGCTAATTGAAGGTCATGGAAAATACCTCAAAGCTCCAATTTTTACCTCAAAATTCTTCTCCTTCCCTGTTGTTAAGTAGGGTGGCCACTTTTTGGGTGCTTAGTTTTTTACTTTATTTATTTTATTTTATGTTATTTCTTTTCGCTTCCTCTTTTCTTCAGGCCGTGGCGGTGATGCTGCTAAATTTACATATGAAAAAAAAATTGAGTTAAAAAAACATAAACGCTCTTAACAAAACAATCCAGATTTCTTCAACATAAATAATACCTATCCCTCTGGTGCTACGTGCAACCAATTTTAATACAATATATTATCATATGCTGGTTCACTACAATAACAGGTCCAAACAAAACTTGAACAATTTTTCTTAAAATTTATAAATCTGAAAAAAAAAAATTGTGGGCCTATTGTTTATGGAAAAATAAAGGTTTCTGAAAGAAACCATCAAGAAATTTCTTCTTGCCTAATAAAACAGAAGACCTCATGAGAAATCACAAAACACACAAGCAACTCAAACATAAACGGAGCGAGGATTTTCATATTGGAGGGGCGGAATTCACCCCATATTTATGAACACAGATCCTCTAATCCACAATTTACGGATAAAAAGATGGTCCATTTTGTGGATTGATCCATTTCAATGTACCCCATCACTTAAACAAATAAGGCCCATCATAATCTACCAATCATAAGTAATGGACCATCCTCTGATCCATAATTTACAGACCAGAGAATCCCGCCTGCATATTTCTATACCCCCTCATTCCCTGAACACAAATAGAAAGATCAATACGAATTTAACCAAGTATTAAGCTCCCCAACAAGATTTTAAACCCTACAAACCATTCAAGTCTACGTATATCGACATCTCCAGATACAAATTATGCATGAAAGTATCAAAGCATATACTATAAGTTCTAAAACCCTACCAACGATTCAAGCATACACTAAAAGTATGAAAGAAAATAAAAGGCCATAAATGGAAAGCAACAAGAAGCTCATTTGTGAAATTACTAATAGTACATCAGCTGCTGGGCTGCACCAGCATTTTGGAACCCACCATCATAGATTGCTTCGCTCGCGCCTGTGCCAATTCCCATGGCAGCTTGCTTCATAGCAAGGTGACCTTGCATCAGTGCCTGGTTTGCACTCATCTTGCTCAGAGCAAGGGCGCGATCATAACCAAAGAGGTCAGTTGCAGAAAGTCCAGGGAAAGGAGCAGCTGCAGGTGGAGGGAGCGTGATGGAGGCTGTTCCAGGTGGAGTTGGTTTGCTACCCCAAGAACACTGAAATGCAAACAAAGTGGCACAATAAATCTCCAACATATACACTAGGCATACATGAACCATAGATGGAAGAATCAAAATAATAAACAACAGTTGAAAGATGATATGGATTGACACTTCAACAATTACATAAAGTTGCATGGCCAATTTCAGCACCTCAGATGTTCCGATGCATGTGAAATCCACCCTTAATACGTAATCTCCAAGGGTATATATGGCATATTGCCAACATGGGAAATTCAGGGTCAATAAATAAAAGGGAGAACTTTAGAACACTGAGAAACGAACAAAGTATACCTTAATTGGCTTTCCACATAGAACTTGGCCATTGGCCATTTGGATAGCCAAAGCAGCTTCAGAATGATTACTGTATCTCACAAATCCAAACCCTTTTTCACGTTGAATTCGGACATCTTCAATTGCTCCAGCACCTAAAGCATGGAAATAGCGGTGGAGATCAACTTGTGTAACCTGCAAATTTTTTACATACATCTGAGATCAGAAAGGCACAGTACTTGATCAAGTAACTAAAATATATATTTTTGGAAATAACTAAGATAAATTCTTGATAGTAGATAGATAACCCAGGGAAAATACATGATTTTCATCGGACAACAATTTTGCAAAATGTATCAACTTGTGAAAAACATAAACCTGCATAACGGCAGCATGATGAGAAAGGAAAACAACTGGGGAAGGAGAGAGATACTTGCCTCATGAGCAAGATTACCCACATACACAGTTGTATAGTGTGGGATATTCTCTGGGCTATCATCATTTGCATTTTCTTGTACGTTTTCTGTGCAGGAAATTTTATCAAGGCATATATCAATCAGAATAACAGCGCACACAGCAATACAAAATTAAATGCTACTACTTGCTCAACATATCATATTTACAACAATGCACTCTACATAGAATTTGAATGTTATTCAAATATAAAACAAAGAAATGGTGTGCGTACTCCAAAACATTCCAACCCCTTAAGTAAACATTCAGAAATCTACCAATGATTACCATTATATCCAATTGGCATGCATGTTCTTAATCCAGGTTAAAACCAGTTTTAAGTATGTTTGGAAATCATTAAGGCATCCCAAATAACAATAGCAGACCAACTTTTCACTTCTTTCACTGGAGATACACATCGTGAACTTTTACAAACTATGCCAAACGCTTAGATCCACAAAACGTGTTTGATACTAGAACCTAAGTTCCAGTAACACACTGTTGCTATATCAGTTCACAACAATAATGTTGTGCAATGTTGCAGAATGCGCTAGGCACCAATTGGGGGCTCAACTGGCGCCTAGAGTGCCTAGGCGGCGCCGCCTAGGGGCTCTAGTACTTTTAAATAGACATATCAAAACGAACATCAAATTGGCACTGATACGGTGATAAGGAAGAGTCCACCTGCACGAGTCAGTTGCCACGGTGTAAGTCACAGTCAGAGCGGTCAATGCTAGGACTTAAGCAAGGCTCGCCCGCATAACCCGGGCGGAAGGTCGCTACATCGGCCGATCGGATGAACCACTGTCCGATCGGCCGATCGAATGAACCAGTGTCTGGTAAGCCTGGTTGGTAGGAGAACGGATCGAGCGGGCCACCGTCCGACTCGAGGTATGGCATTGCACGTATTAATAATGAACCGATAAAATAATAAAAGAGGAAAAGACTGAGATACTTAATAAGGGGAAGAGAAAATAAAAGAGAACATTTCATCTATCATTGAATGCAAAGAAGTCAAGACCAAATAGTCTTCTACCGACGATTAATACTAGTTCCATGAATGTGAGAAGCCAAGACAAAGATACCTTCTATCGGTAATTAATATCATTAAACAAAGGAAGATGGAGAGTACTAAAAAAGATATAAAAGAGTATGCTAAGTATGAAGAAGGTAAGATTAATCTTTGTCTCAATTATTCTTGATTTCTCTTCCTTACTATTGTTTCTAACTTGAGCGTCAAGCCAACGCCAGGAACCCCTTCCCTGGCTCGATTTGTTTTGCAGAGGAGTGAGGTCTCCATCCAGTTAGCAGAGCCTCCACATCCCTGACTTTCCAGCTTCACACTTTCGGATAAGATCATTTTGGCATCGTCTGTAGGAAAGTGTTAATGCATCCGAACGAGAAGATGGAATACGCTGGACGATTCACATCGGTGATGCTGACGCAACAGGATCTCGACACGCTGATACATGTCCGAGCGGCGAAGATAGTGGAACAACAGCAACAACAGGCGCTAACGGAGTGCCAACAGCATTGTTCGAACGCCAAGCGCAAGAGCCTGCAGCCTCAGCGGCAGGTCGCCAGGCTAAGCAAGGAGACCGATCGGACCAAATTTCCACTTGAGAACCGAACAAGAAGCCGATCGGCACCTGTGGGGAAACCCCTAATGCACCGATCCCATTCCACCAAGCGCTATTCTGGCTCCATCAGAAGAGAGGGGCCGAGCGGATAGAGACAAAGGATCTTCCTCGGATGATACGCTCGTCCAGGACGCACGAAAGGGAAAGGCGCCAAGGTTAGACGATTCGCCCAAGCGGATCAATCAAAAGTTCTCGCAGGGGATTTTGGACGACCCTCCGCCGAAGCATTACAATCGGCTGACGATCGGGGAATATAATGGAGCGATCGACCCGGACAACCACTTGGCCAAGTTTGATAACGTGATCACACTTCACCAGTATATGGATAGGGTGAAGTGTAGGGTTTTCCTCACCACACTATCCGGATTGGCGCAACGTTGGTTCAAGCGGTTACCAAGTGACTCGATCCATAACTTCAAGGACTTCCGAGCGGCCTTCCTACATCACTTCACCAGCAGTCGCCGCCACCAGAAAACGAGTGTGAATCTATTCTCGCTGAAGCAAGGGCCTAAAGAGGCATTGAGGGCCTATATCCAGCGCTTTAATCAAGTGGCAATGGACATCCCAACGGTCTCCTCGAACGTGGTGGTGAACACCTTCACCCAAGGGCTCACCGAAGGAGAGTTCTTTCAGTCACTCATTCGGAAGCCGCCGAGGGACTTCGACCACCTACAAAAGAAGGCCAACAAATACATCAACGTGGAAGAAGCCCAGGCAGCAAGGAAGAAGATACCCGCCGAGCCAGCAAGCGCATCTGAGCGACGTCCGCCGAGCAACCATCAACCCCCCAAGGGACCTCGATCGGGAGGAGCTCAATCCCACCAAGAGCCAAGAGTGCAAGTCGTACAGCATGTGGCGGCTGGTCGCCCGAAGGCCGCCAAAGGCAAGGAATGGACGTCACTCTTCTGCTCCTTCCACCAGTCAGCAACACACAACACGCGTGATTGCTACTATCTTACGCCGATAGTTAGCAGATCGGCCCCGCGTGGATACCGTCGTCGATCACCACCGCCTGATCGGTGACACCGAAGCCGATCCGCAGGGCGAAGGAAGGAGGAAAGGAGGACGACTGAGCCACGGCATTATCAACCCCTGCAAAGGAATAACCTAGGTGCCGCCCGAGCCTTTGCCGAGCGGATCAGACCATCGGCGCGGGAGGAAGAGAACTAGAGTAACGCTGCTCGAGGAGAGATAGGAATGATCGTCGATGGGCCAACCAGCGAATATTCTAACCGAGCAAGGAAGTCGTGTGCTCGACGACTCGAGATCCACACTGTTGGTTGCAGCAAAGAGAGAGCTGAAGGACCTGAGATCAATTTCGACCGTAGAGATTTAGAGGGAGTGGAAATTCCTCACGATGATGCACTGATCATCCGAGCGGTAATTGCTAATTATACAATCCATCGAACTTTTATTGATACAGGGAGCTCGGTGAATATCATATACAAGAAGGCATTCGATCCAAAACAACCGGAGCGAATTGTTGCCGATGACGACCCCGCTCTACGATTTCACGAGCAACGAGGTATTGCCGATCGGCCAGAACAAGCTAGACATCTCACTTGGCGAGGAGCCCCTGAAGAGGACAAGGACCACAAAATTCATTGTAGTAGACGCACCATCGGCCTACAATGTTATATTAGTTAGGCCGACCGGCCCTCAACGAATTCAGAACAGTAATGTCCACCTACTGCCAAAAGATTAAGTTCCCGATGGACAACAAGGTGAGAGAAGTCAAAGGTGACCAATTGGCCACTCGACGATGTTACATCGAGATGGTCAGATCAGAAGCAAGGGCTGCTCCGAAAAACCCACGCCTGGAGGTGAACGCCATCATTGAGAAGCCCTTTCGTTGGTTTATGAAGAAAAGGAGAAGGTCCAAATCCACTCGAGCCGATCAAAAGCGACCACCTTCATTGCCGCCATCTAGAGAACGAGAAAAAGACAGAGTTGTCTGCCTGCCTTAGGCGGAATCATGACGTGTTCGCCTGGTTAACCCACGAGCTCCCCGGAATCTCGCCGAACGTCGCCTAGCACGAACTGCATATCCGACCAGATGTCCGGCCCGTGAAGCAGTGGAAAAGTGGAAAAGGGACTTCAGTGGGGAACAGAACCTGATCATCCGGGTAGAAATAGAGAAATTACTAAAGGTGACCCACATCCGGGAAGTCTAGTTCTTGAATTGGCTCGCTAATGTCGTATTGGTCTCCAAGTCGGGCAACAAATGGCGGGTGTGCATCGACTTCCGCGACTTGAATAAGGCGTGCCCGAATGATTTCTATCCGCTACCCCGGATAAACCAGATGGTGGACTCTACGACGAGTCGCGAGCTGATCTGCATGCTCGACGCATATCAAGACTACCACCAAGTGTTGTTCGCCAAAGAAGATCAAGAAAAGGTTAGCTTTATCACGGCCAACGGAACGTTCTGCTACAACGTCATACCGTTCGTACTGAAGAACGTCGGCGCCACCTACCAGAGGCTAACAAGGTGTTTCGGAAGCAGATTGGCCGCAACTTGGAGGTATACGTCGACGACATATTAATAAAATAAGTCCGAGCTGCTGATCTATGTGCAGCTATCGAAGAAACATGTCGAACCTTAAACCCGGAATTGATCGAGCGGGCTATGAAAATGGATAGCCCGTTGCTGGCCGAAAGGTCTCGAAGCCACACTTGGCGTAAGTCCCTCGCAGTGTCGCTTGAGCTTGCGCGTTAACACGTGAACTAAATGCAAGTCGAACCGAAAAGAAAGGCCGAACGGTAAGAAGGGGGCGAACAAACAAGAAAGGTTCGCCAAACAAATGCTCATTCATTAATACTTCAAAAAATTACAAAGCTCAAGAAGGGCAGTCAGAATAAAGCAAAACTCACACGAACGAGCTCACTCAATATAATCTAAAACATCGTCAGGCAGCGACTCAATCTACTTGTCTCGGCTGATGACCTTCCTTGCTAGTCAAAATAATCGGAATGTAGTCGTCGTCCTTAAGTTGATCGAGCGTCCCATTGATCGCAAAGTTGAAGAGGCGGAGAGCCCGATCGACGACCTTGCGAAAATGTCTGAGCGGAGGTAGGCCTTCTTCAGCAGCTCAAACATGCTAGACTCGACTCCTTGATAAGTCTTTAAGGCCGCTCGGGAGGCTTCAAGCTCTGCTTTCAACTTAGCCAGCTCTGCGTCTTTGGCGTCAAGCTAGGTCTTTGCGACAGATCGTTCGACCGATTGACCCTCCCGCTCAATGTTAAGAGACACCTCCATACCCTTCAGTTTCTGAGCCAACACCCGAAACTCTTTGTTTTTGATCTCCAAGTCTTCGATCGCCCGGAGCTTCCTAGTGTTGGCCCAATGGATTTTGGATTCGAAGGTACTGGCCTGTTTATTAAGCCAAGCCAATTGTGTTGCCTGTTCGGTGCTCTTGCCCTTCTCCATTTCTAGCTGCTCCGAGATTTTATTCAGAACGGCCTCCAATTGAGCCATCTAAACGCCCATCTGCTCCATCCACTCCCACAAGCCGCTTCCTGACCGCTCGGGGCGCGCAGCTGCTTAACTTCGTGTTCCAAAAATGTGTTTAGCGCATGGCCAGACTCTCCACCCAATACTGCACGAAACCAAGAAATTATTAGGGTCGAGCGAAAATAAATAAGAACATACAAGCAAAATACTTACACCAGTGGACACCTGGGTATAACTATCGACGAGCGCTCCTGGAGGCATGACCGTCGCGTGGGCCTGGGTGTCGGCCCATACCTATGCAAGCGGCGACTGAATAATTATTTGGTGCCCGGGGGCTCGGGATTTAGCGCCGTCAGAGTCGCGCCACTCGTTCGTAGGCAGATGAATGACTGTCGTTATATGGCATCAGCCACTTGGAGCGGACGAGGCTGAAGTTGCTCTGCCAACCGACTGAGACGCAAACACCGATCAGATGTGAGACTTCTAAGCCTTCGGCAGAGATGGAGGCGGTATAAAGGTAACCGACGGAGCGCAGATGGTTCCTTGTGGCAACCCGGACAATGAAGGCGTCCAATCGGACGACAAGGATGTAGGAGGAGCGGCCGCCTCTTGGACAAACGTCGAGGTTTCACGCCGCTCAGATGGAAGGTGCGGGCTGGCTCTGGTTGGGGTCCGCATCGAGGAAGAAACAGATCAGGAGGCAGCCTCCGCTCTGCGCCTCTTTCGACTTATCAACGGCTCCCCAAAAGAAGCTGATTCCGAGGCCCCGTCAACCGGAATCACCGGAAATCGTTCTGGTGGAGGATTCGCTGCGCCAACCGCTTCACCACCCGTCGTCGCTGCAAGCCGCAGCCCTCCAACTTGGCTATGGCCACAGCATTGATCTCTGTATCCACTAGTTTACATTTGCTGGTTAGACGCGCGCGCAACATAATTTGAGCTGCAAAATAAAGAGAGAAATCGGTTAGATTCAAAGGTTGTGAGGAAAAAGACCATATACCTAAACTAGTCGAGAGCTTAGTGTGAATCGGGCTCAAGCCGAACACGTAGAGGACGCCCTCATGCAGCAACTTATGGATGTGATACTTCTGACTAGCCAAGTGTGAAGCTGCATGGAGGTAGTCCGATCGGCTCTTGTACTTCTTAAGTTTCGACGGGTTCGCCACTTCCAGATATTAGCCGGCCGAGAAATCTGGTCGCTCGATAAAGCGAACGAAGAAGTAGTCCTTCCAATGTTTGTTGGAGGATGATATCTTATCGAAGAAGACTAAGCTCACTCGGGCTTGGAAGAGAAAAGTCCCCGGCTCGGATAATTTCGGATAATAGAAATAGTGGAAGAGCTGAGGAGTCAAAGGAATGTTGTGCAGGCCGAATAGAACGACCTCGCACAGCAGCCGAAAGGAGTTCGGAACTAATTGATAGAAAGAGATGTGGAAATATTTACAAACGGTTGAGAAAAAAGGGTGGATCGGGAACCGCAAATAGACAAAATCCGACGATGGTTCGTTCGGACGATCAAAGGCAGAAGGAAGAGTGATTTGATAGTCGGAATTTCACAAGCAGCTCTCATACTCTCAGCGTCGCCGCCATCGAACCTAGACTAGATGGAAGTATACCAGAATCCAGGGACGACGACGGGGGGATGTGAGGAGCTTGCTATCGAAAACAAAGAGATCGAAGTGCAACGAAAAAATTCAATTGAAAGGAGGAAGCTAACTGGAAAGATCACCGAAAAAACAGAAGAAAATGACATGTCGCCGGAGAACTCGAAGACGAAGGTGCATGGAGGAAGGTGACGGACGCGTAGTTTATAAACCTCGCGATCGATCGACCTGCGCCGTCCAATTCAAGGTTGCGATAACCTAGGAACAGATCCAGCCATTGAATTTAAAAAGGCGTACGTTGCGTCGCAGGCGGATATCCGCATGTCACATCAAGCGTACAGTGGTAGTGTAGGACACGTGTCCTTCGATCACCGAATAGCATTTAATGAACCTAATTAAAAGATATGACTGCGTGCTCGGCCATAATTATCAAGGATTTACATGGTGTTCGAGAAATTTGAATGACATCAACCGAGTCCGTGCTCGCCCATGGAAGCGTAGGGAAAGGAGAAGTTTTAGCAAAGTGATGCTACCCATCGTTCCGATTGGCATTGGGGACGGGTCAAGGCTGTCCATCGTCCCGATCGGCACAGAAGACGAGTCATAGGGTCGAACGTCCTATACACCATCTGCCCCAGCCACGACTCGAGAGAGCTACAGGCCCAACACGGAAAAATAAAGTCGAGTGGCGTTGTCTTATGGGCCGATCAGAGATTGGGGATCACGCACAGTCCGATCGGACGTGGAATCCACCGAAGACACAACCTGTCCAGTCAATCGGACTTGCAGCCTCCTTCGACTAGACTTGATGGGGAGGCTTGTGATACGACAATAAGGAAGAGTCCACCTGACACGAGTTAATTGTCATGATGTAGGTCAAAGTTAAGGTGGTCAATGTCAGGACTTAAACAAGGCTCGTCCACATAACCCGGGCAGAAGATGGCCACATCGGCCAATCGGATGAACCATTGTCCGATCGACCGACCGGATAAACCAGTGTCTGGTAAGCCTAGTTGGTAGGAGAATGGGTCGAGCGGGCCACTCGTCCGGCTCAGGGTATGGCATTGCACGTATTAATAACGAATCGATAAAATAATAAAAGAGAAAAAGACTAAGATACTTAATAAGGGAAAGAGTAAATAAAAGAAAACATTCCATCTATCATTAAATGCAAAAAAGCCAAGACAAAATAGTCTTTACGATTAATACTAGTTCCATGAATGTGAGAAGCCAAGACAAAGATGTCTTCTGTCGGTAATTAATATCATTAAACAGGGAAAGATGGAGGGTCACTAAGAAAGATATAAAAGAGTATGCTAAGTATGAAGAAGGTAAGATTGATGTCTCAATTATTCTCGATTTCTATTCCTTACTATTATTTCTAACTTGAGCGTCGGAGGGTCAACGCCAGGAACCTCTTCCCTGGCTCGGTTTGTTTTGCAGAGGAGCGAGGTCTTCATCCAGTCAGCGGAGCCGCCACATCCCCGGCTTTCCAGCTTCACGCTTTCGGAGAGGATCAGGCACAATGGCAAGTAGTAGAAAATCGTAAATACCAAAATCTATATCAAGGAAATACCAAAACAAACAGACCGTATATTTTTATTTAAGACTAAAAAAAACCTGGACCGAACAGACCAACTGCCTAGACCGAACATACCGGTCACCTATTCAGTGCCTAGAACCGCACATAAACAGTACCATCTACTTTGGGCGAATAGATGGTTTTCAGTTCGGCTAGGGGCCACCTAGCGCCTAGGCGACCGCCGAGGCCGAAATCTGCAGCATTGATGTTGTGACATATCAAGAAAGTTGTCATTGTTGGTTACCCAAAGGTTTCCTATATGGGTTTCTTTATGTATTTTATGTGGAAAAGTAATAATTAATAAATAGAGTAACTTGTGTAGTAGCGGCAAAAGGGCGATTACGCTCGCCCCCAACACCCCTTGTGAGCCCACTCCAGAACCATCAAGAGGGAGGTAAATCACGATAACTGAGAGGTAAGATGGATGGGAGGGTGAGTTATGCCAGGGTGCAGGGATTTACTCCCCGCCAACCCTGGGATTCTACCCTTCACTCATTAGGTAAATCTGCCATCCACTTACCATCTCAGCTAAACCCATGGGGACAACTTGTGGAGTAGTCTTGAAGACTCTTGAGATGGTCATGTGGGTAGTAATTAAGGTGCAAAACGGGCACTAAAAAGTTGTACAGATAGGAACTTATAATTTAGGAAACTACATTAACAAATAGTGCACTGTAATTGCAACATTTCATGATGTCACCCACCTGCAGTAGATCCATTTGTTAGTTCAACGACACTCTTTGAATCTGAGCTTTGTTTCTCCTCATTAGCATTAGCTCCCTTTGTAGCCCAGTTACAACGAATTGGCCGACTGCCGAGCCATTTGCCTGCATCAACTCACATAAGACAGTTTAGTTAAACTCTAGCAACTAAAATAAGAATTAGTGCCGACAGACAAATTAAACATGGTACTATACATATTTCAAAAGTAGAGGACAGAATACACTAGTAAAACACGATTCCATAAATATAAGCATTGTAGTTTATGTAAACAGTATGACTGCAATCTTCAAATCCACAATGAACAAAATAATCGCTAAAAATATGTCCAACTCCCAAACAGACAAATATAACAAATAATATTGGGAAAAAGGCAACGGCAACAAGAAAAACAGAAACTCACCAGTCAAGTCATTTATGGCACTTTGAGCATCCTGCAAAGCCATAGTCAAAAAGAAATTCAGTGAGAAACAATAAAAACTAGCGACAATAGACTTAATTGTAAACCAACCTGTTGGTTCCGGAAAGAAACAAAACCAAACCCTCTTGAACGACCAGTTTTCTGATCCCACATGACCCTAGCATCTCTGTCATAAAAGGAGAGAAATCAAGTAGCTACTAGTTAAATGATAAATATAGTAAAGAAAATTATGTAGAAAGTTAGAAAGAACAAGCCTTTAGCCTAATAACTTTTATGACATATATATTCAAATGGAAAAACGTGAATACTTACGAGCAGCTTGGGTATACAGAGAAGCATGCAAACAGAGTAGCATCTGTAATCTCAGAGCTAAGGTCACCAACAAATATGTTGTACTGTCCTATATTACCAAAATTAAAAATTGCCAATGAATTTGTAACTTTCCAACGCATCTCGAATCAATCTGTACATAATGAGGTTTGCAAAGGTAATGCCCTTAACTAACCTGATGTATCCTCTCTTTGCCCACTAGCATATGCCCAGTTCACCTTAATAGATTGACCAAACCTTCGAGAAGGTGCAACATAATCATGAATAGTATAAAGAGAGAAAAAATTACACAAACCAGATCAAATTATCCAACTTACAGCTGCCTCCCATTGAGACTCATAATTGCAAGGGCAGCTGAACGACGATCAAAATAATCAACAAAGCCAAAGGACGACTGAAAGAGACAAATCAGAGCACAAGTGGTCAAACTAATCAACAAAGCCAAAGGATAACTGCAAAAGGCAGAGCAACAATAATAAATCAAATTAAAAATGTAACACATGATGTGCTTAATCACTAGTCCAAATAGGTATTGCATATCAACATCTCTGCATACAGCCCTATGCATCAACTAAAGGGGTGATCTACAGATTGAAATGGTGCAGCTTCTAGCCAACAATAGCAATGTACCATATTATATTAGGAAATAAGGATGAATCCATGGTTGACAAATGGTTTTGCCTATGATTACAATCTACAGCTGTTTTCATAGGTCAACTTGTCACGTATCTCATGAAATTTTTCACAGAGAATTAGATTGGCAGGTTTGATCGGTAAGATAATCTAAATCCAAGTTCCAAAATAAAGCTGCTTTCAGTTGTTTTCATAGGTCACAAGGCTGAATACTACACAAATGGCAAATGTAAAAAAGATCACTTACTACCAATGCTTTTGTGTGCCCATATGAACCTATTCAAAAGAGTGGTGATCAGTTATACAGATTACAGTGTGAGGATGTCTTCACAATCTAATTCGGCAATTCAAAATAGCATCAATCATGGAATATAGGAGGAAAAGCTGAAATAACTCTCTTTGCTCAATAAACAAGACTTCACATGGATAGCGCCATATTCTTTTTTAGCTCATCCAACAGACTTGCAACTTATATGATGTGTCACCAAAACAAGAACAAAATAATGCCTAAACTACATTTCATTAAGAAAAAGCATTGGTATGGGCATGGATTGAAATATCGTATTGAGCCGGTCGAAATGGGCGAAATATTTCATTCCGCGCCCGCTGATCGGCACCAGCACAACCCAGCACCATGCCCAGCAGCAGCAGCCGCAAAGGTGTCGCACGATCCCGCGGTGGCCACAGAAGGCTCGCGCGACCCCCGTGGCTTCTACCGAGGTCGCATTGTGTTCGCTTGCTGGTTTTTTTAATTAGGACTGAGAGTTTTTTAAAATTAAAACTTAGTATGATTATCTCAATCAACTCCTGGCTATAATCAAGATAATCCAAAGAGACTTAATTAAATTCTAATAAAATTATCTAATTAATTATATATTTTATTTATTTTATTTATTTTAATTCTAAAAATATATAATATATTATTTATTTATTGGTCTCCTAGCTAGGTTGGCTCCTATTTTAAATAGATAGCTAAACATATTTCCCTAAAATCCTAATCAAATTATCATATTAAAATATAAAAATCTATTTAAAATTCTAATAAAGTCACCGCAACCACAATTTTTTTATTTTTTTATTTAGTTAATTTTTTAATTTTTTAATATGTAATTTTTTTATAAATAAACTATTATTAATAATAGTTGTAAAATATTAAAAATTATTTCAAAATTTTTAAATAATTTTAAAGATTAATAAAATAATTAAAAATTTTAGATAATTTTAAAATTAAATATAAATTTAAAATAATCTAAAATTTAAAAAATATATAATTCTTAAACATTTCAAATAATTTTTTTAAAATAAAAAATTTACAAATACATTCAAAAAAATAATTTAAGATTTTTAAATATTTTTCAAATTATTTTTAACCTTTCAAATGATTTTATAATTTTAAATTTAATTTTGAATTTTGAGAATTACTTATTTTTAAAAATAATTTTTAAAAAATTTAATAGGTATATCTTATGAGAAAATATTGAAATATAAATTCAACATCTCAAAATATAAAACATATTTAATAATCAAATATTAATAAAAAATAATATATATTTATATTTAAATTTTAAAAAAGAACCGAAACTATATTGGCACGACATAATACCAAAACCGTATCATTCCAATCCGAGACCGAAACCTTAACACGGATCGAGATTTTAAACCTTGGACATGGAACAATAACACTAGCAAAAGAAATGTGGAGGCAAAAGCAAAACAAATACCAACCAGATATTCATACACAGCCTACCAGAACCAAGATATACATCAGAAATGCAATCAGCACATTTAACAGCGGTAGATTGATAATTCAATCTTTTAATTTCACATGGCTACTGCAAGATTATAAATGTCGACTTATATTAGATCATACTATACAAAAATAGTGGAATTTAAATTTATCACTACATCACACCTACCCAAACAATTGCCTTGTGGAATCTTTTCTTCAGAATTATAAATCATACGGTTGACCAAGGGAATGACACATCACAAAACCCTAAATGATGAATATGGAATCAAGGGAAAAAAAGGATAGAGCTTTGCTTGACGATCATTTCCAAGACAACATGTCATCGTTTTCTTTATTTACTATAAGATACTACCAAATTAAAAGACTTCAATTCAAAACATCAAGGATATTTTGAAGACCAATTGATGCCAAAACATGAACTAGCTTATATCTTCCTAACCATAAATATTTAGCCAGATATATGTCCTGAGATGTTTCAAAAAGAATTGGCATGGCATGCACATCACTGGGTATGAATTAGTTCAGTTTTGCAATTGACGCCACAATTTCCATTATAGCCCTATATAAATTTTCCAAGTGACATATCCACATGGGCATCTTTGCCAGCAAACTTAATGTTTGGCTACAACTAAAACAAACAAAAAGTAGGCATAAGAAAAATCAATGAATTTGAAGAAAGTTCAAGGTAGTATTAGATAATTACACAATAGATTGAGATTTCAACTAACCTTCTCTTTCCTAATAAGCTTGCATCCCTCAACAATACCAGTACTTTGAAAAACTTCTTGAAGAAGTGCTTCAGTAACCTGGAGATGAATGTTGCCCACATAGCTATAATGTAATACATTATAGTGAAGGCATGTCAATTAGATCCAGTCACATTATTGAGCTAATAAAAAACAGAACTGCAAACACATTGAACAATCCAGAATAATTTACTAATTGCAAAGGTTCAAGGACAATAGCAGTCTAAATAAAGTTAAACATGAAGATAGAAACATACACACTGCGGCATGTGCTTGGATCAAATCTAGGAGGTAGATTTCCACTTAGGATAGGCTCTATCTGTAAAAGATAACTATAAATTAGCAATGGGAGATCATCAATAAAACCAACTATGGCATAGAAACTACAAACAAGCAAAAAGAAGTCTTAAGGTAGTCCAGCATTTAACATGCATTAAAGGCGAGAAATTATTATCAATAAGAAAGTAGACAGGAATTTGCACAGATAGGAATTAAAAGAGAAGTTTCCGGTTAAGCATAAAAATAATTAAGAAACTCTATAGAGGGGTTGATATCTGATAGGTTTAATTAACAACCGGGATTGGATGTTTCTGAAGCTAACAAAAGTTTTTCACAAGAGTCACAGAATAGCTTTAATCAAAATCGATAGTGCCTCAAAACCCTGATTTTTCAGTTGTCATACTGATAAAATAACAAGGAACCACATATGAAGGCAACTCCTAGAAAATAGCTCATCCAATCCAAACGCATCAACCCCCACCTCCCTGAGACTGCTCATGAAGCCCTAATTTAGGGATCCAACTGAACATCCCTCGTTTCCACTGCAAAATAACTATCATCCCCAAGCAACACAATAGTCGAGAAGGACCTCGATCAGGGAAAAAACAAAAGACAGCACAACGACACTAGTAGCAAGAGTTGTCGTCAATCTAAAGTCGACGAATAGCTAATTTGGGTGACAAGCAGGTAAGAGGAAGGAGGGAGAGACCTGAGGACCGGCCAAGAGACCCGGGAGAGGATAGAGCGACTGCTGCTGCGGCTGCTGTTGCTGCTGCTGGAGGAGGAGCGCTTGCTGCATCAAAGTCTGCTGTTGCTTGAGGATCAGCTGCTGCTGTTGCTGTTGCATCGTACCTCGCGCTAGGGTTCTCGCGAACCTCTCAGATTCGAGATCGAATAAACCGAGAGAGATGGAAGCAGGTGAACAAAATAAAAAAGAAGAAAAATTAAAAAATGAGAAGAAAAAAACCCCCCGAATCGAGAGGGAAAAAGAAGAGAAGAAGAAGGGGGAAAGCGAGAGCGAGAAGGGTTAGAAATGAAGAAGAAAAACGAAGATTCAGACGGCGAGCGACGAGATAACTTGGGAAGGAGCTCACACTGACCGCCACATCACTCGTGACATTTATCGTGACTTAGCCGATAAAATTAGAGGGATTTTCAAAATACCTTCCCCTAATCAAAATAATGCTTTGTTTTGCTAAATAATTATTTAGATGATAAATTTAAATTTTGAGGCACTAGATACAATTTGATGATAAAATTAAAAAGTATTAAATAGCCTTTATATAAATTCAAACTTTTAGGAAATCTGATTTGTTTTTTTCTTATTTTTATTTAAAAATATCTTTTTAAAATTATTAATAAATATATCTTGCACCAGGGTGTAGCCTGCAGCTCCGGGATTATCTGCAATCTGAATCTCGACAATTATACTGACAATTATATTTTATAATTAATTTAAATTTTTTCTTTTATTTCTCATGTGTTAACTTTTTCTATCAGACCTTCAGATTATATGAATACCATTAAATTTATCTTTAACCCATGTGTTTTCTATCCGGTAGTATTTTATCTTGATAGTATTTTGTTCATGTATTTAAAAATAATATTTAATCCTCTTTTGACCAAAAGTGAGAAGTAGGAAATCACGTAAAAGACAATTATCTCCTTATCTTTTTTATTATTTTTAATAATAATAATGGGAGAAAGTGCATTAAATTAATTATTATATCATTCAGTAAAAATACTCATAAAATTCATATATACATCAGCATAAACAATAAATAAAGACAACTCTAAAAGAGATAACTAGTTAAAAATTCATTTCACCATCCTCACCAAGCTAAAAAAAATTACAATTCTAAATTGATAAATCAAAATCAAATGATAGATACATGTATAAATTTTATGAGAATTTATCAAAAGATATAATGATTAATTCAATGTGTTTTTACCTCGTGAAGTTATTATCAAAAAAATGATAAAAATGAAAATAAACTTTGTTCTATTTGATTTTGTTTCATCAATTTAGAATTATAATTTTTTTATTTGATAAGAATTGTGGAATGAATTTTTAGCAGATTATCCCTTTTAAAATTGTTATTTTTCATTGCTAATACGGGTGTATATATGAATTTTGTAAGAATTTTTACTAAAATCTATAATAATCAATTAATGTACTTTTCCCCTTTATTATTATTAAAAATGATTTAAAAAATAAAGACAGAGTATAATTATCTTTTATAATATTTCTCATATCTGATTTTTCGTCAAAAGAGGTTAAATGTTATATTTTAAACATGGAGGACAAAATACTACTGGATATTTTAAACACATGGAATTAAAGATATTTTATCCAATTTTTAATCAATATGTAAAAATTATAGTTCCGACTTAACAAATACAGCAGCTATTAAGCTTCTAAATATCCAAATCAGACACCCTTCTTTTTAAATTCCCAAGTCACGCATCAATTTTCTAAATATTTGAGAAACTTAAGTGTTAGATTGAATACATTATCCTTACAGACAATTTGTGCGCACAAGTGACAATACATTCACCTAATTTTTGTGAATAGTAATTGAGGTTTCATTTTGCACCTAAAAGCATCCTTCTAAATCTTCTTAATGGCCTTAGTATTTTGCGAGGAGCAATTGTTGTCAGAAAAATATAGCATTTTACTTTACTAAACTTTACTTTTCACTTAACTATCAACAATTTAAAGTGTTTTATTTTCTTCAACTAATATTTTCAGATTATCTTACTTGACCACCTATAAGAATGACTCTTTCTTTAATGTTTTCGGATTTTTTTGTCTCATTTTACATTGATCAAATTATTTTCAGAAGAAAAAATAATTTACTTGACCATTAATCACATTGATGATATCTTGTTGGGAAATTAAAACTATAGTCTTATAAGGCTACGTTTGGTAGTGGTGATAGGATTAGGATTATGTTTTCAAAAAATTACTAATATGTCGTTTGGTAAGATTGATTAGGGGTGGGATTATGGTTGATTAAGAATGGAATTCACAATCCCTAGACATGAGAAGTGATTAATAATCCTATCACCAATCCTATCCTACTAACTCAATTCTAATCCTATCATCTCTACCAAACGAAGCTTAAGAGTTTTCATTGGGCCCAACTAGAGTGACAAAAGTTATCCTGGTTCCACTAAGTTTTCCACTATTTCAACTTCAATAGGGTCATATCGACGAGTTTAACCTGTTAAACCATCCGATCAAGAAGGTAAGATCGATATCAACTTTAAAACATTTTTTTTTTTCATAGAAAGGATGAATGTTTGAAGCAGAGTCAGTCCCCCTACATGGCACTGGTTTTGGTAGCTGCACAGAGGACCTGATGGATGAGAACATTGTAACAAAAGGTGATCATGGGGAGACGGCCATCCTGGCAAACATGATGGCTCATCGAACTGATGGAAGGGGGTGATGTTATCAGGGATCATGTTCTGTGGCACTAGATTGAATTCGATTCATGTTCCTTGACATATCTCAGAATTTGTCCAGGAAGAAAATGATTGAGGAAGGACTTCAACTAATCATGCGATCTTACTTGTTACTCACACTATTCCTAGATCCATTTTGATCAGGTTAGGCCAACATATTGGTAATACTACCTAGGAATCAACAAGAGATAATGCATGATTAGATTTGGCACAAATATGATTTTTGAAGGTTAAGTAAACTAACCAAGAATCATTGCCAGGGATGTGCGTGCAACGCTTCATCATTACCTCTGCATTTTGAGACGAACTGAAAGAACACGAAAGGGGGGAAAAGGAGCAATTGGTCTTGGTAGAGGCAAAGACTAGAAAGAAGCAAAGCTATGTCAAAAGATATATTCCACTGATCCACCATTACCTTTAACTTTGTCACATCACATGAAGCGTTTCTGATCTAGGCATAGGAGAAATCTGTAGCTGAGGAAATTCCTTCTGGTGTTTGCATTTTGTGCAAGTCACCACCGGCAAATGGAGATTAAGACTAAAGTTTCCTTCTTGTTTAGAAGTCATTGTAAAAAAATAAACTAATCCAAGGTGTTAGTTAACAAAGCAAACATGAATAGAAAGAAATGTGGATATCTAAGTATCTTCGTGCCGTGTCCTCATGCTGCCAAATTGGGGCCTTGTTGACGACATAAATGATCCAGATCGACTTGATCATCAAATGTGCCATCTCCATGAAATCTTCATGAACTGTCATCCCCTGGGATAGAACTCAGACAGTCAAATAAAAGCAATTAAGGGTAACAAAGATAGATGGCTGATGTTGATGCAGACTGATATGGATGATGATAATGATCAAACACAAAACCTACACTTCACATAATAATGCAATTAAGGGTAAACAAAGATAGATGGCTTTATTAGAGCATCCACACCAATTTCTCTATAATATATCTAAAATTTGGGATAAACTACCGACTTTAAATTTAGATAATCACTTTTCACTACACACTACATCAACTATCCTAAAATTTTCATTATCTTCATTTTTTATTATTTTCTTCTCTCTCTTCCACTTTTTTTATTATTTTTTCTCTTCCCCTATGAAATATCTACTTTTCATTACTCAATCCATTCCCTTTATTTTTTCTCTCTCTAAATAATATTTTAATATTTAATAAATGGATTTCATTCCCTAAATTTAAAGTACTATTCATGAAATCTAAATTTAGGGAATAGATAGGGTAGCTGATGCAAAGATTTTTATTACGTAAAAGATAAAATTTAAGATAAATTCTATGTTTAGAGAAGATGTGGATACTCTTAGTTTGCTTAACTGTACTCTAAAATATAAACGTGTAGTAAAATAGGAAAACAAACCCATTGAGGACCACCTGTTTTAATCTGGCAGATATGATCATTTTAAAAAAGCATGGTCACTAATAATCAATATACACGGGACATTGGTATGACTTGGTTAGATTGGTTTTGCATGTAATACTAGCATTTTCCCTATTAGCGTTATTTAATTTCTAAACCTCCCTATCATTGACCGTTTACTATTATCCTATCAAATTTCTGCAGCATCCAAACATTGACAAAGTGAAATGCAGATATCTAGATGCCAAAAAGCACGGACATATGTAGCTACCATGCATGTCAAATATATAAGCAGGTCTTCTTTGTGGCTTTCTTGGGATAATTATGCAAGCAGCAAGCCTGCAAATATTCTACGGAGACCTATATTATCAAAAGTCTTATAAAGGTGTTGGCATGTTGTTTGTAACCAAATATATATTCTATGAACTAAAGAATCAGTACAGATGTCCAATAAAAAAGTGGATGCAGGTTAGGATTTGGAAAATTGATGCAAATAATCTAAAAATGAATACACACAATAAAGAAATGAATATGAGATAAAGAAAATAAGTACGTATATACCCACCAGAAGAGGGATTTATAAAGGATTTCATACTGAATTTATATCCACCTTAGCTGGAATTGGATCCTCCATTTCTCCTATTACAATTTGGCACCCACTTAATCCAACTAACTTTTAGAATTTCAAGCACATTTCCTAGAGGTGCATTGTTTTTTCCACAGAGTAAGTGTGACCTTTCAATCTAATTACAACAAACCTTAGGAACTAAAATTAGGTGGTAAAAACAGCAAAAGGTAAAGAATAGTGACAGGAGAGAAAGGGAGTGGCAATGACAAGGGCTATTCAATCATCTTAAATCATGGTTTAGAAAGGAAGCCAAATCATTTTGAAGCAACAGTGCCTACAAGCCTAATCATAGCAGACGACCAAAGAGGCACCTACAGTTCACTTTCATTTCTTTTTTGGCTTCATCAGAAGACAACTTCAATTTATTTGATCTAAGAGGCCTTGTTGTGACCCCACTCCTTCCTTAGTGGTCCTAAAAGATTATATCTCTCTGCCAGCAGCACAACCACTTCATGCCTTGAAAAGGCCACCAAAGTATTAATGCACAGAACCAGCTCTCTTGGAATTGATTAGGGGTTAATCATGTTCCAAAAGATCCTCTTCTTCAAAGTTTAGTTCAATATTGATTCAATGTTAGAGTTCATGATATGTATGTGATGTGCCCTTCTTCAAGTTTCTGTAGCTAGAAATGAGTTCATCTCTTTACAACCAGCCATAATTTGGGAATGTTTTAGAACTTTTCCTTATTAAATAGTTCCTCCCTTTGCCACTAATGGATCTCAGCATGATTGTGCGTGTGTAATCACGTGAAGCAAATATGTTAGGAAAGATCTATGTAACAAGTATGTCCTTTGTCCACCATGAAAGCCAATGGATCAAGTGGGTATGCAATCAGTAATTATGGAGTTATGGAGAAAACGAGCTTACATGAATCCTAGAGTGGTACATGTTGGTAATAAGTTAGTGGAGCATGACTTAGTTTGAATTTGGTTATCACAAGGGTTGTTTTTTTAGGTGGATTAATAATCCAGAGAACTACAGTGGATTTATGGTTTCTGTTGTGTCCATTTCACAGGACCAGTGCAGAGTACAAATGAGGGAGAAGAAAGCAGAAAAAGATGAAGCATCAGCAGTAATAAATAAGAGGGAACAATTACAGACTATGTCTGGCATGCATGGACAAAGTAACCTCTTTTTTACCAAAAAGATATTTAGTTATAGAGACAAAGAGGGAGTGGCAGGGAGCTTTAGCACAAGAATAAGGTTTTCCATCTTACTACTAAAGTAATCAAGAATTAGTCAGAGAGCCTAAATGACCCTGCTAAGTGGCCGGCCCTTTTATCTCACATAGGCAAGAGTCTTGTTCTACGACCATCATTCATCCAGCGCATGTCTCAAGCTAAAAAACAGACATCCTAAAATTGTGGTTTCCTTCATTCCTTGATGTATCCATTATTGGCAGACAAATGAACTTAACATCAACCTTCAATTTTGACACTGACTTTTATGAGCTCAGCTGTTCTTGAAATGACTTCGATTTTTGTCTAGTTAAGAAAATAACTTAGTTTAGATATGCATACATGCACAATAAATTTTGGCTAAAAATGTTTCACTGTGGTCCTGTAGTTTTTCGTCGTTGTCTACCTCAGACTTCCAAGGACAATGGCAAAAACTCAGATTACTGAACCAATGTTTTTAGACACATATATACATACAGCCATCAATAAACTGGACAGATAGATGCCCCAAAGGATTCTACATACTACAGCTAGATGAAATTTGCATCAATCTTACCTTGTTATATGCATGAAATTTGTCTTTTATGGCCCATACCAATGCAAGAAGTGAAGTGCGTGGACAGGTACACCTATAAAAACAGATTATTTGCTAACAATACCAAGGCTGTGTTTTTCCATGATAATTACAAGGAGGTCCTTTTGTTAGCCTCAAGATTAATACCCGCTGCATAGGATAGTATCTGCATGATATAACTACCTATTAACTTTAGCCATACCAGGCATCTTTGTAATACTTTTGATAGCGTTTTTCCTTCATAATGGCTTTGATGATATGTCTACGTGCTAAATTCTGAGCCAAATGAAGCAGAATTTTGACCAAGTCATGATACATGCTGTCCCCCTTAAAACATTGTGGCAAAAGGCGATTCACTCGCCCCCAACGCCTCCGCCAACCCGTCCCTAAGTCAACACGCACCCCTTAAAACATGCCCGCAGGAAGACTTGATAGCATAAGATGCAAATAAACATAAGCAAATTAACTATCAAGAAGCAGCACATACCTTTCTTTCTCCAGGACCACTTGCCGTGCTCTGCAGCATCCAGCCACCAGATATAAATAGGCAACAGCTACAGATTAAAGACAGTGCCAAATGGAGTTGTTTCCAAAACTGAGGCGTGGGTAAACACATGTTGCAAAAGGCGGGTCCCGCCGCCCAGCGGCCCCCTCACCCCTGCCCCACGAGTATGAGAGGGAGTAAATCACGGTGAATACGGGCCCGGCGATGACATGGCGCAGACCTTCGACCTCCCGACCCATGTTGCAAGAATACCATGTCATAACCGGTTGATCCCGCCCGTGGGGGCTGAGGCGTGGGTAAACACAGCAACAGAGAGAGAGAGAGAGAGAGAGAGAGAGAGAGGTGGTCACGTACTTGTTCCTCCGCTGCTGTCTGTGCTAGCCTCTTACACATGCATGAAAGCCAAAGTTGTGAAGTAGAAAATTGAACAGAATAAAAAGAGGAGCAGATTGACCATGGAGAGGTGATTCTGTAGTTTTATCGTGGTATTTAGTGGTTTTTTGACAAGCTAAAAGCCAGCTCCACCATACCGACTCAATCATTCAACCACAAGCAACAGCCTCTACATCTCTAGTCGGTACTGCTATCAAAAATGTGATCAGCTTCATTGTCGATATTACGCTCCCTCCCTCATTCTGAGTGTTCTTAATAGACAGAACACGTCACAGCGCCATCCTCCTCCTTACTGCAGGTGAAAGTGGGATACCAAGCACCATCATCTTAGTGAGCCTCATCAGTCAAATGAATTAGGATCAAACAGAATAAGGGGCAAAAGATATAGCCTTTGTTGTACCATCACCTCTCCTTTCGTCCTCCATACCTAGACGTACTGCCTAAAATCGACTGAGGCAATTCATCATACAGCTAGCAAGCAGCATCTAAAAAGATGAGCGAGCCTATGGCGCACGATTTCATGGGCGCCGTAGACTCATTCGCCCAGCTTCCCTTCACCAGACCTACCACCCCGAAACCCGCCACTGGCGGCAACGCCTCGACCATCCGCCTCTTCGGCATCGAAGTCCCCAGTTGCCACAGCACAGAAGAAGAGATCAACACCACCAAAGACCACTCCACCATCACCAATTCATCGATCACCAACGGAGGCGGCGAGAGAGCGCGTAAGTTCGAGTGCCACTACTGCTGTCGCCAATTCCCGACCTCGCAAGCCCTAGGCGGGCACCAGAACGCCCACAAGCGCGAGCGCCAGCACGCGAAGCGGGCTCACCTCCAGGCCCACCACGGTGATTGGGCCGCCGCCGACCGCCACCACTTCTACGGCCTCCTCAACTATCACCACCACCACGTCAGCGTGCCAGCACCGTTCCATGCTGCCACTGGTTTCTACGACGGCCTGACGGCGCCGGGCCAGACCCTCGGCGGCAGCTCCTGGCGGGGAATCCGGCGGCCGGGCGGGGTTCCCGGTGGGGTGCCCAGCGTGGACTCGCGTATCACAGCGTTCCCATTGACGACAAGACGAGGAGGAGGACCAGCAGCAGCGGATCAATCAGCGGATTCCCGAGGAGGAGGTCACGTTGCTGGGAACGGTAACGGTTTCACTGACTCTGCTTCTCCATCAGCGCCTTCGAAACGCCTGAGTTTGGATTTGTGCCTATGATTAATCCTATTTCCTCGTAATTCTTAGCTCTTTTTTTTAATTAATTAAACTTTCTGGTCTGTTTAATAAATAAATAAAATATTTTCTTTTTTTATCAGTATATTATTTTTTTTTAGACCACGAATTGAACAATACAATAAATAAAGCACCTGAAACGTGGCACGCAACTAGGCACCCACGAAGCTCGTCCCCTAACGGATGCTAGAGATGTTCACTGCTCGGGGGAAGGAGAGGTCCGCTGCTCCGCGGTAACCGGTGAACGTTAGAAAGCACCATCAAGAAAGGGGAAGCAGCGGCGATCTGCGAGGCCTCGAGACCGACCGCCTGCTGCCGGGGCCTGGGTCCAGGTTCGTGCTCCTCCAGGATGACCTGGATCGGGGAGTCGCCGATGGCGAGAAGGATGTTTGCGAATACTGGAGCGAAGCTCGTCGCGGTCGATGTCGACGAGGATGGAGTTGTAGAAGGCGGCGATCTAGGCCGAAGTGAGGCTTGAGGAGGCGGAAGGAATCAGGGGCGCCGGAGAGGACGCCGACGCCGCCGCCGCCGTTGAGCTCGAGCACCGCGAGCCGCTCGTAGATGCTCGGGTTGAAGGCCACCTCGTCGCCGACGACGGATCGCACTGCCGATCCGTCTAAAATCGCGACGTCCATCCCTCTCCTTTTGCTTCCTCTGCGCTCTCGCGCTCACACCGACACCAGCGCGCAGCGTAGCACATCCCGTATTCAGTTCGGGAGTCTTTTTTAATCAATTAATTAATCTGGAAATGACCGACTCGCACTCGCAGCAGTCGAGCGTAAATATTTCTTCCAAATATTTATACATCCATATCATTGAACAAATATTCCACTTCTTAAATATTTCAATTTTCATAATTAAATATCACACTCGATATTTACAGGCCATCTATCTCAGCTGCCACAAGAAAAAAACTTAATAACAACGATTTTTCATCGTTGTCGTAACTCATTTAAAACTGTTATTAAATATCATGTTATTAAAAGGGGTGCCCAAAGACAACAGTTTTACAACGGTGAAAAACTGTTATCTTTTCCTTCAAAGACAACAATTTTTCACCGTTGTCTTTGAGCGTCTACCTTTAATAACAGGGTCTTCAACAACAGTTTTAAACTATCTACGACAACGGTGAAAATTCATTGTCTTTTTTAAATAAAAAATAAAAAAAATAATACACAATTTTTCAATATTATAAATCATTCATAATACTAAATTTCAAAATAAAATTTAATATACAATTTTCTAATATTCAAAAATAATATCTATAACATTCTGAACAAATTTCATAAGCAACCAACAAAATTTCATAAGCAACCAACAATATGATAACACTATTAAACACAAAGGTAGAACAATGTAATACGAGATTTTCTACTTAGATGTCGGTGAAGAGGAGGGATTGCAGCTCCTAGTGCTCCTTAATTTGTTAAAGTCTATTCATTTTTTTAGCTTGTCGGTATTCTTCTCAATACTCTTGAGGACACTTATTCGAATGAAGATATATATTACAAATTAGAAACTAAACTGTACGCGTGATTCTAATTGCATTACATAAATGTTACATAACCATAAAAATCATTTGATATAGTCATCTAACAGAAGTGTAAAAAGCGTTATTTATGTAACATAAATGGTAATCTCTTGAAATAATATGGTGGCTCTTAAATTTCTTATTAAGCATAATTTTCATTCTATGTCACTGCATACAAAGCTTCTATTATAAACCATGCAAACATTATTTTTCCCAATGATCAAGCAGCATTAATTCTAAAAGGTACAATCTAATGCAAACGTTCTCACACACTCCATATGATGCTAAGGAGTAAGTCATACATTAAATTCTAAAAGGGGCAATTAAAGGAAAGAATGTCTTAAATAAAAATGAATCCAGAAAGTTACCATAGGCTTTGGATTAATACTTTAAGTTTACATTGATCATAAGCTAAATCATAAAAAGAGAAGTGGAGTGGCATGTTACATCAGTTGACTTTCTAATCTTTAATTTAAGTTTCACCATTTAAATAAACAAGTCTATTTCTTCCTCTTGGAATCTCAAGATCTATTACATCATCAAGCTGATGCATAGGATACCAATTTAGATGTTAACAGCTTATAAAGTATATTCCTCATTAAATTTGTGTCCTCACATTAAGAAAATCTGGAATATACTATTTTAAAGTCATGAACACGTTAAGGTTTTCACCAACTATAGTAGGAATGGCTGCAGTAATTACCTGAAACAACATAAATCGTTAGTAGTGATCCTAATTAATGAAACAAAACAAATATGAAATTAAACCTAAGGAATAAAAGAGCAAAGTAAGTATGAAATCTAATCCTAATTAATGAAAGACATCCTATCTATCCATTAGTAGTGATCTCATAGCGTATTGTCACTCTACACTACGATTTCACCATTAACGGAACCAAACTAAGGAATGAAAGAGCAAAGCATTAAATGAACCTAACCTAAGAAATGAAAGACGATGCAAATAAGAAAACCTAGTCTAACTTAAGCTATGATTGCAAGGAAATTAAAGACAACATAAAGTAAGCAACTAAAGAAATTAAGCATAGAACGTAATCTAGAGTGATCCGACGGTAAGAACAGGGGATCCCCGTCTTGGGGAGTCAACGCCACGTGGAAGTCAAAGGGCCAGGTGGCCGACCGGACGACTTAGAAAAGGTGGGATCGCTATGCCGATCGGAGAATGGTGGACCGACCGCCCGGCCGGCCGACCGATGTCCAATTGAGGGCAAAAGACGCCCCGACGGGAGTCGGGGTTCCGGCGCTCTTTGAACAGGACCGTAAGGCTGAGCGGATGGCACGCTCGCCCGAAGACATAAGGTAGCATACTGCTAAAGTCTCCACAAAGCATATTACCGAGTATCTCCCAAGTAGATCACTATATATGGCCGGCCGGACGTAAGGCAAGTGATGGCCGGCCGGACGCCCGACAGGGAGTAAGGAGAAAAGGACGAAGGACATATTCTGACAGCGGGCATGCTTTATAATCCAGCCATACTCCAAATCTGACGACAAGGGGTTCCGCTGTCCCATCGAAGGCATGCTTGGAGTGTAGTAGTATGGTGTCAGGTAAGCTTGCTGGCAGGCCCTTACTGGGGTATGGGCTAAGGACACGTGTTTGCCTAGGTATGTGTGCCTGAGCTCCTCCCCAGCTCTATATAAGGAGCTTTGCACTTCACCAGAGGTACAGGTTCTTTGATATTCGGAGCCACCTCTTTGCTATCCACTTGCCTGACTTGAGCGTCAGAGGGTCGTCGCTGGGAACCCCTTCCCGGCTCGACTTCTTTGTGTAGGACCGTGATCGTTCGATAGAGGGGGGGTGAATATCGATTCGAAAAGTCGAGTAAAACTACGCAGCGGAAAAGTAAATGAACACAATTGTTTTTACTTCGTTCGGAGCCTGTCACGACTCCTACTCGAAGGCCCGTGGTCCTTGACCACTTTCGTTGGGCAATCACTAGCAATTCGAATATAATTATAAAATGAATACAGGAAATGCAAGTGAACCAAAGTAATATCGACAAAGAAATTAACTAAAAACCGAAGGAGCACTTTGTCGGAGCTTTGTTGGCGTCGCAGGCACGTAGAGCAGCAGGACCAGCAGTAGAAGAGTTCTCAGATTGATTCTTGAAGAAGCTCCATCCCTGGGGCTTCTTTTATATGCTGCTCCGATCGCCTGGATCCCTTCCTGGCGCCCTGGTGAGACGTGGTAGGTCTAATCAGCGAACTCCACGTGGCGACGACTCGGCCTGGATAAAGTTCACCTCCGGGCGCCCGGACCTCCTGTTTCCAGAAACTTCCTTTCCTGTAAAACAGAGTTAGTCCGAGGTACATATGTATTCTGCAACACAGATTGTTAGCACAATTTATGAAATAGAATTAACAGTCAAAATATGACTTAAATTCCGTCTTTCCGAGAACGGAATCTAGTCACGATCTCGACTTAGATATCCGAAATGGATCTAAGCCGGATCGACGCCTAATGTTCCCTTCCCGGGAACGCGTTCACTCCCCCCCAGTGACTTACCTCACTTACCGCCAGACGTCCGGCCACCGCCCGACTTCTCGCCATATATAGTCACCTGTCGACCTAGCCGACTTCTCACCAAGCGTCCGGCCACCGTCGACCGCTGACTTCTCGCCACTATCCGGCCACCGTCGACCTAGCCGACTTCGTGCACATCCGTCGACCTGTCTGGACTTCCCCTGCACACTCGATCAAAGTGTCAGACAACAATAAAACTAACTTAACATATTTGTCATTCATCAAAACCTAGGTTAGACCGTTAGTGCTACCCACACCAACAATCTCCCCCTTTTTGATGGAATGACAACCTGGTTAAGTTAGTGAAAGAACGCAAAAAACAGGTACATCGGTTTTAAAGTTAGTTTTAGTGTTTTCAATTTTGGTTTATCTAACTTAACCACCTAACCCCTCCCCCTTTGATATTCATCAAAAAACAAGGATAAGCAATCATAGTGTAGAGTTACTGTAAAAAATAAGCACAGCTAATCTTGAAAAAATATTTGAGTTTGGTTCAAAATTCAAAGATAAAAGTATAATTTTTAAATCCAAGTAAAAAATCAAGTTGACTTGGGGGAGACAAGTTGAATTTTGAAAAGTATAAATTTAAGGTTAATCAAGTTCAATTTTTTCAACTTCAATTTAAAGTATAAATTTTGAAAAAAAATTTCAACTTCAATTTTTCAAAACAAAGCAAAAATTAAACAAGTAAGATTAAATTTGCCAAAATAAATTTGATAAGAGCAAAATTTGGAAAGTTTAATTTTCAAGCATATGTTACAAAGCTGAATAAGTTTAAATTTGCAATCAGGTTTAAAAATTAGGTGGGATTAAACTTCCAAATTTTTCAACCACTTAGTTAAATTAAACTTTTTGTAAACTAATGTTCAGATATAAGTTAGTTTTAAAAAGCATTTTTCAAACACACAGAATTTTAATTAATTTCTCCCCCTGAACTTGATACTTAAATTTAAACAGCTGTCTAACCAATTAGGTACTAACTAACTATCAGAAGATAGTAGCTTTCACTTGGTTAGTCAGATTAAGGTGATTATAAACAGTCAGTGTTTGACTTGACTGATGATCTTATTTGTATTTAACATCCAGACTTATGCTGATGCACTGAAATAAGCATCTTAAGTCCAGACAGTTGGCCTATGCATCTCACCCCTTTCTATGTTTGTCAAACACAAGCAAGGTAAACCTAAGGTGTTGGTGAGATGCTCAAAAACTAGTCCTATGGGTACATGCTTTCTAAGGATTCAAAACTAGTCTAAGGCCAAAACTGTTTTTGAAAAACTAAAAATAGGAAAGTTTTGAAAACAAACAAGTTTAACTTATAATTTGAAAACATTTATTTTGAAAACAATTTTAAAAAATCCTAGTCTATTGAGCACATCCCTAATTTTCGACGTAAGTTGCTAAACTCACTTTCAGGGAGTGGTTTTGTGAAAATGTCAGCTAAATTTGATTTGGACTCAATGTATTTGAGTTCAATATCACCTTTAGTAACATGATCCCTGATAAAGTGGTGCCTAATTTCAATATGTTTGGTTCTTGAATGATGCACAGGGTTCTTGGTTAAGTTAATTGAACTTATATTGTCAATTAATACTTTTACATTTGTGATGTTTAAGTTGAAATCTTTTAGAGTATGCATCATCCATAATAATTGTGCAACACATTCACCTATAGCTATGTATTCTGACTCAGTTGTAGATAGAGCAACACAATGTTGCTTTCTACTAAACCAGCTAACAAGTGATGAACCTAATAATTGACATCCACCACTTGTGCTTTTGCGGTCTAATTTACATCCAGCATAATCTGAGTCAGAATACCCTATTAGTTCAAAATTATTGGTCCTAGGATACCAAATTCCTACATTTGTTGTTCCTTTAAGATATCTAAAAATTCTTTTAACTTGTGTCAAATGGGATTCCTTAGCACAAGTTTGGTATCTAGCACACATACTAACTGCAAATAAAATATCAGGTCGGCTTGCAGTTAAGTACAGTAGGCTACCTATTGCACTCCTATAATATTTTAAGTCAACTGATTTTCCATTTGGGTCATTATCTAAGATTGTGTTTACTGCCATAGGTGTTTTTATTTCTTTTGTATTTTCCATCCCGAATTTTTTAAGTAATTCTTTAGTGTATTTGTGTTGATAAATATAGTTTCCTTCATTTGTTTGTTTGATTTGTAATCCTAAGAAATAAGTTAATTTTCCTACTAGGCTCATTTCAAATTCTTTTTCCATTAGATTAATAAATTCCTCTAAAAAGTCTGAATTTGTTGAACCAAATATTATATCATCTACATATATTTGTGCAATAAATATGTCTGTATTTAATGATTTAACAAACAAGGTTGGGTCAATTTGACCTTGGTTGAATCCTTTAGATGTTAAGTAAGATGTTAGCCTTTCATACCATGCCCTGGGTGCTTGTTTAAGTCCATATAATGCTTTCTTTAACTTAAATACATAATCAGGGTGTTCTAGACTTTCAAACCCAGGAGGTTGACCTACATAAACTTCTTCTTTAATTAGTCCATTAAGAAAGGCAGACTTAACATCCATTTGGTATAGTTTGAATCCCTTATGGGCTGCATAACTTAGTAACATTCTAATGGATTCTAATCTGGCTACTGGGGCATAGGTCTCATCATAGTCAAGCCCTTCAACCTGACTAAACCCTTTGGCAACTAGCCTAGCCTTGTTTCTAGTAATTTCCCCAGTTTCACTTAATTTGTTTGCAGAAATTTATAAAAATTTCAAAAGTTTCATCTTTATGTTTTAAGAATTTTACCCAAGTAAACCTAGAATAATCATCTATAATTACTAAATAATATAAGTTTCCATTTATAGATTTGACTCCATGGGAGTCAAAAAGGTCTAAATGTAGAAGTTCTAATATTGAGTTAATTTGTGGTTGATTTGTTTGTTTGTGAGTGGATTTAGTTTGTTTACCTTGTTGACAAGCATTACATATGGTTGAATCTAAGTTAGGTAATTTTGGTAAGCCTCTCACAAGTCCATTTAGTTTACTTATATTTCGAAAGTTGGTGTGAGACATTCTTCTATGCCATAACCATGTTTCTTCTTTTTGTGTTAAGTAACACTTAATGGAAGAAGTGGTTAAGTTGATGGCATAGATGTTGTCTTTTCTAAAAACCTTTTAGGCTTATGGTAGGAGTATCTAGATGTTTGATTAAACACTCTGTGGATAGAAATTTAACCTTATACCTAGTACCACATAATTGACTTATACTCAGAAGGTTGTATTTAAAATTTTCAACAAGTAAAATATTTGTAATTATAAAGTCTATTTTTAATTCAATATTACCTATACCAATTACCTTGAGTTTGTCGTTGTTTCCAAAGGCAACTGTTCCTAAGCTTTTGTAAGTGAGTTGAGTGAACTTGGTGTGATCTCCAGTCATATGTTTGGAGCAACCACTGTCCAAAATCCACTTGGTTTCCTCCAGTAAGTAGGATTTAACGTTAGTCTTTTTATTTATGACCAGACAAAATTTTAAGTTTAAAATTGGAGTTTTGACATTAATTTTTAAGTTTAAAATTGAAGTTTTGAAATTAATTTTTAAGTTTAAAATTAAAATTTTGAAATTAATTTTTAAGTTTAAATTAAAATTTTGAAATTAAGTTTAAAATTGAAATTTTGAAATTAATTTTTAAGTTTAAAATTAAAATTTTGAAATTAAGTTTAAAATTTAAAATTTTGAAATTAATTTTTAAGTTTAAAATTAAAATTTTGAAATTAAGTTTAAAATTAAAATTAATTTTTAAGTTTAAAATTAAAAATTTGAAATTAATTTTTAAGTTTAAAATTAAAATTTTGAAATTAATTTTTAAGTTTAAAATTAAAATTTTGAAATTAAGTTTAAAATTGAAAATTTGAAATTAATTTTTAAGTTTAAAATTAAAATTTTAAAATTAATTTTTAAGTTTAAAATTAAAATTTTGAAATTAAGTTTAAAATTTAAAATTTTGAAATTAATTTTTAAGTTTAAAATTTTGAAATTAATTTTAAGTTTAAAATTTTGAAATTAATTTTAAGTTTAAAATTTTGAAATTAATTTTAAGTTTAAAATTTTGAAATTAATTTTAAGTTTAAAATTTAAAATTTAAACCTTATTCATCTCACCCGATCTATATTATCAATCAGGGAATCCTATGATTTTGCGAGATGAAATTTGATTTTTAATTATGGAGTTTTGGTTTAACTTGTGTTAGATTCAGGTTTAGTTTTGGTCTCTACAAACAGGCATTCTTCGGATAAACTTCTAAGCTTGGTGAGTCACATGGACGTCATTAGAAGTAACCAACCTTTCGAGGTTTTCCGAATAGTCCTATCCACGGAGCTTAGTACTAAACCTTGGTCTAACTGATTAGGATCCATTTAAGGGTAGCTTCGGTCAGTTCCACTTGGCCAAATGCACCAGATCGAAACCATATCTTTCTAGACATGCGATGCCCAAGTTTTCCTAACGTACTATCATTCAAAAATTTCACCAGTATCATTGATTCAAGTTAAACTTGGTTTCTAATCCTAATTACCCTACCGGGTTAGTTTGTTTTGGGTTACCCTGTCGGGTAAGTTAGTTTTGGAGGTGTCAGCTATTCTGGAGCCTCCCCCTGAATTATTGGCCATTAATTTAAATTTTGGTTTTAGGTTTGTGTCGATTCTTTTTATAGTTATGGTTAACTTGGTGATAATTTTGTTGATTTTTAAAGTGTTTAAATTTTGAATTTGATTTAGGTTTGTATTTTGGATTTTGGTTTAGTTTATTCGATTTTATATAATGTATTTTTTCTTTAGGTATATAATATTGATTTAGTCCTATTTGCGTGGTTAAGCACGCTTTCGGAACCCAAGCTAAATTGGTTGATTTGTATTGGGTTATTAATGATTTGAAGGTTTTATTTGAATTCGACTTATATCCTAGTCCGGTTTTATTATAGCATGATTTTTGATTATTTAGGATTAAGTCTAGATTTTTTGATCTTGTTGTGAATTTTTTTAACATCTCCTTTAAATTGTTTATTTCATTTTTTAATGATAAATTCTCCTCCTCAAGTGTTAGATCTTGAGTTGGATTCGAATTTTTTATTTGTTCCTTGAGGTCTTGATTTTCCTCAAGAAGTGATTTGTTTTCATTCTCTATTTTAATTAATTTACTATTTAAACAGGAAATAATTCTAAAAAAAAAATTGTTTAAATTAAAGTATACTTCATTCGGGCCTTCGGAAACGAGTACGGACTCGTGGCTTGTTTCGGGTTCAGACCATCAGTGCGAGGTGGCTCTGATGTTTCTGCTCTTCTTCCTCTGATTCGTCCGAGGAGTCGTCCCATGTTGCTTTGAGGGCCTTCTTTTTAGTTGGCTTCGGTTTATCGAACTTCAGTTTTGGGCATTCGTTCTTGTAATGTCCCTTTTTGTTGCAGCCGAAGCAAGTCACGTTATTTTGATTTGAGGGAGAACTGATCTTTTGAAGGTCCTTTGTGCTGAAGCTCCTTTTTCTCCTGGTGAACATTTTTCTTACCAGGTTCACCAGGTGTTCTTCATCTTCGGAGTCTTGGTCGGGATCTTCTTCATACTCAGGCTCGCTCTTCTTTTCTTTGGAGGAACCTGCAAATAAAGCTATACCTTTTTCGGCTCCAGCATTTGTTTGTTCATGTAATTCTAATTCACAGAAAAGATCATCTAATTTTAATTTAGAAAGATTTTTAGAAATTTTGTAGGCATCTACAATTGATGCCCACAAACTATTACGTGGAAAAGTATTTAATGCGTACCTTATTAAGTCTCTATTTTCCATCTGGTGGCCTATCGCATGAAGCCCGTTAAGGATGTCCTTGATTCTTGCGTGGAGCTGATTCGCCGTTTCACCTTCCTGCATTTTTATATTAAAAATTTTATTTAAAAGCAGGTCTCGTTTTGTTACTGATCCTGTCTGAATGCTGAATCAACGGACGATGGGCACGGGGCGCTCTTCGACTGTTGTCGTGGATCTTCGACGGGTGGCACGAAGCTCCGACGAACCTGCACAGAAGTCGGGCCGGGAAGGGGTTCCCGGCGGCGACCCTCCGACGCTCAAGTCAGGGGAAGCTCAAGAAGGAAATAGTGGCTTCAAAACGCGTAGAATGCATACCTCCGGCGAAGAATGAGGGCCTTTATATAGGGCAGCGAAGAAGTGAGTGTACACCTACCGAGGTGTACACGTGTCCATGGCCCATACCCCAGTAAGGACTTGTCAGTGAGCTTCCCTAACTCATACTGCTACAGTCTCAGCATGTCCTCGATGGGACAGCGGAATCCCCTGTCACAAGATTTGGAGCATGACCTACACGTGAAACATACCTGCTGTCAGAAAAAGACGTCCCTTGTCCTTTTCTCCTTTGCTCCAGATCCGGCTTCCGGGCGGACAGCTCCCTCAACATCCGGCCGGACATATGCGGTGGTTTACTTGGGGAGATCCTCCATCACGTGCTTTATGGAGACTATTAACAGTGTTACCTTATGGCTTTGGCCAAGCGTGAAGTCCGCTAGGCCCTGCGACCTTTTCCACTGAGCGCCGGAACCCTGATTTCGACAGGGCGCCTTTAACCATCAGCCGAATATCGTCCGGTCGGCCAGCCGATCGGACCCATCCCTCTCCGGACGTTCGATTCCACCGGACGGTCGGCCGGCCGTCCGGTCGGACCCGGCCCTCTCCGGATGGACAACTGCCACTGTGACTTCCATGTGGCGTTGACTCCACAGGGCAGGGTCCCCTGTTCTTACTACCCGATCACTTGCCTCCCCTTCAAGTCTAGTCGAAGGAGGCGAATAGTCCGACTGACTGGACTAAGAATCTGGCCGAGCGGTTCCTCCGTGCTGGTATCCTCCGCTCGGCCAACCATAGAGGTAGCCTTAAGTGAATCAACAATGGCATTCACCGGATCTCCTCGTGTTCTATGCCAATCTTCGACATTAAGGTTGAGCATGCTTTCATTAAATGCCCCGAATGATTGAATGCCACGTGGAGCTCTGCCATCGGCGTACGGCGGCGGTGGCATGGTGTTTTGATGTGATCGAAGCGATTCGAAATGGACGGCTCGATGCATGCTTTGATTCCCGTGACCTGGATCCAACGGTGGAGGCCGCCCGGCCTTCACCCTATAAATTCTTCGTTTCCTTCTCTCCCTCACCTGCCTCCGCGATTTCGACCATTGCCCCCTGCGCTTTGGAGCTCCGGCGATCCTGTTTCTGCTCTCCGACGCTCTCCGGCGCCTTTTCCTTGATCCCTTTCCCCGCAACAAGGTTTTATATCTTTCCTTCTTCCTTTCCGGTGTTTCGTCCGCATTTCTTTCTCAGTTTCGATCCTTGAAACCTCCTTTCGTTTGCTGTTGTTTTTCTCCTGCCTTTTTGCCTTTTGATTCCTTCCGATCGGCCCATGGCTAGCTCTTCCAATCCTGAAGATCAGTCGCTCGGCCCATGGTACACCACCATGCAGTCCTGATTCGAACAGCGGGACTTCGATATTTTGACAGACAATTTCGAGATCCCAGAGGATTTCGAAATTCGCTTAGCTGGTCCTTCCGCTCGGCCTCACAGGCCGCCGCGCGGAGCTTTCTGTGTCTTCCGGGACCAGTTTACCGCCGGTCTTCGTCTTCCTGTACATCCTTTCATCATAGATGTCTGTAATTTTTTCGGTGTGCCGCTCGGCAGTTTAGTACCCAATACCTTCCGTCTCCTCTGCGGCGTTGTCGTTTTGTTTAAGATTCACAACATCCCCCTCCGACAGGAGGTCTTCTTTTATTTCTATTACCCCAAGCAAGCCGAGCCGGACACCTTCATGTTCCTAGCTCGGCCTGGCTTGGTCTTTTTCAACAAACTTCCTACTTCCAATAAACATTGGAAGGACTATTTTTTCTACATCCGTATGCCCGATTGGGCCAACTTCCCGACCCAGTGGCAGGTCAGCCTACCCCCCACTCCCGAGCTGAAGAAGTTCAAGACCCGACCGGATTATCTCCACGCTGCAAATATGCTAGCCGGTCTGCGACTTGACATCAACAAACTTCTCCACGAGGGAGTGATGTACATCTTCAGGCTGAGTCCTATACGGACTCCTCTTCCGACCGGCTTCGGTAAGAATTTTGGTTGGGCATTTGCTTTGATTTCTAACTGATTTCTTCTCCTTTCTTTGCAGCGGACATCGTCATGGATTCGGTCATGGCCGGTGTTTTGAAGAGAAAGGCGGCCGCTCTGGAAGCCGCGGCTGCCAAAGAGATGGAAACGCTGGGCATCCAGCCGGTCGGATCCCATGAAGGAGAGAGTGGAACTCAAGCTGAGTCGGCCGCTCAAGCTTCCCAACAAAATGTGGCTAGCGACGCCACCCCCTCAAGAGAACGAACTGCCCCCGAGGAAGGTTCCGCTCGGGAGGAGGAGCAACCTATACAAAAGAGGCGCCAAGTGGAGACCCCCCTGCGGTCGGCGACCTCAGCGGTCCAACCATCCGAGCAGGTCACTGCAACTGCTCGGGGCAAGGCGCCAGAGACCGAAACCATCTCGTCCGACCGGACGCCTTCGGATTGGGACGAGCCAGCTGCTCCAGTGGAGGCTATTCCAATCAGCACCCTTCCGCCCGCTCGCCACTCAGCCCAGCGCTCGACCATTCATTCGCCGGTCGGACGACCCCCGGTCATGGCCGCACGATTCGGGTCACTCTTCATCTCCCGACTGAAGAGCTGCTCCCAGAGGCCGACCGTCCATCTGCGCCCGAGCACGCCATCACCTTGAAAGGGCCCCTAGCTGAGATGTGGGCCGATGCTCGGGCACGCACAGCGCTGATACCCCTCAGAAACTTGGCCAATAGCCACATGCGGGAGGCCACGGGGGTAAGTTTGCTCTACTAAGCTTTGTATGCATTCTTTCCGATCGGCAGCTAATAACTATAATTTTCTTTTGCCAGAGATGGGTGGAGGAAATTGCGGTTTCCAACCGCTTGGCCTTGGTGGATGAAGAGCTACAACAACTGAAGGCCGCAGTTGGGCCGTCCGGCCTTCAGGACCCTTCCTATTCCGAGCTGCAAAAGGAGCTGAAGAAAGCTCAAACCCTGCGGGCGGCCGAGCAGAAGAAGACAGCCGACCAGGCCCATGCCCTGGCTGAGTCCGAGCGGCAAGTCAATTCGCTTGACACAAAAATAACCCTGGCCACCACTCGGAAGAATACAGCTATCTCCGATCTGGAGAAGAAGAACGTTGAGGCTCGGGGCCTGGAGCTGAAGATAAAGAAATTGACAGAGCAGCTCGACAGGGAGAAGGCGGGCCGCTCGGCCGACGCGGCTAAGATTCAGAATCTGAATGAGGCCCTTGCTGGCTCCCAGGCGGCGTTCAAAGAATATCAAGATGCCGAGCCGAGTCGGATCACAGCCTTAAGACAGAGCTACATCCGCTCGCCCGAATTCTCGGAGAAAATATGCGAGCGGATGTATACAGCTTTCGACATGGCTATGACCGCCACCGTCACTTATCTGAAGTCTAAGGGTCTTCTCCCGGAGTCTACTGCTATTCAGGTGGCGCTTCTGAATAACATTCCCAGGGACCTTTATGATTATATTGAGTAGCTTTCTGTAATTCGGCCACTCGCCAGGATATCATCCTTTTTTGTAATTGGGCCGCTCGGCCTAAAGCTTTAACTTTAATGCAATGTTTTCCTTATATTTGCTGTCTTTTTACATAACCAAAATATGTGTTCATCCGCTCTCCCATTATCACCCCTCTGGTATTCGAAAGGGATTTTTACCAAGTGCCAGGCATTGCCCTACCGTTCGGCTAAACATGTAATACTTCGCCTACTTAATTTTCCGCTCTGATAGGGGAGATCCTTCGCTATGTATCGAGCAAGTAATTTTTGGCTCTGGGCCGAGCGGAACGTAGAGACGATTTAATGATATTGAGGGTGAGTTTCTGGGGCAATTGTATTCTCTTTATAGGCATTCCCCGCTCGGAGGGTTTATAGACGCCGGCTCGTCTCTCGATATTTAACGTCGGAGCTCGACGGTCTTCCGCTCGAAAGTTTATAGACGCCAGCTCGTCTCTCGATATTTATTGTCGGAGCTCGACGGTCTTCCGCTCGGACGTTTATAGACGCCGGCTCGTCTCTCGATATTTAACGTCGGAGCTCGACGGTCTTCCGCTCGGATGTTTATAGACGCCGACTGCCTCGATATTTAACGCCGAGCTCGACGATCTTCCGCCGGACGCTTATAGACGCCTCTCGCCTCGATATTTAACGCCGGAGCTCGACGGTCTTCCGCCGAGGGTTTATAGACGCCGCCTCGTCTCTATTTAACGTCGGAGCTCGACGGTCTTCCGCCGGAGGGTTTATAGACGCCGCCTCTCGATATTTAACGCGGAGCTCGACGATCTTCCGCCGGAGGGTTTATAGACGCCTGCCCCTCGATATTTAACGCCGGAGTCGACGGTCTTCCGCCGGAGGCTTATAGACGCCGCTCGCTCGATATTTAACGCCGGAGCTCAACGGTCTTCCGCCGGAGGGTTTATAGACGCCGGCTCGTCTCTCTAACGTCGGAGCTCGACGGTCTTCCGCCGGAGGGTTTATAGACGCCGGCTCGATATTTAACGTCGGAGCTCGACGTTCTTCCGCTCGGACGTTTATAGACGTCGGCTCGTCTCTCGATATTTAACGTCGGAGCTCGACGGTCTTCCGCTCGGAGGGTTTATAGACGCCGGCTCGTCTCTCGATATTTAACGTCGGAGCTCGACGGTCTTCCGCTCGGAGGGTTTATAGACGCTGGCTCGTCTCTTGATATTTAACATCGGAGCTCGACGGTCTTCTTGGCTAATCTTTAACACAGCCGCTCGGCAGGAATGATAACCCCATCCTTTTAATTCATTTCTGCTTCCTGCATTACAAAGACATGGGCAACTAGAATATACATAAATATGTGTTACACCAGTGCACCTTTCATCCGACACGATAAGGCTGGAGATGATTCGCACTCCATGGCCGATCCAGCTGCCGTCCGTCCTCATCTTCCAGATAGTAAGCGCCCGAGCGGAGCTTTTCGATAACCCTGAAGGGGCCCGCCCACGGAGCTTCAAGCTTGCCAACGTCGTCGACCAGCTTGACTTTCTTCCAGACAAGATCGCCGACCTGGAATGATCTGGGGATTACGCGGCGGTTGTAGTTTTGCTTCATCCGCTACCGGTACGCCATCAGCCAAACGGACGCCTTGGCTCTTTCTTCTTCGACTAAATCCAGCTCCATGTTCCTTCGCTCGGCATTGTCCTCATCGTAATTTTGGATCCGAGCGGACTCGACGCCGACTTCAACAGGAATGACCGCTTCACCGCCATACACCAAGTGGAAAGGCGTGACACCCGTCCCTTCCTTTGGAGTCATTCGGATGGCCCATAAGACGCCCGGCACTTCATCTACTCAACTTCCTCCCAAGTGATCGAGCCGAGCGTGCAGCATGCGAAGAATCTCCCGATTGGCTACTTCAGCTTGACCGTTGCTTTGGGGATAGGCTACAGATGTGAAGTGTTGCTCGATGCCGTAGCTTTTGCACCAATCTTCAAGCAACTTTCCTGTGAACTGCCTTCCGTTGTCGGAAATCAGTCGGCGAGGGATGCCGAACTGACAGATGATGTGTTGCCATATGAACTTTTTGACCATTTGTTCGGTGATCCTGGCTAGCGGCTCGGCTTCCACCCACTTGGAAAAATAATCGACCGCCACTAGTAGAAATTTCCGCTGTCCGGTCGCCATAGGAAATGGACCAACGATATCCATTCCCCACTGGTCGAACGGACATGAGACCGTCGATGCCTTCATTTCCTCTGTCGGTCGGTGATAAAAGTTGTGGTATTTCTGGCACGAAAGGCACGTCGACACGGTCCTCGCGACATCTGCTTGTAAGGTCGGCCAGAAGTACCCGGCCAACAAGATCTTCTTAGCCATCGATCGTCCGCCCGGATGCCCACCGCAGGATCCTTAATGCACTTCTTGGAGGATATACGCCGCATCTTCCGGGCTCACGCATTTCAGTAACGGGCGGGAGAAAGCCTTCTTGTAGAGCTGATCGCCGATGAGTGTGAACCGACCGGCTCTCCTCCTTAGCAGCTGAGCTTCATTCTGATCGGACGATGTGGCGCCCGAGCGCAGAAACTTCGTGATGGGTGTCCTCCAGTCGCTCGGAAATGCGAGGCCCTCCATCCGATCGACATGCGCCACCAAAGATACTTGTTCAATTGGCTGCTGGATGGCGATCGGCGTCATTGAACTTGCAAGTTTGGCTAACTCATCAGCCGCTTGATTCTCCGCTCGGGGTATCTTTTGGATAATAACTTCTCTGAAGTCAGTCTTGAGCTTCTCGAAGGCTTGAGCATAAAGCTTGAGCCGATCGTTGTTGATTTCAAAGGTGCCTGTCAGCTGCTGAGCGGCCAATTGGGAGTCTGAATGGAGTGTTACCCGTTCGGCACCTACATGTCGGGCGGCCTGTAAGCCGGCTATAAGTGTTGATACAGTCTGACCTAGCTGTTGTTTTGATGTTGACACTGATTTAAGTTTGTATCAGATATTAATCAAACTCAGACTGACTACTGATCGAGGTTGATCCGTTGGGAGGGAAAGTCCTGGTGAGTGAAGCCAGGCAAGGGAAATCCAGATGGGTCAAGGTTGACCAGACATCTGGTGAAAAGTCCAAGCAGGGAGCTTGGCATGGGAAAAGTCCAAGTATGGAGACTTGGCACGAGTGGTCGAGAGGCTGTAGCTCGCTCGGACCCAAGTCGGGAGAGGGCTCAGAGCTCGCTCTCCTGACTAGGGAGAGGGCCTGTGAGCTCGCTCAAGACCAATCCTAATATCACATATGCTGGATCGGTCAACGCACCGATCCAAAGGTTTTGATTGCCCGATCGGCACGCATCGATCCGTGAAACTATGTTTGCCGATCGGCCCGAGACCGATCAGAAACACCGAGCACATCGAGTAATATGATCGGCCTCAGATCGATCAGAAACACCAAGAGCTCATCGAGGTAATCTGATCGGTTGTAGACCGATCGTGAGATGATGTCGCGAGAAGGAAAGGCGGATCGTCCGTGACCGATCCATATGAACCCGACGGTCTCAGGATCGATCAGTCATATCTCGACGGCCTCGAGACCGATCAGTGACGATCTCGTGAGTGCAAGGAACCGCACTCATTAATCCCTAATCGGTCCGCAGACCGATCAAAGCATACCTCGGGTCCTCACGACCGATCGACATTAATCAGGTGTGGATCGTCCACGACCGATCCACCACACCGCCCGCACACACCGCCGCCGATTTCGATTCGCTTCGATGCGTCCGATCTAACATCCGCCAGAGCTTTTTGAGTAACAGTTGCGGTACCATGGTGATGCTTGAATTCAAATCAATGACTATCAAAGGAATAAAACAAAATGGTTTTTCCCCTGGTTATCGCTGCAAATTGTGCAAAAGAAGCGTCAACGTTCACTGGCTTGTTCAGTTGGCTCACTGGCTGCAATCAGCTTGACTCTTCCTTATTGGTTCGAGCTCAGAGACACCAGTGAAGACCAAGGATGGTATTGGTGTGAGCTCAGATAATCAGATGAGGAAGAAGCGTGATTGGCGACGCCTGGTTCGGCGACAGTGATACGCTACTGGTTGACGTGATTCGATGCAATGGTTTGGCTCTGGCTGAAGACAGCAAAAGAGCAGAGAAATAAGAAGGAGGTAGAAGAGAGGCTTGAGGAGAATTCTTTCTTTGGTAGAAAACTCTCTGTCGACGTTCAAGCAAGGGTGTTTTGTGAAGCTCTTGGCTGTGAATCTACTTCTTCTTCACTCTCTGCATTCATTGTGGCTGTAAGTTGATTGTGCATTCATTGTAGCCACAAAATTCTGTAAGTCTAAGTCTTGTGCTTCATTCTAAATCTGTTTTGAGACTTTGTGGGAGGTTTCTCCACCGACAAGGAGAAATACTTAGCCGGAATCTGTCCGGGGGTTGATCTACCGAAAGATCAAGGGATCGTCCACCTTACGGACACGCCGAGGAGTAGGGGCAAGTTATCCCCGAACCTCGTACATCATTGTGTTAGTGGTGGTGTGTTTTCTTCTTTGCATAAGTGTTTGTTTTGATTATTTCCACTGTGCTAACAAATCTCTGTGTAGAAATTTTGTTTTTGTTTTTAAGAGGCTATTCACCCCCCTCTAGCCATCTAAGATCCCAACAAGTGGTATCAGAGCCTGGTGCTCTTCATTTCGGCTTAACAACCCAAAGAGCTAAACAATGGCCATGAAGGAGGGATTCAGCACCAACCGTCCACCCTATTTCGAGGGAGCAGATTTCCAATACTGGAAAAGCCGCATGGAGTATTACCTCAAGACCGATATCTCCATGTGGTTTTCCGTCAAGGAGGGTTTTACACCACCAAAAGATGAAGAAGGTAAGGAACTTGATTCGTCTAGGTGGTCTACCGAACAACTACGCAAAGCACAAGCCGATGCCAAGGCTATGGTCACCTTGCAATGTGGAATCGCCAAGGACCAACTCGTCAAGGTAGGTCCGTTCTCGAGTGCAAGAGACCTATGGAACAAACTCATCGAGCTCCAAGAGGGAACTCGAGATTCTCGGATTGCCAAGAGGGACCTATTCTTGAATCAGCTTCAAAATCTAACCATGAAGGACAATGAAACGGTAAGTGAACTTCATGGGAGATTCAAGGAGATCATCAACGGTCTACACTCTGTGGACGAACGAGTGGAGAATCGCGATCTAGTAAGGTATGCTCTAAAAGCTTTTCCTAGGAATGCCTTGTGGTCATCTATGGTAGATGCCTACAAGGTATCCAAGGATCTTTCCATTGTTAAATTAGATGAATTTTTCTGTGAGATGGAACTTCATGAGCTTGCTAACAAAGGTCAAAAAGAGAAGGGTATTGCTTTGTTTGCAGGACCAAAGAGCAAGGATGGAAGAAGGAAGAAGGAAAAGAAGAAAGAAAAGGAGATTTCCTCATCCACCTCTTCCTCAGAATCCGATGATGAAAGTGGATCATCATCAAGTGAGATGGCGAATTTCGTAAGAAGAATCATGAGAAGGAGCAGGAGATACAAAGGAAAAGGTAAACCTAGTGAACAAAATATTGACAAAACTAATATTACATGTTATGAGTGCAGCAAAAAGGTACACTATCGAAGTGAGTGTCCAAAACTTAAGAAGAAGGAGGAACGAGCCAAAAAGAAGGAGGAAAGAGCCAAGAAGAAGAAGGCTCTCAAGGCCACTTGGGATGAGTCCTCATCAAGCTCATCGGAGGAAGAAGAGAAGATTGAAAAGAGCACACGACAATTAGCACTCATGGCAAGGGAGGTTTCGGACTCCGGAAGTGAGGGAGATTCGAGCGACGCCTCAACCGCGGCTTCATCATCGTCGGATGATGAAGAGGTAACCTCTTCTCATATAGAAAAGTGTTATAAGACTATCACTCATTTATCTACATTGCTTAAAAAGTCAAAAACAGAAAATAAATTGTTAAAAGAAGAAGTAAAAACCTTAAGGACCCTTAGGGAAGATGAGGTCGATGACCTACATCTAGAAGTCCTTGAGGATGAGAACAAGGCTTTAAAGGGTGAGGTTGAGAAACTCAAGAAAATGCTTGAGAAGTTCTCAACTAGCTCTAAGACTCTAGACATGATTCTAAATGCCCAAAGGGCAGTCTACAACAAGGCCGGGCTAGGGTATCAACCCAAGGAGTCGAGTTTCATTTCTCTAATGTCTAGAACTCAAGATAGTAGATTACATGTTTCTAGGGCTCATGGAACTAGGAAAGGTATGACCAAGGCATGGGTTCCTAGGTCTTTCGTTGTAGAAGCATTAGGTCCCAAGATTTGGGTACCTAAAACCTCTATCTTCCGTGTCTTGTAGGCATTGGTCGAGGGGGAGCATCTATCAACTTGGTTTGTTGATAGTGGATGCTCCAAGCACATGACCGGGAACAAATCACTGTTTACAACCATTCAAAACAAAAGTAGAGGTAATGTGTCTTTTGGTAATAATGGTAGCCTTAAGGTTGTAGGAGTTGGAGACATTCATATATCCGAATGTCTCCATATCAAGAATGTCCTTCTAGTCAAGGGGATGACTTTTAATCTCCTAAGTGATAGTCAATTGTGTGATACGGGTTACACAATTGAATTTCATTCAAGTCAATGTTTGGTTAAACACATTGACATACTTGACACGGTACTAGTAGGCACAAGGGTTGATAATATTTATCAAGTATCATTTAAAAGTGCTACTAATGCTTTGATTAAGTGTTTCATGTCAAAAGAAGAAGAGTCTTGGCTTTGGCATAGAAGGTTGGCACATGTAAACATGAAGAACATTCGGAAGTTGGCCAACAAAGGACTAGTACGAGGCTTACCAAGCATCAAGTACCAAAAGAACAAACTATGTGATGCATGTCAAATGGGTAAGCAAACAAAAGCACCTCATAAAGGTAAAAGCACTGTGAGTACATCTACTGCCTTAGACTTATTACATATGGACTTGTTTGATTGTAACAATGTTATTTCATTGAATGGTAGTAGATATTGTTTAGTAATTATTTATGATTTTACTAGATACACATGGACTTTCTTTTTGAAAACTAAGGATCAAACCATAGATATTTTTATTTATTTTTGTAGAAGAACTGAAAATGAAAAATCAACAACAATTAAAACCATTAGAAGTGATCATGGCGGTGAATTTCAAAACCATAGGTTCTTAGAATTTTGTCAAGCAAAAGGGTATAGACATGAGTTCTCAACTCCAAGGACCCCACAGCAAAATAGGGTTGTGGAGAGAAAGAACCGAGTCTTGCAAGAGGTTGCACGAAGCATGCTTAATGAGTACTCACTACCGAGTTACTTGTGGGCTGAAGCTGTAAATACAGCGTGCTATGTGCAAAACCGAATATTGATACATAGGTTTTTAGGAAAGACCCCCCATGAACTTTGGTTTGGGAGACCCCCTACAATTAAACATCTTAGGGTGTTTGGTTGTAAGGTGTTTATCTTGAACACAAAGGATCATCTTGGGAAGTTCACGGCTAAGGCTGATGAAGGGATACTGGTCGGGTACTCTCTCACCAGCAAAGTCTATCGAGTCTACAACAATAGGACTAAATTGATTGAAGAGTCCTCAGATGTAGCGTTTGAAGAAATCCCCAACTCAAATGATCAATCAAGGGATGTAGGAGAAATTCAATTTGAACTTAGAAATCTAAGTTTGAATGATCAAAATGAAGAAAGAGTCGAGGTTGACTCTGATGACGATGGGCAAAGGCAACAAAGGGCTCCGGTTGAGCCCTTGCCTGATATTGAGTCCTTGCCTGTGCCTAGTGAGACCATTCATGAGGCACCACCAACACCAAGACAATCTAGGATAACCACTAGTCATCCCCAAGACCAAATTGTGGGAGATATCCAACAAGGGGTTAGGACTAGGTCATTCTTTAGAAATGAGTCTAATGAAGTCGCATTGATTTCAGAGATTGAACCAAGACTAGTTGATGAAGCATTGCACGATCCTGATTGGATCATAGCTATGCAAGACGAATTAGGTCAATTTGAAAGGAGCCAAGTGTGGGACTTGGTTCCTAGACCGAAAAAGACCACCATTATTGGAACTAAATGGGTCTTCAAAAATAAGTTAAAACAAAAGGGAGAAGTTGTAAGAAACAAGGCAAGACTTGTAGCCAAGGGCTATAGTCAAGTCGAAGGTCTCGATTATGATGAGACTTATGCTCCCGTGGCACGATTAGAGTCCATTCGTTTGATGCTAGCTTTTGCTGCACATAGAGGTTTCAAACTCTATCAAATGGATGTTAAATCTGCCTTCTTAAATGGTTTTATTAAAGAAGAAGTCTATGTTGAACAACCACCGGGGTTTGTGAATACCGAAGCTCCAAACCACGTGTACAAGCTCAAGAAAGCACTTTATGGGCTTAAACAAGCACCACGAGCTTGGTACGAAAGGTTGTCAACATATTTACTAGAAAAGGGTTTTGTGAGAGGCCAAATAGACCCAACACTATTTCTGCGTAGAGATGGTGAAAATATTTTTGTAGCCCAAGTATATGTCGATGACATAATTTGTGGCTCAAATAACAAGGGCTATTTGAATGATTTTATTTCTCACATGGAGAGTGAGTTTGAGATGAGTCTAGTAGGAGAATTGACATTCTTCCTTGGGCTTGAAATCAAACAAACTCGAGATGGCATTTATGTCCATCAGACGAAATACACTCAAGAGATGCTCAAGAAATTCAACATGAGTGACTCTAAGGAAGTATCCACTCCTATGGCGACAAACACTCGCCTTGACAATGATGAGAGTGGAAAACCAGTTGATCTAACGCAGTATAGAAGCATGATTGGTAGTCTTCTATATCTCACAGCTAGTAGGCCTGACATACTTTTTGTTGTGGGCATGTGCGCTAGATATCAAGTCTGTGCCAAGGAATCTCATTTAATTGCAGTTAAGAGAATATTGAGATACCTTAAGGGCACAATTCGAGTAGGTCTATGGTACCCTCGTACAGAGTCTTTTGACTTGGTAGGCTATACCGATTCCGATTATATTGGGTGCAAATTGGATCGGAAAAGCACTAGTGGGGGTTGTCAATTCTTAGGTTCATCATTAGTTAGTTGGTCAAGTCGGAAGCAACATTGTGTTGCTCTCTCCACGACCGAGGCTGAATACATTGCCATGGGAGAGAGTGTATCACAATTGTTGTAAATGATACACACCCTAGAGGATTATGGACTTTCTTATAAGGGTGTACAAGTGCTATGTGACAACATTAGCACGATCAACCTAACTAAAAATTCAGTCCATCATTCAAGGACCAAGCACATTGAAGTGCGTCATCACTTCATTAGAGATCACGTAGCTAGGGGTGACATTGTGCTCACATATGTGGAGTCAAAGTCAAACCTAGCCGACATTTTCACCAAACCCCTTCTGGAAAATGAATTTAGTCATTTAAGGAGGGAGTTGGGGATGTGTTTGGCTCATTAGGTCCTTAGGACTTCATCATGATCAATAAGGACAATTAAAATGACAAGAGAAATTGGGAATGATTTTGGGCAACTTGGGAACATCTCACACAAACTATAAGGTTGAACAAAATGTTTTTGCTTGCTAGAAATGGGGTGAGATGCTAGGATCAACCAAATTATTCAAAATGTATCATGCATCCCTTGAATAATTAGGTTGAAGAGACATAAATTGAGTATGGGGAAGGCCATTACATAATTCATGTGTATTTGGCTCCTAGATCTTACTCATATATTCCAACCAAGGAAACTTGGTTGGGCCCTTGCCTAGATTTGATCTGATTTTGATTAATGGGTTGTTTGATATGGCTGTTCATGATTTTGAATGAAAAATAAGACAGGCTATTGAAGTAATTCTAGCATTTTGAATATATTTTGACAAACTTGAAACTGTACATAACAAAGGTGAAAAATTTCAATTTACAGGCCTTAAGTTGTTTGTTTTCTAAATGTCTGCAACCTTAAGGCCATAAACAAGTTCAGACCATAACCTTTAGGTAAGAGTTATGCTTGTAGATCCTCCAGGTTCTAGGCTCTGAACTTGGAAGTTTTCCTAGAGAAACTTCCACGAATTATCGAACACGAGTTACTGAAATTACTATTTTCGCCATCAAATTACGGAGATACTAGTATCAGACATCGATCGGTCTACGACCGATCAGTCACCGAACGCCGAGCCCGCCATCGACATTTTTCTCGATCGGCCTACGCACGATTAGAGTTCCCGATCGGTCCGAGACCGATCGATCAATTCGCACAAAAGCCATCGATCGTTTCCGATCGGTCCATGGACCGATCAGATGCCCGATCGTCCGAGACCGATCAGAGGCTTCGATACTTTCCGATCGGACAACCGTCCGATCATTTCTTCACTGTACACCCATCTCAACCCTTAAAACCTCCCGATCCCTTCTTTTCTTCATTCACGCGAAACCCTAGCCGACTCTTCCCACCAGCTCACCCTTTCTCTTCTCTTTGCACGCCGGAACACTAATCGCAGTTCTAGCTCTCCGAAGCTCTAGCCAAGAGTTCAATGGCACCAAGGTAACTCCTATTTCTCTAGAACTTTGGCATTTCGATTTCATTTCTCACATATCTGTGGCTTTGTGTTTCGGGTGGCTCCTGTGCTCTTCTTTTTCCCATTGTGTCCCATTAGAAAGAAACCAGTAGGTGAGGGTACTTCCAAGTCCAAAGATAAATCCAAAGCTCCTGCTCCCTCTCGACCTCAACCGTCCAGTTCGGGGAGATTCCCCAACCAACAGTTTGAAAAATCCTTTAAGGAAAGGACCTTCAAGTTGCTCCCATGTAGATCAGTCGATAAAAACTACATGAATGAGTTTTGTCCAGCGATTACGGAGACCATAGCCTACTATAAACTTGATTCCTTGGTATATTTAGAGAGGGATATCAACCTTGACTTAGTTTCTGAATTCTATAACAACCTTCATCAGACTATTGATGGTAGTTATAGATCAAGAGTGGCTAAGCAAAACGTTGATTTCAACTTAATTGCTTTCTTTGGTTATTTAGGCTGTCGTATGTGTTCGGGGACGGTGTTCTCATTCTATCCTGCTTTGCCTGAACCCGTGCCTCATCCTCTTGATGTCTCATCTGACTCGATTTATGAGTACTTCTTTGGACATCCGAGATCGGATGGATTAGATGAGTTAGATGTCGATTTTCCTACATTTGCAGCCCTTGGCCTTTCTGCTCCTGATTACATTCTTTTCAAAATTGTCACAAACTGTCTTCTACCTATTACCTCTAAACCATTGGCAGAGATTCGACCGTATCATTGTCTGATGCTTTATGGGTTGCGTAGGCGTCTTGACTTTGATATCATGTCGAGTGTCTATACTTCTATCATATCCCATAGCGAGCCAAGCGGTTACACCATCTATATGCCTTTTGGGCATGTGATTACTGACTGGCTTGAGACCCTGGGTATTGACATCTCTAAGGGGAGGATAGTAAAGATGGTTAGGCAGGATTGTCGACTTGGGAAACGTGCATTTTCCAAGTCTGGAATCTTAGGACAGGCTGGGGCGGTTAGGTGGAAGGATGGGAGGGCACTAGGTGAGTTACCCTCGATGACAAGGTGCTCGTGCTCCTGCTCGCTGCATTGGCGAGGCGGATCCAGATTTGCGCTGGCAGATTGCGGAGTTGGAGGACCGATTTGATCGCCACCCTGCGCGGGCATATTGACCAGCGTTTCGATGATATGCGCAGTCATCAGGTGGTGACACAGCAGTTGCTACTCGGATGGATGGCACGCTACCCACCTCCGCAGTCTTACCCAGGCTATCCATCCTCCAGCGTGCCGCCTCAGGATTTCACTCCTCCTGCCGATGATGATGATGCTCCTCATGTTGAGGACGTTGATTGATATAGTCTGTGTGTTACCTTGTCTGTCTGTATTTTGAATGTTATTTGTTAGTCTTTATGTCTGACCTGGATGTTTGCACTTCTGATGCTACTCATGTATTTATGCTACTTAGCTTTATATTTGCTTGCTCTTTATTATGTTTCATTTTCTATCGGTTATTAATATGCTGTTCACTTGCATGTCTTGTTTGTCTTTTATTTCCTTATTACTGTCTCATAATACACTTAGAGGGAATTCTAAGTGCTTTAAGAAACAGACAGTAAGGGTTAAGGGGGAGTTCTTTAAGTTATCTTACCTTATTCGCACCTTTTCGGTGTTTGACAAAGGGGGAGAAGATAACTAGGTTTAGATGAATGCAAATTTGATTTTAGAAGACCTTCACATAATGTGGTATCCGTCTTAGGGGGAGGATCTTGATTCCCCTAAAATTATGAAAATTTGAACAATTCTGATCTAAACTTAAATCGTGTTGTCAAACAACAAAAAGGGGGAGATTGTTGATACAGTCTGACCTGGCTGTTGTTTTGATGTTGACACTGATTTAAGTTTGTATCAGATATTAATCAAACTCAGACTGACTACTGATCGAGGTTGATCCGTTGGGAGGGAAAGTCCTGGTGAGTGAAGCCAGGCAAGGGAAATCCAGATGGGTCAAGGTTGACCAGACATCCGGTGAAAAGCAGGGAGCTTGGCATGGGAAAGTCCAAGTATGGAGACTTGGCACGAGTGGTCGAGAGTATAGCTCGTTCTCCGGACCGGACGAAGTCGGAGAGGGCTCGGTAGCTCGTTCTCCGGACTAGGTCGAGAGGGCTCGGTAGCTCGTTCTCAAGACCAATCCTAATATCACATAGGCGTTAGATCGGCCAATGCACCGATCCAATGGGTTTTGATTGCCCGATCGCGCATGCACCGATCCGTGAAACTATGTTTGCCGATCGCCCGGCGACCGATCGTGAAACACTCAAGAGCACATTGAGTAACTGACGGCCTCAGAGACCGATCAGAAACACCAAGAGCTCATCGAGTAATCTGATCGGTCTCAGACCGATCGAGATGATGTCGCGAGAAGGAAAAAGGCTGGATCGGTCCGTGGACCGATCCATCCACTGAAGTCAGAGATCCGATATCCTGATCGGTCTCGAGACCGATCAGGTGACGATCTCAGGAGTGCAAGGAACCGCACTCATTAATCCCTGATCGGTCTGCAGACTGATCAGGCCATACCCTGATCGGTCCTCACGACCGATCAGACATCAATCCAAAGGTGTGGATCGGTCCGCTGACCGATCCACCACACTGTCTGCACACACTGTCAGTTTCTGTTGATTTCTGATTCGTTTCTGATGCGTCTGATCTAACATCTTCTTGTGAGCTTTTTGAGTAACAGGTTGCAGGTACCATGGTGATGCTTGAATTCAAATCAATGACTATCAAAGGAATAAAACAAAATGGTTTTTCCCCTGGTTATCGCTGTAAATTGTGCAAAAGAAGCGTCAACGTTCACTGGCTTGTTCAGTTGGCTCACTGGCTACAATCAGCTTGACTCTTCCTTATTGGTTCGAGCTCAGAGACACCAGTGAAGACCAAGGATGGTATTGGTGTGAGCTCAGATAATCAGATGAGGAAGAAGCGTGATTGGCGACGCCTGGTTCGGCGACAGTGATACGCTACTGGTTGACGTGATTCGATGCAGTGGGTTGACTCTGGCTGAAGACAGCAAGAGAGCAGAGAAATAAGAAGGAGGTAGAAGAGAGGTTTGAGGAGAATTCTTTCTTTGGTAGAAAACTCTCTGTCGACGTTCAAGCAAGGGTGTTCTGTGAAGCTCTTGGCTGTGAATCTACTTCTTCTTCACTCTCTGCATTCATTGTGGCTGTAAGTTGATTGTGCATTCATTGTAGCCACAAAATTCTGTAAGTCTAAGTCTTGTGCTTCATTCTAAATCTGTTTTGAGACTTTATGGGAGGTTTCTCCACCGAGAAGGAGAAATACTTAGCCAGAATCTGTCCGGGGGTTGATCTACCGAAAGATCAAGGGATCGTCCACCTTACGGACACGCCGAGGAGTAGGGGCAAGTTATCCCCGAACCTCGTACATCATTGTGTTAGTGGTGGTGTGTTTTCTTCTTTGCATAAGTGTTTGTTTTGATTATTTCCGCTGTGCTAACAAATCTCTGTGTAGAAATTTTGTTTTTGTTTTTAAGAGGCTATTCACCCCCCCTCTAGCCATCTAAGATCCCAACAATAAGGGCCTCATATTCTGCTTCGTTGTTTGTAGCTTTATAATTCAACCGGACGGATAAGTGCATTTTTTCTTCTTGAGGGGAGAGCAACAGTATCCCAATCCCGCTTCCGAGCCGAGTGGATGATCCGTCCACAAATATTCTCCACATAGCTTCCGGCTCTGAATTCTGAACTTCAGTCACAAAATCCGTCAAGGACTGCGCTTTGATTGCCGAGCGGGGGCTGGTATTGGATGTCAAATTCACTTAACTCCGTCGTCCATTTAATGAGCCGCCCGGACGCTTCTGGATTCAGCAATACACGCCTGAGCGGGCTATTGGTTTTGACAATGATGGTATGCGCCAGGAAATATGGACGAAGGCGCCGAGCGGCGAGGACCAGAGCGAAAGCTAGCTTTTCGAGCCCAGTGTAGCGAGATTCAGCATCTTTTAAAATGTGACTAAGGAAATACACAGGCTTCTCTCCGCTCGCCCTCACCAGTGCTGAGCCGATTACTTGCTCTGTCGAGGATAGATAAATACAAAGTGGCTCACCAATAGTCGGCTTGGCTAATACCGGGAGAGAATTCAGATATGCCTTTAAATCTTCGAACGCCCGGTCGCATTCTTCGTCCCAGTGAAATTTTGTAGCCTCATGAAGATCTTGAAAAAGGAAGGTCTTGGCAGCTTTGAGATGAATCGACAGAGCGGTTATCCGACCGGTCAAAGCTGCACCTCCCTTGTATTGGCGGCATATCTTGTAGAGCTTTCACCTTGCTGAGATTTGCTTGATGCCCGCTCGGTCACTATGTACCCCAAGAAACACCCTCCTTTTGCTCGAACATGCACTTGGGATTTAGCTTGACTCCATATTTGCGTAGCGCTCGGAAGGTTTCTTCCATGTCCTTGAAGAGATCGGCCGCTCGGACGGACTTAATGAGAATGTCATCCACATAAACTTCTAGATTCCGCGATCCGCTTCTCGAATATTTTATTCATCAAGACCGATATGTGGCCCCGATTCTTTAATCCGAACGGCATCACATTATAGCAATAGGTACCATGAAGCTGACTTTTCTTGGTCTTCACGGTGAGCTGCACTTGGTGATAGCCCGGTAGGCGTCGAGCATACAGATTAATTCACAGCCGGAGTCCACCTGATCTATCCGGGTAGCGGATAAAAATCTTTCTGCAAGCTTTGTTGAGATCCCAAAATCTATGCATACTCTCCACTTGTTGCCCGGCTTGAGACTAATACTACGTTAGCCAACCACCGAACCGACTCGCAGATATGGCCGGCCCCGTAAGTTTTTCCACCGCCGGATGATGGAATTTCGCCTACAACAAGTCCCTTTTTTTGCTTTATCGCCGCGCGTCCGGCCGACATGTAGCTTATGTCGCGCCACGCCGCAAATTCCGTGCAAATGCGTCACCGATTTAAGACATCGTGATTCCTTCGAGACATTGGATCACCTCCTCTGATTCGCCTCCAGATCGGAGGCGATGAAGGTCGTAGCTTCCGATCGGGTTGGATCCGCATTTCCTCTTTTTCTTCATAAACCAAAGAGGAGGCTTTTTCGTGATGGCGTTTACCTCAAGGCGTGGCGTCGGCTTCTGCTCAGACCATCTCGATGTAGCATCGCCGAGCGGCCAGTTGATCTCCCCGTACTTCTCCCACTTTGTCTTCTACGGGGAACTTGATCTTTTGGTGGAAGGTGGAGACGGTCGCTCGGAACTCGCTGAGCGCCGGTCGTCCCAAAATGACATTATAGGACGAAGGAGAGTCGACCACCACGAAGTTTGCTGTCCTTTTCCTCCTGAGCGGCTCTTCTCCCAGCGAGATAGCCAGACGGATTTGTCCGACCGGCAGGACTTCATTGCCCGTAAACCCGTAAAGGGGGGTTGTCATGGGCAGCAGCTCGGCTTGATCAATTTGCAGCTGATCGAACGCTTTCTTGAAGATGATGTTAACTGAGCTCCCTGTATCAATAAAAACGCGGTGGATAGTATAATTCGCTATTACCGCTTTGATGAGGAGAGCGTCATCATGCGGCACTTCGACCCCTTCCAAGTCTCTAGGCCCGAAGCTTATCTCGGGTCCGCTCGCCCTTTCCTGACTGCAGCCGACCGCATGAATCTGGAGCTGTCGGACGCTCGCCTTCCTCGCTCGGTTGGAATCTCCTCCGGTCGGCCCACCAGCAATGATATTGATCTCGCCTCGGGAAGTATTGCTTCTATTTTCTTCTTCCCGAGCGGATGGTCGAGACTGTTCCCTAGACATGCGACGATTCTCCCGCCTTGGTGAACGATGCCGATCGGGAGTCTGCTGTTGTCGCCTATCAGGTTGGGTCCGGTCGGCCTCATGAGGTCTTTGCCACCTATCGGATGAGGGAGATCGCCGACCGCCATTCCGGGGCACGGGCTGAGCAATTAAGGGAAGGCTTCGACAATCCCTTGTGTTGTGCGTATCAGTCCGGTGGAAGGAGCAAAACATCGGGGTCCATTTTTTCTTTAGCTTGGGCCGGGCGGCCGCTACCTCTTGCACGTGGGTCCTCACATGAGGGGAGCGAATTACTTCGGCCCTCGGTCCTCTTGGCGGTTGATGAGCAGTGGGGGGTTTCCGCTCGGTAGTTGGAGCCCGATCAGTCGGAGCGTCCTTTCTTCGAGCCGCTTGGGCCTCCTCCACGTTGATGTACTCGTTGGCTCGGTGCAGCATATGGTCATAGTCTCGAGGCGGCTTCCGAACGAGCGAGCGGAAGAAGTCCCCGTCCACGAGGCCTTGTGTAAATGCATTCATCATTGTCTCTGAGGTGGCCGTTGGAATATCCATGGCTACCTAATTAAATCGCTGGATATAAGCTCTGAGCGGCTCCCTCGGCTCCTGTTTGATGGCAAACAGACTAACACTGGTTTTCTGATAGCGCCGACTGCTTGCGAAGTGGTGGAGGAAGGCCGCCCGGAAATCCTTGAAGCTTGTAATGGATCCGTCCGGCAGCCTCCGAAACCACCGTTGAGCCGATCACGCGAGAGTGGTAAGAAAAACTCGGCATTTTACTCCATCTATATATTGATGGAGCGTAGCTGTGTTATCAAACTTACCCAGATGATCGTCCGGGTCGGTTGTCCCATTATACTCGCCAATTGTCGGAGGCACGTAGTGCTTCGGCAGAGGATCTCGTAGAATAGCCTCTGAAAATTGGCGATTAATCCTCTCGGGCGATGCGTCTGCTCGGGGGGACTTTCCCTTTTCTGTCATCTCGTCTAGGCATTTCGTCCGAAGAGGATCCACGATCTCTATGAGTTGCTGCGGCTTCAGGGGTGCGGAGCAGGGCCCGGTGGAATGCAACGGTGGCTTGAGGTGCTTCCGCTCGTCCACCAGAAGATGAGGTTGCTTGCTGCTCCGGCCGCTCGGCTGTGGATTTCTGTTTTTGCTCCACAAGCTTGGTGGCCCTTATCTCGATCAAGGCATCAAGTTCCTCCGTCGAAAGCGTCACCGTGTGTTGTCGTCCAACCTCGTCCATTGTTTCCGTTCGGATGCAGGAACGTTCCCACAGACGGCGCCAAATTGATCCTGTCCGAATGCTGAATCAACGGACGCTGGGAACGGGGCGCTCTTCGACTGCTGTCGTGGATCTTCGACGGGTGGCACGAAGCTCCGGCGAACCTGCACAGAAGTCGGGCCGGGAAGGGGTTCCCGGCGACGACCCTCCGACGCTCAAGTCAGGCGAAGCTCAAGAAGGAAATAGTGGCTTCAAAACGCGTAGAATGCATACCTCCGGCGAAGAATGAGGGCCTTTATATAGGGCAGCAAAGAAGTGAGTGTACACCTACCGAGGTGTACACGTGTCCATGGCCCATACCCCAGTAAGGACTTGTTAATGAGCTTCCCTAACCCATACTGCTACAGTCTCAGCATGTCCTCGATGGGACAGCGGAATCCCCTGTCACAAGATTTGGAGCATGGCCTACACGTGAAACATACCTGCTATCAGAAAAAGACGTCCCTTGTCCTTTTCTCCTTTGCTCTAGATCCGGCTTCTGGGCGGACAGCTCCCTCAACATCCGGCCGGACATATGCGGTGGTTTACTTGGGGAGATCCTCCATCACGTGCTTTATGGAGACTATTAACAGTGTTACCTTATGGCTTTGGCCGAGCGTGAAGTCCGCCGCCCGCGACCTTTCCATCGAGCGTCGAACCCGATTTCGACAGGCGCCTTTAACCATCACCGAATATCGTCCGGTCGGCCACCGATCGGACCCATCCTCTCCGGACGTTCGATTCCACCGGACGGTCGGCCGTCCGGCCCGACCTCTCCGGATGGACAATCGCCATCGTGACTTCCACGTGGCGTTGACTCTGTATGGGTCCCCTCTTTACTACCGATCGCCATTTTGGGTTGCTGCCTCGCGCTCGATCAATTTGTCCCATAGCTCTTTAGCGTTTTTGTGGACCGACTGTTCAGTTCTTCTCTTGTCAATCCGCACTGTAGAGTGTTGATTGTTTTATTTTCTGATGCCTTTTATCAAGTCTCTGTCAGATCCAGAGATTCCCGAGTTGTCCACGAATTTTGTAGGGTCTCGTAATGCTCATCCACCGGTCAAGTCTGTTTTGAGGTAAACCTCCATCCGCTTTTTCCAAGACGGAAAATCGTCCCCGCTGAAGAGTGGAGGTCGTACTATGTTGAATCCTTCTATGTGAGACTCACTGGTGAGATTTAAAGAGAAGAAACAAAAAATCCCAAGACTTGGTCTTGGATTAGTAGTCGGGAAGAGAAAAAATAGTAGTAAAAATCTAGATTCGTGTTGCACCAATTTAGATTAATTAAAAATATTAAAGTAATGATACACCGTTTTAGAATTAAGCGTCGAACTGAAAACAAAAAAAAAAAATCACCCCAGGATCGTGGTGGCACAAATCGATTACTTGGTTCAGAGCCTCCTGTAGGACCGTGATCGCTCGATAGAGGGGGTGAATATCGATTCGAAAAGTCGAGTAAAACTACGCAGTGGAAAAGTAAATGAACACAGTTGTTTTTACTTCGTTCGGAGCCTGTGACGACTCCTACTCGAAGGCCCGTGGTCATTGACCACTTTCGTTGGGCAATCACTAACAATTCGAATATAATTACAAAATGAATATAGGAAATGCAAGTGAACCAAAGTAATATCGACAAAGAAATTAACTAAAAACTGAAGGAGCACTTTGTCGGAGCTTTGTTGGCGTCACAGGCATGTAGAGCAGCAAGACCAGCAGTAGAAGAGTTCTCAGATTGATTCTTGAAGAAGCTTCATCCCTGGGGCTTCTTTTATATGCTGCTCTGGGCGCCTGGATCCCTTCCGAGCGCCCTGGTGAGACGTGGCAGGTCTAATCAGCGAATTCCACGTGGCGACGACTCGGCCTGGATAAAGTTCACCTCCGGGCGCCTGGATCCCTTCCGGGCACCCGGACCTCCTGTTTCCAGAAACTTCCTTTCCTGCAAAACAGAGTTAGTCCGAGGTACATATGTATTCTGCAACACAGATTGTTAGCATAATTTATGAAATAGAATTAACAGTAAAAATATGACTTAGATTCCGTCTTTCCGAGACCGAAATCTAGTCACGATCTCGACTTAGATATCCGAAATGGATCTAAGCCGGATCGACGCCTAATGTTCCCTTCCCGGGAACGCGTCCTCGCAGTCACTCCCCTCCAGTGACTTACCTCACTTACCTGCCAGACGTCCGGTCAGCCCGTCGACCCGTCTGGATTTCTCGCCAGCTATCTAGTCAGCCCGTCGACCTAGCTGGACTTCTCGCCAAGCGTCCGGTCAGCCCGTCGACCCGCTTGGACTTCTCGCCACTATCTGGACTTCGTGCCAGACATCCGGTCAGCCCGTCGACCTGTCTGGACTTCCCCTGCACACTCGATCAAAGTGTCAGACAACAACAAAACTAACTTAACCTATTTGTCATTCATCAAAACCTAGGTTAGACCGTTAGTGCTACCCGCACCAACACTTTGCAGGTTCGCCGGAGCTCCGTGTGACCGGTCGGGGATCTACGTCAGCAACGAGGAGAGCGCCACGTGCCCAGCGTCCGTTGATTCAGCGTTCGGACAGGATCAATTTGGCGCCGTCTGTGGGAACGCTCCTGCATCCGATCTGAAGCAATGGACGAAGCTGGACGACAGCACACGGTGACGCTCTCCACGGAGGAACTCGACGCTCTGATCGAGACAAGAGCCGCCAAGCTTATGGAACAGAGACAAAAGTCACAAGCCGAGCGGGCGGACCAACCAGCAACATCAGCATCAGGCGGCCGAGCGGAAGCACCGCAGGCCACAGTTGCATTCCATCGGGCCCTATTCCGCACTCCTTCTGAAGCCGTAGCAACTAATCGTGATCGAGGATCTTCTTCGGATGAAATGCCAAGACGAGATAACAAAAAAGGGAAAGCCCCCCGAGCGGACGCCTCTCCCGAGCGGATCAATCGTCAATTTTCAGAGGCTATTCTACGAGACCCCCTGCCCAAGCATTATGTGCCTCCAGCGATCGGTGAATACAACGGAACCACCGATCCGGATGATCATTTAGGTAAGTTTGACAACACAACTACTCTTCATCAGTACACAAATGGAGTGAAGTGTCGAGTTTTTCTTACCACCCTCTCGGGATTGGCTCAACGGTGGTTTCGGAGACTGCCGGACGGATCTATCTCAAGTTTCAAAGACTTCCGAACGGCTTTCCTCCACCACTTCACAAGCAGTCGGCGCTATCAGAAGACTAGTGTCAGTCTGTTTGCCATCAAACAAGAAGCTCGCGAATCGCTCCGAGCTTATATCCAGCGGTTCAACAGGGTGGCTATGGATATTCCAACGGCCACCTCGGAAACCATGATGAATGCCTTCACACAAGGCCTCGTGGACGGGGACTTCTTCCGATCGCTCATTCGGAAACCGCCCCGAGACTACGACCATATGCTACACCGGACCAACGAATACATCAACGTGGAGGAAGTCTAAGCGGCCCGAAGAAAGGAAACTCCAACCGAGCGTGCTCCTCCCGCCGAGCGGAAGCCACACACTGCTCATCAGCCGCCTAGAGGACCGAGGGCCGAAGCAACCCGCTCCCCCCATGTGAGGTTCCACGTGCAAGAGGTAGTTGCCGCGCGACCCAAGCCAAAGAAGAAATGGACCCCAATGTTCTGCTCCTTCCACCGGACGGACACACATAACACCAGGGATTGCCGGAGTCTTCCTCTAATCGCCCACCCCATTCCCCGGAGTGGCGGCCATCGATAGCCCTCAGCCGACAGACGACAGACGACAGAGGCCTCGTGAAGCCGATCGGACGATAGCCGACAGGCGACAACAACCGACTCCCGAGCGACATCACACTCCGAGGCGTGAGAATCCCCGGATGTCTAGGGAGCGGCCCCGACCATCCACTCGGGAAGAAGAAAATAGAAGCAATACTTCCCGAGGTGAGATCAACATTATAACTAGCGGGCCGACCGGAGGTGACTCTAACCGAGCAAGGAAGGCGGGCGTCCGACAGCTCCAGATCCATGCAGTCGGCTGCAGCCAGGAACGGGCGAGTGGACCCAAAATCAGTTTCGGGCCCGGGGACTTTAAAGGAGTTGAAGTGCCCCACGATGACGCCCTGCTCATCAAAGCGGTAATAGCCAATTACACTATTCACCGCGTTTTTATTGACACAGGAAGCTCGGTCAATATCATATTCAAAAAGGCCTTCGACAAACTACAAATTGATCGGGCCAAGCTGCTGCCCATGACGTCCCCCCTCTACGGGTTTACGGGCAACGAAGTTCAGCCGGTCGGACAAATCCGACTGGCTATCTCGCTGGGAGAAGAGCCACTCAGGAGGACGCGGACAGCAAACTTCGTGGTGGTAGACTCTTCGTCGGCATACAACGTCATATTGGGGCGACCAGCTCTCAGTGAATTCCGAGCGGTCGTCTCCACTTTCCACCAGAAGATCAAGTTCCCCGTCGAGGATAAAGTGGGAGAAGTACGAGGAGATCAACTAACAGCTCGGCGATGCTACGTCGAGATGGTCCGAGCAGAAGCCAATGCCGCTCGAAAAACGCCCCGGATCGAGGTGAACGCTATCACTGAAAAGCCACCCTCTTTGATTTATGAAGAAAAAGAGGAAGTACATATTCACCCGACCCGATCGGAGGCCACGACATTCATTGCGTCCGATCTGGAGGCGAGCCAGAAGGAGGAAGTGATCCAAAGCCTCCGGAGAAACCATGATGTCTTCGTATGGTCAACGCATGAGTTGTCCGGAATTTCACCAAGTATAGCGCAACACGAGTTCCATGTCCGACCGGACGCTCGGCCGGTGAAGCAGAGAAAGAGGGACTTCAGTGCCAAACAAAATGCCATCATCCGAGTGGAGGTCGGCCACATATGCGAGGTCTAGTTCCCGAGCTGGTTGGCGAACGTGGTGCTAGTCTCCAAGCCGGGCAACAAGTGGAGAGTATGCATTAATTTCCGGGACCTTAACAAGGCGTGCCCAAAGGATTTTTATCCCCTACCTCGAATCGATCAATTGGTGGACTCCACGGCCGGCTGCGAGTTGATATGCATGTTCGACGCTTATCAAGGCTATCATCAAGTGCCGCTCGCCCGAGAAGATCAAGAAAAAGTCAGCTTCGTTACAGCCGACGACACCTATTGCTATAATGTGATGCCGTTCGGATTGAAGAACGCGGGAGCCACTTATCAACGCTTGATGAACAAAGTATTCAAAGAGCAGATCGGGCGAAACCTGGAAGTATACGTGGACGATATTCTCATCAAGTCCGTCCGAGCGGCTGAGCTCTTTGAAGACATGGAGGAGACTTTCCGAACGCTGCGAAAATATGGAGTTAAGCTGAATCTCCAGAAGTGCCTGTTCGGAGCAAAATGCGGGCGTTTCCTGGGCTACATAGTAACCGAGCGGGGCATCGAGGCAAATCCCAGCAAGGTAAAAGCATTACAAGATATGCCGCCCCCAAGAAATCTAAGGGAAGTGCAGCGCTTGACCGGTCGGATAACTGCTTTGTCCAGATTCATCTCCAAGACAGCCGACCGGAGCCTACCTTTTTTCAAAATCTTGCGCAAAGCCACTAAGTTTCACTGGGACGAAGAATGCGATCGGGCGTTCGAAGAGCTGAAGACATATTTGAACTCTCTCCCGGTACTAGCCAAGCCAGCTGCGGGTGAGCCGCTTTGTATCTACTTATCCTCAACCGAGCAAGCAGTCTGCTCGGCACTAGTAAGGGTGAGCGGAGAAGAGCCTGTATATTTTCTGAGCCATATTTTAAAAGATGCTGAATCTCGCTACACCGGACTCGAGAAGCTGGCTTTCGCGTTGGTCCTCGCCGCTCGGCGCCTCCGTCCCTATTTCTTGGCTCACACTATCATCGTCCGGACGAACAACCCACTGGGAAGAGTGTTGTTGAATCCCGAAGCGTCCGGGTGGCTCGTCAAATGGACAACGGAGTTAAGTGAATTTGACATTCAATACCAGCCCCGGTCGGCGATAGAGGCGCAGTCCTTGGCGGATTTTGTCACCGAAGTACAAAAGCCAAAACCCGAAGCCATGTGGAAGATATTTGTGGATGGATCGTCCACTCGGCTCGGGAGCGGTATTGGTATATTATTGCTTTCTCCCCAAGAGAAAAAGATGCATCTATCCGTCTAGCTTGATTATAGAGCTACGAATAATGAAGTAGAGTATGAAGCCCTTATAGCCGGCTTACAGGCTGCCCGACATGTAGGGGTCGGACGGGTGATGCTGCATTCAGACTCCCAATTGGCCGCTCAACAACTCTCAGGCTCTTTTGAGATCAACAACGCTCGTCTCAAGCTTTACGCTCAAGCCTTCGAGAAACTCAAGGCCGACTTCAGAGAGGTTATTATCCAGAAGATACCCCGAGCGGAGAACCAGGCGGCCGATGAGTTAGCCAAACTCGCAAGCTCAATAACGCCGATCGCCATCCAACAGCCAATTGAACAAGTATCTTTGGTGGCGCACGTCGATCGGATGGAGGGCCTCTCGTTTCCGAGCGACTGGCGAACACCCATCATGGAGTTTCTCCGCTCGGGTGCTACACCGTCCGATCGGGATGAGGCCCAGCTACTAAGAAGGAGAGCCGGTCGGTTCACGCTCATTGGAGACCAACTATACAAGAAGGCTTTCTCCCACCCACTGTTGAAATGCGTGAGCTCGGAAGACGCGGTGTACATCCTCCAAGAGGTGCATCAAGGATCGTGCGGGGGGCATCCGGGCGGACGATTGCTGGCCAAGAAGATCCTGCTAGCCGGATACTTCTGGCCAACCTTACAAGAAGACGCCGCTCGGACCGTATTGACGTGCCTTTCTTGCCAAAAGTATCATAACTTCTCACACCGACCGACGGAGGAAATGAAAGCAGCTACTGTGTCCTGTCCGTTCGACCAATGGGGAATGGATATTGTAGGTCCATTTCCTATGGCGACCGGGCAGCGGAAATTTCTACTAGTGGCAGTCGATTATTTTTCCAAGTGGGTGGAGGCCGAGCCGCTAGCCAAGATCACCGAGCAAATGGTCAAGAAGTTTATCTGGCAACATATTATCTGCCGGTTCGGCATCCCCCGTCGTCTTGTTTCTGACAACGGGCGGCAATTCACAGGAAAGTTGCTCGAAGATTGGTGCAAAAGCTATGGCATCGAGCAACACTTCACGTCCGTGGCATATCCCCAAAGCAACGGTCAAGCTGAAGTAGCCAACCGGGAAATTCTTCATATTTTGCGCGCTAGGCTCGACCATTTGGGAGGAAGTTGGGTGGATGAAGTGCCTGGCGTCTTATGGGCCATCCGCACGACCCCAAAGGAAGGAACGGGCGTCACGCCTTTCCATTTGGTGTATGGCAGCGAAGCGGTTATTCCTGTCGAAGTTGGCGTCGAGTCCGTTCGGATCCAGAATTATGATGATGATAACGTCGAGCGGAGGAATATGGAGCTGGATTTGGTCGAAGAAGAACGAGCCAAGGCGTCTGTCCGGCTGATGGCGTATCGACAAAGAATGAAGCAGAATTACAACCGGCGCGTGATCCCTAGAGCATTCCAAGGTGGCGACCTTGTCTGGAAGAAAGTAAAGCTGGTCGACGACGTCGGCAAACTGGAAGCTCCCTGGGCAGGCCCCTTCAAAATCATCGAGAAGCTCCGCTCGGGAGCTTATTATTTGGAGGATGAAGACGGGCGGCAGCTGGATCGACCATGGAGCGCGAATCATCTCCAGCCGTACCGAGCTGGGTAAGAGGTGCGCTGATGTAATCTTACATACGTTTTGGTCGCCTATGTACTTGTAATGCATGCAGCAAAAATGATTAAGGATGACGAATAGCTTCGTCGAACGACAATGCTCAAATTAGCCTTGTAGACCGTCGAGCTCCGACATTAAAAATCGAGAGACGAGCCGGCGTCTATAAACCCTCCGAGCGGAAGACCGTCGAGCTCCGACGTTAAAAATCGAGAGACGAGCTGGCGTCTATAAACCCTCCGAGCGGAAGACCGTCGAGCTCCGACGTTAAAAATCGAGAGACGAGCCGGCGTCTATAAACCCTCCGAGCGGAAGACCGTCGAGCTCCGACATTAAAAATCGAGAGACGAGCCGGCGTCTATAAACCCTCCGAGCGGATGACCGTTGAGCTCCGACGTTAAAAATCGAGAGACGAGCCGACTTCTATAAACCCTCCGAGCGGATGACCGTCGAGCTCCGACGTTAAAAATCGAGAGACGAGCCGGCGTCTATAAACCCTCCGAGCGGAAGACCGTCGAGCTCCGACGTTAAAAATCGAGAGACGAGCCGGCGTCTATAAATCTTCCGAGCGGAAGACCGTCGAGCTCCGACGTTAAAAATCGAGAGACGAGCCGGCGTCTATAAACCCTCTGAGCGGAAGACCGTCGAGCTCCGATGTTAAAAATCGAGAGATGAGCCGGCGCCTATAAACCCTCCGAGCGGAAGACCATCGAGCTCCGACGTTAAAAATCGAGAGACGAGCCGACGTCTATAAACCCTCCGAGCGGAAGACCGTCGAGCTCCGACGTTAAAAATCGAGAGACGAGCCGGCGTCTATAAACCCTCCGAGCGAAAGACCGTCGAGCTCCGACGTTAAAAATCGAGAGACGAGCCGGCGTCTATAAACCCTCCGAGCGGAAGAGGGTAATAAGGACGGCAAGTGTCCAAGGTATTCTGCTATCAAAGCGTCAATATCGTTCGACCGCTCATGTATCCGATCCGCTCGGCTCTGTACCCAAAGGTACTTCATTGGTATCTAGCCAACGATCTCTGCTATCTAAGGGGAACGTTATGTAACACCCACGAAATTTTAAGATAAGTATATGAGCATTAATCTCTTTAGAGCATGAAAGTAAGAGGAATCAAAGAAATAAATAATAGAAATAAAAAAAGAAGAAGAGGTCAAGGTTTGAACCTTGGACCTCCCACAAATAATGAAGATAAATTGATGCATGACAACCACTAGGATAATGATTTACATATGGATAGGAAAGAATGGAATCTTAGTTAAAGGTGAGAAGGAAAATAAAAGAAAACTAAGCAAAAGAGCAAGAGAATACCAAGTGACTTACCTCCTCTTCCTCTTGGTTAAGAGAAGGAACAAGAAGAAGGCAAGTTGCCTTCCTCACCCTTCCCTCTCCTCATTTTCGTGGGAATCAAGAGAGGAGTGATGGATGAATTAAGGAAAGGATTAATGAAGGCATAAATTCCCCTCATGATGAATAAATAGAAAATGATAAAAGAAATCTCTCATTTTTCTCCTTCTTCCTCCTCCTTCTCCCTTCTCTCTTCTCTCTTCTCCACCAAGACCAAGGGGTCTTCCCTCTCCTTGATCCGAACACTAAGTTAAGTTCTTCTCCAAGAAAGCTAATTTCCGAGAAGAAATCTTCAAGTTCTAGCCCTTCCAAGCAAAGGAAACCAAAGGAGGCACAAGAAGAAGAAGCTTCTTCCTTTCTTTAGCAACTAGAACATTTTTCTCTAAGAGAAACCACAAGCGAAAGGATGTAAGTTCCCCTCACCTGTGGTACAATAGCTTATAGGGATTTTTCATGTAAATAGATTTGCTTAGCAACCTAGGTATTGTTTCATGAAAATCCATGTTTTTTAACTAAGATCAAAAGAAAGAATCTAAGTTTAAAGACCTAACTAGATGTGCTCAATATACTTCTTGTGACATGTATATTATGGTAGGAGTTTATCCTTATGTTTTTACGCTAAAAGGGTTATAGGTTCATGAACTTAATATTTCGGCCAAGCATGAACAAAAGAACTAGAAGAGCTTCAAAACTAAATTAAGCATGATCTCTTGTACTCATAATATGTGCTCTATGATAATAGTGTGGTTAACATATTTGTTCCCAATTGTATGTTGATTTAACTTAATTTTCATTCACATGGGTATTCGGCCATGATAAAACTAAAAGCCTAGGAGAGCTTTAAATATAAAACTAAGCATGCTATGTTTCTCTAAGATAGGGTAATTATGATGTGCCATGATTGTATGAAAATATAAACCCTATTTCATATGCAAGAAGATTCGGCCATATTAAGATGTGAAGCCTAGGGAAAATTTATAACAAGTCTAAGATGCTCATGACCTTCTTGATGAAATGATATGAAGTTAACTTGTTGCTTTTATGCTTATTTGTTGCATAGAATGATGATTACATGTCTATAACCTTTGGCCCCTTAAGGTTCCAAGACCTAGGATGATTAGAACTTGAACCAAATTGCTTATGTTAGTTCCTTATAAATGATACCATGAAATTGTGTAGGTTCTCATGCTTTTTAGGACACTTGAACTTTGGTTTTGAGTCCTACACCATTCGGCCATATCATGTTTAAGGGCCTAGGAAACCTAGAACCTAACTCAACTATGCTCATGTTAGTCCTTAAAATGTTTGCTATGAAATATGTTTAAGGTTCTCATGCTTTTAGGACACTTGAACCTTGGTTTTAAGACCTATACCATTCGGCCACCTCATGTTTAAGGGCCTAGGAACCCTAGAACCTAACTCAACTATGCTCATGTTATTCCTTGGAATGTTTGCTATGAAAGTTGTTTAAGGTTCTCATGCTTTTAGGACACTTGAACCCTAGCATCAAGTCCTACAAGTTTCGGCTATGATGAAAGTAGAGACCTAGGAATCTAAGAACCCAAACCAAACATGTTCAAAGTATTCCTTATGATGTAAGATATGATAAAGGCTTGGGGTTCATATGCTTTCATGTTGCTTACTAAACTAGGTCACAAATTAGCATGTTTCGGCCATCACATGATATTAGGGTAGAAACCTAATTATGATCTTTTATGTGCCTCACATGCAATGCTTATGACATGATAAGAATATGCTATGTAGCTATACTCATTTATGTGATTAGGACTTATGAGTAACAATGTGCTATATGCCTAAATTCATGATATGCTGTGTGCTCAAATTTATGATGTGATGTGTGCTTAATTATGCTTATGACTATGATATGCTGTGTGCTCAAATTCATGATATGCTGTGTGCTCAAATTTATGATGTGCTGTGTGCTTAAATTATGCTGATGATCATGATATGCTGTGTGCTTAAATATGCTTATGATCATGATATGCTGTGTGCTCAAATTCATGATGTGCTGTGTGCTTAATTATGCATGTGATCATGATATGCTGTGTGCCCAAATTCACGATATGCTATGCGCTCAATTTCACATGCTTTAAGTATGCCTAAGAGTTGCCTCCCTACAAGTGGGATCAAGAGCACTCTTTATGATATGAATATGACATGAAAGTTATGCTAAGAATTATATTATTATGACATGCTACTTTACTTTTAAGGCTTGTACCAAGGGTGGGCTCCATAAGCGCCTGGGGTCGATGGACTAAGAAACGGGCCTCGTTAGGGATGGGCTCCTAAGTGCCCCTAGGTCGATGGACTAAGAAACGGGCCTAGTATGTATGCCTTGTAGGGTTCAGGACTTGCTACCTTGGACCAACATAGGACGCGCGCATTTATGTATATGGTACAAGCCGGGGCCCTAATCATGTTGAGATTATGTTTAAGTACGTATGTTATAAGTTTTAAAAGACATGTTGCATATGTTTTCATGATGCATGTTTAAGAGTTCACCTTGCATACACCTTAGGTGATGCCATGATACCTTATGTTTATGACATGATGATGCCATGATATTTATGATGATGCTTATGACATGTATGATGTTTATGTTGTGTGATACCATGATATCTTATGTTTATGTTGTGATCATGCCATGATATGCTATAGGATATGATGAAATTAACTCCATATGATATGACTTGTGTTCTTAATATGCTATACGGTTTTTGTGAGTAGGAAAGGAACTTACTGAGCCATGAGTGCTCACAGCTTACTTTCTTGTACTACAGATAAGGGCAAGGGATGGATGAACTAGGGGAGCAGCAAGAGGGGCTAGAAGGATGTGTGTGGCAGTGATTTGGCTAACGAAAAAGAAAAGACCTGCTTTCATAAAAAAAAAAATAAGAATTATGCCTAGCTTTATGTCACTACTTCATAACTCCATGACATTTTATTATGTGTTTGAGTATCATGTCTAAAAAATATGTTAAGTATGCTGTGTGATTTATATGTTAGATGATTTGTCATGGTGATTTAAAAGCTAAAGAAAAGTTTTAAAATTTTACGAATAAGACTTCCGCTATAATTAGTAAGTAAGTATGGTAAAGTAACCCCCGTGACCTTAGCAAGAGGGGCGGGGCGTTACACGTTACATATTTAGCGAACGATCGGCATCTAAGTGTGATAAAAGGCGAGCAGTCGGCGCACAGATAAACTTCCATTCGAGATATCATATCAAAGAAACAGCAAGCAAAAGCAGATTACATTAAAGAAAATAAGGTCGATCAGCCAAATTACAAAAAGGGGTAGTTTATAGCCGAACGGCTAGATTACATTTAAGCTTCTACTCTAAATAATCATAAAGATCCTTGGGGATATTGTCAAGGAGCGCCACTTGATCTATCGCCGGGATGGCGAAGGACTCGGGAAGTTGCCCCTTGGACTTCAAATATTTGGTGGTGGCGGTCATGGCGAGGTCAAAGGCAGTATACATCCGCTCGCAAATCTTCTCTGAAAATTTGGGCGAGTAGATGTAATTCTGTCTCAGGGCGGTGACCCGGCTCGGCTCAGCCTCTTGGTATTCTTTGAAGGCCAATTGAGAAGCGTCGAGGGACTCTTGCAGAGTTTTCAGCTCGTCTATATGCTTCAGTGCGTCAGCCGAGCGGCCTGCTTTCTCGCCATCGAGCTGGTCCATCAGCCCCTTTACTTTCTGCTCTAGGCCCCGAGCCTCCACATTCTTTTTCTCCAGATCGGAGATGGCCGTGTTTTTTCGAGTGGTGGCCAGGGTTATTTTCTGGTCGAGCGACTTGACTTGTCGCTCGGACTCGGCCGCCAACAAATCTTGAGCTTTCTTCAGCTCCTTTTGCAGCTCGGCATACGAAGGGCCTTGAGAGCCGGAGCCTGCCGCCTTCAGTTGTCCTAATTCCTCGTCCACCATCGCCAGTCGGTTGGAGACAGCTATCTCCTCCACCCATCTCTGGTAAGAGAAAGTTAGAAGTTGTTAGTGGCCGATCGGAGATAATGCATACCAAACTTCGAAGAAAACAAACTTACCCCCGTGGCCTCCTGCATGTGGCTATTGGCCAAATTTCGGAGGGGGATCAGCGCGACGCACGCCCGAGCGTCGGCCCACATCTCAGCTAGGGGCCCCTTCAAGGTGATGGTGTGCTCAGGCGCGGTTGGGCGGTCGGCCTCTGGCTGAGATCGGATGGTTGAACGTTGGACTGGTTGAGGAGCGGGCGGAAGGGTGCTGACCGGAATAGCCTCAATAGGGGCTACCGGCTCGTCCCATTCTGAGGGCGTCCGGTCGGACGAAATAGCTTCGACCTCTGGAGCCTTGCCGCGAGCACGTGCAGTAGCTCGGGCGGACGGTTGAACCGCAGACGTGGCTGATCGGATGGGAGTCTCCGCTCGGCGCCTTTTTTGTAGAGGCCGCTCTTCTTCCGGAGCTGAGCCTTCATCCCGAGTGGAAGGCTCTCGGCTAACAGTTGCTCCCGCCGCTGGCTCGGGGATAGAAGCCTGAGCGGCCGACTCCCTAGCATGTGTCCAGAGCCTCCATTTCTTTGGTCGCTGCGGCTTCGAGCACCGCCGCCTTTTTCTTCAGAATGCCAGCCATCATTGACTCCATGACGGTGTTCGCTGCAAAGGAAAACAGAGAAAATCAGTTAGCAATTAAAATGAATTTACCAAGTTAAATTCTTACCGAAGTCGTTCGGTAGTGGGGCTCTGATTGGACTCAAGCCGAAGATGTATATAACCCCTTCTGGAAGGAATTTAGTGATGTCAAGCCGCAGACCGGATAGCATGTTGGCGGCGTGAAGATAATCCGGTCGGGTCTTGAACCTTTTGAGCTCTGGGGAGAGAGGAAGGCCGACCTGCCACTGGGTTCGGAAAGTAGGCTGTCCGGGAAGGCGGATATAAAAGAAAAATTCCTTCCAATGCTTATTGGAGGAAGACAATTTATTGAAGAAGACCAAGTCGGGCCGAGCATGGAACATGTAGGTGCCCGGCTCGGATTGTTTGGGGTAATAGAAGTAATAGAAGACCTCCGGCCGGAGGAGAATGTTGTGGATTTTGAAGAGGACAACTACACCACATAAAAGGCGAAAAGTATTGGGGACTAGGCTTCCGAGCGGAATGCCAAAAAAGTTGCATACTTCGGCAAAGAAGGGATGAATGGGAAAGCGCAGACCGGCTGTAAATTGGTCGCGAAAAACACAAAAAGCTCCGCGCGGAGGTTTGTTTGGCCGAGAGGAGTCTGAGGGTAGGATGATTTCAAGGTTGGAGGGGATGTCAAAGCTGTTAATCAAAACATCGGCGTCGCGCCGATCGAAGCGCGACTCCATGGTGGTGTACCATGGGCCGAAAGTTTCGTCTTCGGGTTGGGAAGATTGGGCCATTGTCCGATCGGATAAAACCAAAAACAACGAAAACAGAGGGCAAAAGCAAGAAGATTGTGCCGGAACAGTAACCCGAGTACGGAAACTGAAGAAAGAAGTGCAAAGAAAGCGCAAGAACTAAAAGGAGAAAGAAGGAGAGTCTTACGACGAGGAAAAGGATCAAGGAAGGGACGCCGGAGATCGTCGGAGAGTAGGAGCAGGATTGCCGGAGCACCGAAACACCAGGAACAGGGGTCCAAATCGCCAATGCAAATGCGGTGAAGACGGGAGGGCGAAGAATTTATAGGGTGGAGGCCGAGCAGCCTCCACCGTTGGATCCAGGTCACGAGAATCATAGCGTGCATCACGCCGTCCATTTCGAACCGCCTCGATCCCATCACAGCACCACGCTGCCACCGTACGATTACGACAGCACTGCCACATGGCATTCAGCCACTGGGACACATTTAATGCGCGCGTGCTCGACCTTAATGAGGGAGATTGGCGGAAAACTCGAAGAGACGCTAAAAAATGTTGGGTGTTGACTGGCGTTTCGGTTACCCCATCGGTGACCGAGCGGATGGTGGTTGCATGGCGCCGCTCGGCCAGACCAATGGTCCAGTCAGTCGGACTAATCGCCTCCTTTGACTAGACTTGAAGGGGAGGCAAGTGATCCGACGGTAAGAACAGGGGACCCCCATCTTAGGGAGTCAACGCCACGTGGAAGTCAAAGGGCCAGGTGGCCGACCGGACGACTTAGAAAAGGTGGGATCGCTATGCCGATCGGAGAATGGTGGGCTAACCGCCCGGTCGACCGCCCGGCCGGCCGACCGATGTCCAATTGAGGTCAAAAGATGCCCCGGCGGGAGTCGGGGTTCCGGCACTTTTTGAACAGGATCGTAAGGCTGAGCTGATGGCACGCTCGGCCGAAGACATAAGGTAGCATACTGCTAACAGTCTCCACAAAGTACATTACCGAGTATCTCCCAAGTAGATCACTATATATGGCCGACCGGACATAAGGCAAGTGATGGCCGGCCGGACGCCCGACAGGGAGTAAGGAGAAAAGGACAAAGGACATATTCTAACAGTGGGCATGCTTTATAATCCAGCCATACTCCAAATCTGACGACAAGGGGTTTCGCTGTCCCATCGAAGACATGCTTGGACTGTAACAGTATGGTGTCAGGTAAGCTTGCTGACAGGCCCTTACTGGGGTATGGGCTGAGGACACGTGTTTGCCTAGGTATGTGTGCCTGAGCTCCTCCCAGCTCTATATAAGGAGCTTTGCACTTCACCAGAGGTACGGGTTCTTTGATATTCGGAGTCACCTCTTTGCTGTCCACTTGCCTGACTTGAGCGTCGGAGGGTCGTCGCCGGGAACCCCTTCCCGGCCCGACTTCTTTGCAGGTTCGCTGGAGCTCCGTGTGACCGGTCGGGGATCTACGTCAGCAACGAGCAGAGCGCCACGTGCCCAGCGTCCGTTGATTCAGCGTTCGGACAGGATCATAGAGCATTAAAGAAATCTAATCCTAATTGCATACAATAAAAGGACAACTATCACTAACATTTAACCAAACAAAGCATTGAAAGAAATTAAGGAACTAAAAATCAGTTAACAAATGTGTATCTTGAAACTTTGTGAGCATGGAATCTCTTGATGCATTCACTTTTGTTGCAAAGTTAGTTTTGTAACCAAAGGCTGTTTAAGCTTGAACGAAAATAGATGGTTGGTTTATGCACTCATTTTCAATGAAGTGCTTTTACTATTCCTTCAAATAACAAGTCAAAGTTCTCTAAATATTTACTTTACACAAATGAAAACAAGAATATATTTATTTCTTCGTTCAGGGGATAAACTCCAAACAAAGTAGAGGCTACATAGAAAAAAGACTACGGGGAAATGTGATCAATCCTTTTCCTATTTCTTCAAACTCAACAACTAAAAGATAACAAATATTTTTAAAAAAAATTTAAAAAACAACTAAAAGATAACTTATAGATATTTCATTCACCAAAGTTAAAAATATGTGCCAAAACTCAATTGATTTGAGAAGGAAAAGGAATGGGAGTTGTGACTCACTTGTAAAGTGCAAAAAGTGAAGAGGGTGATGCTAATGTTCCTGTGATTGGTGTGCACAATGCCCTTGGATTTGTTCCCAAGGACCAGACCAGTAGCCCAGCCAGCAACACCAATGACATAGCCAAGCATCTGGCAGGAAATATGGAGGTAAAACCATGCAGGGTCTGTGGACTTGAATGTCTTCAGATATTTGGCAAATATTTGACCCAGTGGAAACAAAACACCCCAACTGAAAACACAAAGAATTCCATGGGTCTGCAAAGTATGGAAATCACAATCAAATCGATGATCAAAGGTTTATAAACAACTAAAAATTAAGATTGTGAAAGACCTATTTTCTATCATTGATCATCGATTTGATTATGATGACCTTTTTTCTTCCTACTGGGGTTTATAAACAACTGACAATCAAATCGATGCTTTGTTCAGAATCTGATGAAGGAGCTTCACACAAAATGCCCAGCTCCTGAACTCCCAGAACCGATGAACAACAACCAAATACCGGCTGTGCTTGCTTCAACAACGGTGATGATGAACGAATCTTCCACCAAGGAACCCCCTCGGATGGAAGTGGCTGGAAATGAAGGTGCTGTGAATGGGCTGCCGGTGCTGCCTTCTTCTTGCTGCCAACTGAACCCCAGGTGGTGAAGAACTGAAGGAAGAACGCCGGAAGGTGGAGGTCTCACCGGAGAACCCCTCTGGTGAGGTGGAATCGTCGCCGTCGCTTGCAACCGCCTGGAAGAGTGTCGCTGCCGTCACCGATTGGAATCCAGAAGAGGAAGATTGGGCAGTGGATGGCTGGCTGGCGGCGGTGTGTGGGCAGAGGTTACCGTCGGTCGTTGGTGAAGGAGAAGAAGTGGAAGGGCGGTGGCGTCGCGAGCCCTAGCTCGAGGAGAAGCCGCACGAGATCAGAATCGGGGGTTCTGGTACTGTGTCTTGCGAAGAAATAAAGGAAAGGGAATGGTTTTCTCCTCCTTTAATCTGGGTCGTCCGATTTGATGAAGATGGATCCATTTGATCTAGCTGATGAAGAGATGAGTGATGCGGATCTAGTTGCCTTCTTGCTTCGATCCAATGGTCCATGTATTTTCAAATCTGGATGGAGGGTTGGATGACTTAGATCTGAATGAAGGAGGAAGATTTCTCTTGATCTGGATCAACGGCTCGTATTAATTCTGCTTGATCTCCATCATTTGACCTCTAAATAAAGTCAAATTTGGAAGAGGAGTGTCTTTCGCGGAGGAATTGCAAAGGAGGAGTTGGAGATAGGTTTTTGTTCGTTTGAAGAGTCACAGAGAAGTGAGTTTTAGGTTTTTTTTCACGAAGTTAAAAAAACTGTTGTGTTTTTAGGATTCAACAACATTCAATAGACAACAATTTAATAAAACTATTATATATTATCACATAAGCAACACTAAAAGACAATTTTTTAAAACCGTTGTCTTTGACACACATTAGACAACAGTGTTTTGAAAAATTATTGTTATTTAAAAAATATTATGGTGAACAACAACAGTTTTCAATAAAACTGTTGTTAAATGGAAAAAAGACAACAATTTCTTAAAAAACTGTTGTCTACTAAGTGTGGTTAAATCCAGAAATTCTTGTAGTGTGCCAAATGTTTACATTCAATCTAACAAAAATATTCTCTCCAATGGTGAATAAAAGTATAGCATGAGTAGGAATGATAATTTTTTCTATGAATTCAGGACATTGGGAAACCCCCGAAATGAGATGGGTTCAGAGTGTTTTTTCATGTTCTAAGTTTGGGAATTTTTAAAATTCCCGCAAGTTAAAAGGGAGCGACTATGGGATGGTACCGCTATTTCCGAACTTATCCATTAATAATATAATATAATTTATTGTATTTTACTTTTATGAGAGGGTTGAAAATTAAAAATCATTTTGCCAAGTCAATGATCATTTGAAGCGGAGATGAAGGTGAGGTGGGGATTTAGTCTCCATGGGACCGAGGATAAGGATTCCTTGATTAAACAAAATTAGGGATGGAATCAGGGCTATAATTCAAGGATGGAGATGGAGATAACAAACATGTCCCCATCTCACCCCATTGTTATTCCTACGAAGATAACAATGGCTAATGGAAGTTTTTTGTGGGAGAATTTAATTTATATTATTTTATTTTATTTTAACAATATAATTTATACCAGTACGATCTTATGGAAGTTTTTTACATTTCACAAGATAAATTCAAAACCAAAACCTAAGTTTTGCGTAAGTGATATGGCTAGTGAGAAGTAAATTCACATAATGGCTAGTGATCCCAGTGGTTTGAACGTGAGAAGTAAATTTTTTGTTCTCCCTGGGTGCATAAGAAGCCTCAAAGTGTGCCTACAATATTTTTTTAGAATCAAGATATCCCAATCTTACGATTCGATTAATTCTAGAAGTAATCGATCTAATCTCACTATTTTCACTGACCATCAGGATTAATTAGAAAGTGCAAATGGATCTTAACGGGTAGTCCAACGCCATAAGTTTTTCAAACTCCTAGGTGTAATGTGTCCTAGGTGAGATTCAAATCTTAAGCCTATTTGACACAATGAATAACTATTGAATTCATTGATTCATGCATGAATATCGAAAGTGATTATTGTTGGAGCAATCCCGATGGTCCGCGGGACCATGTGTTTTGGTGTTTGGGCAAAGGGTTTAAGTTAGGTTCACCCTTGTATTTGATATGTGTATTTGAGTTGTGCAGGTTTGCAGGATACACATGTAATTCAGGTTGATGGCTTCAGGTCCGGTGAAGGATGGAGCATCCGAGGGACCGTGGACAAGGTAGCGAGGACAAGGGCCGAGGGAAGCGACTTCGAGGCATACGCGAAGGATGGCATTGGGGACGAGCTGCGGGCTTGAATGCATCCGAGGGACGAGAGCCAAAGGAAGTAGGCTTGAAGGCAAGAGGTCAAAGCTGTAAATGAAGCATCAAATGAGTCATAAGGGTGAGGGTACGAGTGCATGAGAGATTGTACTCGGAGTAAAATCCTAGTTTTAGGGTTTTACTGTAGCAATAACGTAGCGTTACTGTAGTGCTACTGTAGCAGTCGACTGCATGTTTTAGCAGTCGACTGGTGCAGTCAATTGGGGCAGTCGACTGGAAGCGAATAGAATGTCTCTGTTCGCTCGGTTAGTGTGTAATCGAGCCGTTGGGATGTAACGGTCGAAATTCCACAGAGGACAGTCGACTGGTAGGCGGGGTTTTCCAACCCGTGGCCTATATAACCAAACCTTGGAAGCTTGGTTGAGGTTGACGAAATAGAGGTGATTAATCTCTATTAGTAGTCTACTTGTGTCCTAGCTTGTAAAGAGTCCTTGGTGAGAGTTGTGGTGAGGTTTCTCCACCCACAAGGAGCTACGTGAGCTAGCCGGAGGTCTTCCGGGGAGTAATCCATAGACGGATAGGGATCGTCCACCTTACGGGCAATCGTGGAGTAGGAGCTTTATCTCCGAACCACGTAAATGATCGTGTAGCTTGGTTTGCATTTCCTTTCTTAGTATTTAGCTTTCTACTTGCTTTGTTTGCATTTCCGCTTGCGCACTAACGTTGTAGAAAGAAGCGAGGATTTGGGGGCACCGTCTATCCAACCCCCCTTCAAGCCGGCTACCGATCCCCCAACAAGTGGTATCAGAGCGAGAACGCTCTCTATTGGACTAACCGCCAAGGAGGCAAAAGATGACCGGCTTGATTGCACCTCCAAAGTTTGAAGGAGGAAGCTTTGGGGACATCACCTATTGGATGATGAAGATGGAGATCTTCTTCAACACGGATTGGGACACCATAATGGTGGTAAATGCGTCATTCAAAGTCCCAAAGGACAAGAAAGGAAAGAAGCTCCGAACACGACATTGGACGGAGGAGCAAACCTCACGATCGGAGGTAAACTCAAAGGTAATAGCAATTTTAATTGATTTATTGCCTTCTAATGCGATAAGTGGTGTAGGTAAATATGAGAACGCCCATGAATTGTGGAGCAAAGTGAAGAAATTACCATGGGAGGAATTTTTGCCTACACAAGAAGAAGAAGAAAAATCCGAAGAAAATGATGAAGTGGTCCAAGAGGAGAAGAAGGACCAATCGGATGTGGAGACCAATTCAACATCAAAAGAAGAAGAGGAAGTAAATTTGGTCACATTTGAGGAAAAGGATGAAGAAAGGTCATCCACAAGTGTGGATGAGGAAGATATAGCATCTGTTGGGTTTTTCGGGCCGTGAAAACCGCTTTTCGCGTCGCGGAAACCCCGAATCACCCAAAGCCGTAGATCCGTGCAAAGAAAATTTACGAAAAACTTACGAGTACGAGTTTATTATCTAGATATACACTTAGATCTACATGTTTAGAAATTTACCCTTGTAGCAAAGCCCTTCGCGTTCCCGCTCGTCCAAACGGTGCCGGATCTCGAGAGTGTCAAAATAGACACTCCTCTAGAAGTATCCACACGAACTAATTAGGTGGAGAGAAACTAAACAAAGGTGTGCTAGCACCCTTGATCAGCCACTGCAAGAAGAGGAGAGGGAGAGCTTGAGAGGAAGAAGGAAGAAGAAGCACACTTGAAATGAAAAAATGAATTCTCATTCAAACCAAAAGTGGTCGGCCACTTCCCATAGTGTAACCCCCCATTAAATGCAATTAATGTGAAGTTATTAAGAAAATGGCTTTGTAACTTCCATGAGGTGGCACCCATGATGATGTGGAGTAACATCATTGGTCCACATCAATGCCAACTCACCAATGAGGTGGCATAAAGTCAAATCTAACTTGACTTTTAATCTTCCTCTCAAGTCAAGTCAAACTTGACCAAATCTCTTCCATGGTTGATCGAATCCAACCATTTGATTCAAGCCAACTTAATATAATGAATCTAATTCATTTAATTAAATTGATTCAATGAGTCAAAATCTAAATTAGACTCATTGAACACATGAATCAACTTGAGTCGAACTCAAGTTAGCCCAATTAGGATTACTCTTAATCCAATTTGATTCATCAAATGAATCTAATCCTCTTGGTTCATCATATGAAGCTAATCTCCATCTAATTGTCCTTAGTGTGTGACCCTATAGGTTCTTGTAACGTTGGCAATGCCCTAAACCCATTTAGGAGCATAAGTAATGAGCGGTATCTAGCAACACATCATTACTACCCAAGTTACAAGAATGTCGAGATCCGACATCACCTTGTGACTACTAATTGTGACTCTTCACAATATATGACAAGTGTCCTTCTATCCTAGACATCTAGATTGATCAATATGAGGCATAGACCATGTCATCCTCTAATCAATCTAAATCTTGAACTCCAAGTAGACTCACTCGATCAAATGAGCTCAACATCTAATGTTGACTCATTTGGGCATGGCCATGCACTTAGTGGTCTCACTCTATCAAGAATACCGATGTCGCTCCCGTCATATAGGAGGGATAGATCCCATCTACATCACTCACATTCCTCTACATAATTCGTTATATACCCAGTAATCACCTTTATAGTCCACCCAGTTACGGGTGACGTTTGACGAAACCAAAGTACATAACTCCTTATGTAGGAATCCATGGTGACTTCAGGTCTAAGGACTAATAGTCATACTAATAGCCACATGAGAAAGTATATGACACTCATATAACGATCCATGATACTTTCTCATGGCGGGTCATTCAGTATACATTCTCCAATGCATACCCATGTGTCAACTTGATATCTCCATATCCATGACTTGTGAGATCAAGTCATCGAGTTGACCTACATGCTAGTCTTATTGCATTAACATTGTCCCTGAATGTTAATACTCGACTAGGAATGATTTAGAGTAGTGTTCCCTATATCATCTCATTATCGGTTCAACTAACCGATTGATATAGGTGAGAACCATCTACTCAAGGACATTATTATACTTAGTTTATTTGGCACTAATACAAGTAAGTATAATAACCAAAATCCAAATGCCTTTATTAATATACAAGAATATGATACAATGAGTCCATACAATCATCAAATGATTGGCTCTAGAGCTCTAACTAACAACATCTACATCCTCAAAGGTTGAAGAAGAATCCAAGACAAGTGAAGAAGAAGAAGAAGAAATCTTGGAAGAAGTCAACCTAGTGAGCACCTCCACCGAAGCAAAGTCAAAAGATCACATCATTTGTTTCGGGTGCAATGAGAAGGGACACTACAAGAGTAGATGTCCTATGGGTAAGAAAGAGGTATCTCCTAAACTAAATTCAATCTCTTTAGAATCTAATTTGAGTTGTAGGAAGAAGAAGGAGAAGAAACACATTAGATGTTTCACGTGTGGAGAACTTGGACACTACCACACAAGATGCTTAAGGAAGGGAGAGTTCAAGAAGTTGGAGCATCTAAAGAAGTGGGAGAAGAAGAAGAGGAGCTCAAGTCAAGGGGGAGCTTCAAGGGTAAGGGAGGTATACCCTAATTTGAAGTGTAATTCAAATTCAAATTCTTATGTTCCCATGCATGTTAGGAAAAATAATGTTAATCATTATATGCCCATGCAAAATTTTGGTTTCAAATATCATGATAGGAGTAGGGTAATTGTAGATCAAAACCCTAGGAGACCCATTCATGAAAAATCTAGAAATGGTAGATCTAAGGAGACCCAAGGCATTAATCCCAAGAAGGGGAGACATATGCCTAAAAAGAGTAGGTCTAGGAATGTCCAATTTGGACAAATTAACTCTAGGGTTAGGAACCTAGAGAAGGAGAATCAAGCCTTAAGGGGAACGCTTTATAAGTTAGAACAATTCCTTAAGAGATTCAATGTTGGATCTAAGGAATTAAATATGGTGTTGGGTAGCCAAAGACCTAACCATGATAGATCGGGCTTGGGATACCGATCTAGTTCCTCCAAGGCTAATGAGAGATCATGTGCTAGGGTGACAAATGATCATGGCAAGGGAGAGTCCTCCAAAGCTAAGGGAAAGTCTTATGCTAGGGTTGCATATGACTATAGCAAGGAGAAGCCAATAAATGGCAAGGGAAAGCCATTTAATGGTAAGGATAAATTAACCAAGGACAAAGTGTCCAAGGTTAAGAAAGTTAGATTTGTAGGCCAAGTGTCACCGGAGGTGCACCGGAATGGCCTAGCCATTGTGGATGAGTCACCTAGGGAGATGGCTAAGGCTAAGAGCTCTAGGGGGAGCTCAAAGAGTCAATTTGGGACCCATGGCCAATGGATCTCAAGTGAATTTTACTTGGGAGTCTAGGTTAGGTCATGGAATGTGCCAAGTGGTTTGGAGACGGACTTGAGTCTCAAACCTAGGGATTTGGCACAATTGGATTGTGTTTCATGCAAGAAATATGACATTGGGGTCATATAGCATGATAATTGATTTTGGATGTATAGATGTCATATAAATCAATGCTAGGGATGCATTGTGGGTTGACATGGGCAAATACATCAAGAGGAAGCCAAAACTAGGACTTTAGGTCAAGGTTCAATTGAACTTTTTAGCTAGTTTTATATTTTGTGTCAATCTTGGGATTAGTGATAGATATATTTATATATATATATTTTTCCCAAGTAGATATTGATATAATAGACCTCTCCACAAAATTTGGGGATTTTTGGAGGTCTGTGGAATTTCTGGCGCATTTCTGAAGTTGGCCAGAAAAGGTTAATTTTTTTATGAATAGTGTACCAGTCGACTGGTATAGTTACCAGTCGACTGGTAACACTGTTCACGAGCACAGAATGTCTTTGTAAGCTCGTTTTCATGGGGGCAGTCGACTGGTACTTCTTGCAGTCGATTGATACCAGTTTAGAAGTGTTTTCAGCACTGGATTTTGATCGGGTCAGCTCATATAGATGTATGGGATCCATGGGGGATACATACATGAGTTTAGGGTCATTTGGATGACAATTTTTCAATAATTGAGATATTGTTGGAGAACTTTTTGGATGTTAGGCAAAGGGGGAGAAGTAAGGTTTAGTTGGGAAAACCTGAAAGTACCTTTGTGTAGGGGGAGCCTTGGATAGGTTCTTAAAAAGCCCGTTGTAAAAATCCTAACTCATGGGAGCGTAGGTGTAGGGGGAGCCTTGGGATAGGTTCAAATGCATGATGCATTGTTACGGCGGTTACCAAATGTGTAACCTTGGCAACGTAAGTCCATTCGGCAGTGTAAGTCCAAGTGTGTAGCCTTGGCAACGTAAGTCCATTTGTTTTAGCATGTTTATTTGCTATATGTTTTCCCTAACTTAAACGTATTGCCAAACACAAAAAAGGGGGAGATTGTTGGAGCAATCCCGATGGTCCACGGGACCATGTGTTTTGGTGTTTGGGCAAAGCGTTTAAGTTAGGTTCACCCTTGTATTTGATATGTGTATTTGAGTTGTGCAGGTTTGCAGGATACACATGTGACTCAGGTTAATGGCTTCGGGTCCGGTGAAGGATGGAGCATCCGAGGGACCGTGGACAAGGTAGCGAGGACAAGGGCCGAGGGAAGCAACTTCGAGGCATACGCGAAGGATGGCATTGGGGACGAGCTGCGGGCTTGAATGCATCCGAGGGACGAGAGCCAAAGGAAGTAGGCTTGAAGGCAAGAGGTCAAAGCTGCAAATGAAGCGTCAAATGAGTCATAAGGGTGAGGGTACGAGTGCATGAGAGATTGTACTCGAAGTAAAATCCTAGTTTTAGGGTTTTACTGTAGCAGTAACGTAGCGTTACTGTAGCGCTACTGTAGCAGTACTGTAGCAGTCGACTGCATGTTTTAGCAGTCGACTGGTGCAGTCGACTGGGGCAGTTGACTGGCAGCGAACAGAATGTCTCTGTTCGCTCGGTTAGTGTGGAATCGAGCCGTTGGGATGTAACGGTCGAAATTCCACAGAGGGCAGTCGACTGGTAGGCGGGGTTTTCCAACCCGTGACCTATATAACCAAGCCTTGGAAGCTTGGTTGAGGTTGACGAAATAGAGGTGGTTAATCTCTATTAGTAGTCTACTTGTGCCCTAGCTTGTAAAGAGCCCTTGGTGAGAGTTGTGGTGAGGTTTCTCCACCCACAAGGAGATACGTGAGCTAGCCGGAGGTCTTCCGGGGAGTAATCCACCGACGGATAGGGATCATCCACCTTACGGGCAGCCGTGGAGTAGGAGCTTTATCTCCGAACCACGTAAATGATCGTATAGTTTGGTTTGCATTTCCTTTCTTAGTATTTAGCTTTCTACTTGCTTTGTTTGCATTTCCGCTTGTGCACTAACGTTGTAGAAAGAAGCGAGGATTTGGGGGCACCGTCTATCCAACCCCCCTTCAAGCCGGCCACTGATCCCCCAACAATTATCAGATCTGTTAAGTCACAAATGAATACCGGAAGCGAACATCTAATTCTTGTTGATTCGTGCAAGAATACTTGAAAAAAAATGAAAAACTCATCATTCCAAAGAAGTGACTAAAAATAGTATTAATAAAAAATATCAAAAAATAATTAAGCATGTATTTAAATATACTCAAATTCTAACCCTCTAAAAGTCAAAAATAGGAGGGGATGCTTATCATTTTTTTACGGTAATTTACCAAAGGGCGTATGTAGAAATTTAAATTTACCAAAAGACGTACGCTATTTTGGTATTTACTAAAGAACGCACTTTTTTAAATGCATTTCCTATTTTACCCTCCTGACAATTTGACTTTTTCTATCGTTTTCTTTTCTTCATTATATTTCTCTCTCTCTTCTCTCTCTTCTCTTTTTTTTATAAGCAGGACATATGAATAACATTAGTCAATTTTTTAACAACATTTTAATACATTTAAAGAAGTAAAAATAAACAATGAATAGCATATTTGAACTCCTTACAATTTCATAAATCCACTGGAACTAAAATGAGTGTAATCGGAGCTCTCTAGGTCAATCAGTGGATTTCGGTCAAAACCCACTGATAGACCTAGAAAGCTCCGATTGAACCCATTTTAGTTCCTATGGATTTCTGATGTTGCAAGGAGTTCAAATATGGTATTCATTATTTATTTCGACTTTTCATAGATGTTAACATGCAAAATCAAAGAATCGGCAAAAACACCCACGTTGGGCCTGATATGGAATGATATCAGGCCCAATGTGGGCTTGATATCATTTCATATCAGGCCCCACGTGGGGCTGATATCATTCCATATCAGACCCACGTTGGGCTTGATATGAGTCTATATCAGGCCTAACATGAGGTTTATTTGCCGATTCTTTGATTTTACATGTTAACATCTATGAAAAGTTGAAATAAATAATGGACATCATATTTGAACTCCTTGCAACATCAGAAATCTATAGGAACTGAAATGGGTTCAAATGGAGCTCTCTAGGTCCATCAGTGGGTTTTGACCGAAACCCACTGACCTAGGGAACTCCGATTGTATCCATTTCAGTTCCTATGGATTTCTGATGTTGCAAGGAGTTCAAATATGGTGTTCATTATTTATTTCAGGTTTTCATAGATATTAACATGCAAAAATAAAAAATCAACAAAAAACTCCACGTTAGGCTTGATATGGACTCATATCAGGCCCAACGTGGGCCTGATATGGAATCATATCAGACCCAATGTGGACCTGATATGATTCCATATCAGGCCCAATTTTCATCAACATCACTAACCTAGTCATTAGGCATTGGCCTCTTTGCCAGCATCTTATGGGTTGGCACTGCAAAAATGCTTCATGCACTACAAAAATGTCAGAGCCATAGACAATAATCATTGTGTAAAACAAACATTTTTCATATCGAGACTTGGCTATAGAAACAAGTGTCTTGAACTGAAGGTCAATTAAACACCAAAGAATTTCATAAGCCACACATTAGGAGTAAGTATTCAGTACATGAAGCATTTTTTCAATGCCAACACATGAGATGCTAGCAAAGAGGCCAATGCCTAATGACTAGGTTAGTGGTGTTAATGAAAATTGGGCTTGATATGGAATCATATCAGGCCCATGTTGGGCCTGATATGATTCCATATCAGGCCCACGTTGGGCCTGATATGAGTCCATATCAGGCCAAACATGGAGCTTTTTGCTGATTCTTTATTTTTACATGTTAACATCTATGAAAAGTCGAAATAAATAATGAACACCATATTTGAACTCCTTGCAATATCAGAAATCTATAGGAACTGAAATGGGTGCAATCGGAGCTCCCTAGGTCCATCAGTGGGTTTCGGTTAAAACCCACTGATGTGTTGGTTGGTCCTAGGAAGATCATACTGGTTTCACTGTACAAAAATTTTGTACAAGTGTCGAACCTTTCCTAAACAACCTATTGTGTTATTTAGAAATTAAATTAGGAATCGCAAACGGAACTTAACATTATTGATTCCAAATTTAACTTATCTGTTCTTAATAGTTTAGACTTGGATCGCAAACGGAATTTAACACTATTGATCCAATTCTACCTATGTTACAAATTCAATTAAATATTTATTTCAAAAATTGACTCTCAGGTCAAACATGGCGAGGCACATGACCTTCTTGGGTATAGGAGCATCCACCACTTCTTCGACAAAGTCTCTTAACGAAATTCAATATTTAATTTCCTAAAATAACATTAGGTTTAACCAAAAAGAACAATTGAATAACAAGATTGAAAAATTTTAAAAAAAACACAACTTCGAATATCTAATTCGAAAATCTAGAATCATATGCCTCTTGTGTTTGGAATTCATACAAAGAAAAAACTAGTATGATGCAGAAAATAATTACTAGTTATACCTTTCTTTGTACGCAACGACCTCTTGATCTTCTACCGTATTCATCTTCTTATCTCGGACGTTGTGTAGGCAACGATCTACCGAGATGAGAATCACCCAAGTTCTTCTTCTTCCTCACCAAGTTTCGGCCACCAAGACTCCTCCAAGGATGTAGAGGTTCGGCCACCACCACCAAGTTCCAAGGGATGCAAAAAACAAAGCCTCCTTTCTCTCCTTCTTCTCCAAGCAATATCCGGCCACCTTCCAAGCTCCAAAGGATGAAGAGTTTCGGCCAAGGAGAATAAAGAAAAAGGAGAAGGGAGAACTAGAAGGGTCGGCCACACCACCAAGGAAGAGAGGGAGAAAAAATAGAATAGAGTTGTTAGCCATGAAGCCATCCCTACCCCCTCTTTTATAATCTTTAGTCTTGGCAAATAAGGAAAAATTAAATAAAATCTTTCTTATTTTCTTTGCCATGAAAAGAAAATTTTAATTAATTAAAACCAATTTCCTTTTCTTAAATCAAGTGGTCGGCCACCTCATAATCCCAAACAAGGAAAGTTTTAACAAGAATTAAAACTTCTTAATTTGTTTCCAGAAATTTTAAAATAAAAATTTCTCTAATAATTTATTCCTTTATGGTTGGTTATAAAAGTAAATATATAAATTAAAATTTCTCTATTAAAACATGTAGATGATTTCCAAAAAGGAAAATTATCTTTAAAATTAAAATCTCCTTATAATCTTACAAATAGGGAAAGATATCAAATATTTTCTTAATCTTTTGTAGAAACTTATAAAAGTAAATATTTAATTTTAAACTCTATTTTTAAATCATGAACATGATTACAAAAAAGGAAAGTTTTATCAAAATTAAAATCTTCCTTTCAATATACAAATAAAGAAAGATATCAAATCTCTTCTTAATCTTTTGTAAAAAGTTATAAAAGGAAAGATTTAAATTTTAAACTCTCTTTTAAAACCATGGAATCCACATTAGAAAAATTTTAAAAAATAAAATCCTTTTAATTTTATTGTGGCCGGCCACCTAAGCTTGGACTCAAGCTAGTGCCGGCTACCACTTGGTTTATCAAAGGATTAACTTGGCCGACCCCTTGCTTGGGCTCCAAGCAAGGCTTGGCCGGCCACCTTAGGATTGGTATAAAACTGGGTATAGGTGGGTATAATAGTTTATAAATAAGAGGCTACGATAGGGACCGAGAGGAGGAATTGGTTTTGGTCTTCCGATAAAATTAAGCTTCTCATGTTCGCCTCGAACACCCTGTTGGTTAGTCCTAGGAAAACGTACCGGTTCCACTGTACAAAAAATTTTTGTACAAGTGTCGAATCTTTCCTTAAATAACCTATTGTGTTCTTTAAAAGTTAAATTAGAAATCACAGACGGAACTTAACATCATTGATTCCAAATTTAACTTATCTGTTCTTAATGGTTTAGATTTGAATCGCAAGCGGAACTTAACACTATTGATTCAAATCTACCTAAGTTATTAATTCCATAAATATTAATTTCCAAAATTGGCTTCCAGGACTGCATGGCGAGGCACATGGCCTTCTTGGATATGGGAGCAACCACCACCGCCTAGGCAAAGCCTTTTAAGGAAAGCTAATATTTATTTCCTTAAATAACTCTAGGTTAACCAAAAAGAACAATCGAATCACAAATTCGAAAAAGAAGAAAAACACAAACTCGAAAAGAAAACTATTTCGAAAACTCTAGAATCATATGCCTCTTGTGTTTGGTATTTCCATAAATAACTATACAAAGAAAAACTAGTATGATGCGGAAAATAATTACTAGTTATACCTTTCTTTGTAAGCAAAAATAACCTCTTGATCTTCTACCGTATTCCTCTTCTAACCTCGGACGTTGTGTGGGCAACGATCTTCCGAGATGAGAACCACCAAGCACCTTCTTCTTCCTTGCAAGTTTCGGCCACCACAATTCTCCAAGAGAAGTAAAGGTCCGGCCACCACCACCAAGCTCCAAGGGATGCAAGAAACAAAATCACCTTTCTCTCCTTCTTCTCCTAGCTAGAACCGGCCACCATCAAGAGCTCCAAGAGAGGTTGCCGCCGGCCATAAGAAGAAGAGAAGAGGAAGAAGCTAGGGCCGGCCACCAAGGAGGAAAAGAGAGGAGAATAATAATAGAGTTGTTCACCCGTGAAGGTACCTCTACCCCCTCTTTTATAATCCTTGGTCTTGACAAATAAGGAAATTTTAATAAAAAATTCCTTAATTCTTTTGTCATAAAAAAGAAAAATTATTTTAATTAAAAAACAATTTTCTTCTTTTAATAATAATGGCCGGCCACTTCTAATTCCCCAAAATAAGGAAAATTTAATTCACACAAGAATTAAAACTTCCTAATTTGTTTCTAGAAATTTATAAAAATTTCTCCAATAATTTTTATCTCTTCATGATTGGTTAATAAAAAGGAAATTTTATAAATTAAAATTCTTCTTTTAAACATGTGGATAATTTTCAAAAGGAAAGTTATCTCTAAAAATTAAAATCTCTTTTCAATCTACAAATAAGGAAAGATATCAAATCTTTTATTAATCTTTTGTAGAAACTAATAAAAGAGAATATTTAATTTTTAAACTTCTCTTTTAAATTATTATCATGGTTAAAAAGGAAAGTTTTTCTTAAAAATAAAATCTCCTTTCAATCTACAAATAAGGAAAGATTTCAAATCTTTTCTTAATCTTTTGTAGAAAGCTTTAAAAGGAAAGATTTAATTTTTAAACTCTCTTTTAAAACTATGATATCCACATAAGAAATAATTTTAATAAAAATCCTTTTAATATGATGTGGCCGGCCACCCAAGCTTGGGCTCCAAGCTATTGGGCCACCTTTAGGCTTGGCCGGCCCTAAGCTTGAGCTTCAAGCTTAGCTTGGCCGGCCCCTATTGGTTGGGTAAGAAGGTGGGTATGTGGTGGGTATAAATCTCTATATACAAAAGGCTACGATAGGGACCGAGAGGAGGAATTGGCTTTGGTCTCCCGATGAAATTAAGCTTCCCGTGTTCGCCCCGAACACACAACTTAATTCCATCAATAATAATTCATTCCACTAAAGAACTATTATTGAACTACCGTACCAATCCCAAATTACATTTTGGGCTCCTTCTTATTATGAGTGTGTTAGTCTCCCTGTGTTTAAGATGTCAAATGCCCACTAATTAAGTGAGTTACTGACAACTCATTTAATTAATATCTTAGTCCAAGAGTAGTACCACTCAACCTTATCGTCATGTCGGACTAAGTCCACCTGCAGGGTTTAACATGACAATCTTTATGAGCTCCTCTTGGGGACATTATCAACCTAGATCACTAGGACACAATTTCCTTCTATAATCAACAACACACACTATAAGTGATATCATTTCCCAACTTATCGGGCTTATTGATTTATCGAACTAAATCTCACTCATTGATAAATTAAAGAAATAAATATCAAATATATGTGCTTGTTATTATATTAGGATTAAGAGCACACACTTCCATAATAACTGAGGTCTTTGTTTCTTTATAAAGTCAGTATAAAAGAAACGACCTCTAATGGTCCTACTCAATACACTCTAAGTGTACTAGTGTAATTATATAGTTAAGATAAACTAATATCTAATTACACTACGACCTTCCAATGGTTTGTTCCTTTCCATCTTGGTCGTGAGCTACTGTTTATAATTTATAAGGTACTGATAACATGATCCTCTGTGTGTGACACCACACACCATGTTATCTACAATATAAATTAATTGAACATCTACATTTGGTATATACAAATGTAGACACTTGACCAATGTGATTCTTATAAATGTATATACAAAAGCTAGGCTTTTAGTATACATTCCAACACACCCAACTTAATTTCACCAATAATAATTCATACCACTAAAGAATTATTATTGAACTATCGCACCAATCCTAAATTACATTATGAGCTCCTTCTTATCATGAGTGTGTTAGTCTCTCTGTGTTTAAGATATCGAATGTCCATTAATTTAATTGAGTTACTGACAACTCACTTTAATTAATATCTTAGTCCAAGAGTAATACCACTCAACTTTATCGTCATGTCGGACTAAGTCCACCTGCAGGATTTAACATGCAATCCTTATGAGCTCCTCTTGGGGACATTATCAACCTAGATTACTAGGACACAGTTTCCTTCTATAATCAACAACACACTATAAGTAATATCATTTCCCAACTTATCGGGCCTATTGATTTATCGAGCTAAATCTCACCCTTTGATAAGTCAAAAAAATAAATACTAAATATATGTGCTTGTTATTATATTAGGATTAAGAGCACACACTTCCATAATAACTAAGGTATTATTTTTTTATTAAGTCAGTATAAAAAGAACTTACCTTAAATGCTCCTACTCAATACACTCAGAGTGTACTAGTGTAATTTATCAGTCAAGATAAATTAATTCCTAATTACACTATGACTATTCCAATGGTTTGCTCCTTTCCATCTTAGTCGCGAGCTACTGTTTATAATTTATAAAGAACCGATAACATGATCTTCTGTGTGTGACACCACACACCATGTTATCTTCAATATAAATTATTTGAACAACTACACTTAGCATAAATGTAGGCATTTGACCAATGTGATTCTTAAATGTTTATACAAAAAGCTAGACTTTTAGTATACACTCTAACATGATGGACCTAGAGAGCTCCGATTGAACCCATTTTAGTTCCTATGGATTTATGATGTTTCAAGGAGTTCAAATATGATGTCCATTATTTATTTCAACTTTTCATAGATGTTAATATGCAAAATCAAAAAATCGATAAAAAACCTCACGTTGGGCCTGATATGAACTCATATCAGGCCCAACGTGGGCTTGATACAAAACCAATATTCTTCCATTACATATTCCTCTAAATTTCTTTACCTGATTCAATAATTCCATGAGGATACGCTGAACTTCCCTGTCAGCTCTAGTTTGTGCATCAAAGCATGCAGTAGCAATAGCATCAACCTCATCATTGCCGGTGCATTTTCTTTAGCAAGACGAAAAACATCCCACACCATCCTTGGTCCCTGAGGCAAATAATGTCTTAATATATATATATATATATATATATTTGCAGGAGTTGGAGGAAAAAAAATCAAGAATCCTGATATTTTCATTAAACAAGTAGATGACATCAATATGATGAAATGTCAGAGCCATAGACAATAATCATTGTGTAAAACAAACATTTTTCACATCAAGGCTTGGCTATAGAAACAAGTGTCTTGAACTGAAGGTCAAATAAACACCAAAGAATTTTATAAGCAATACATTAGGAGTAAGTATTCAGTACATGAAGCATTTTTGTAGTGCCAACCCATGAGATGCTGACAAAGAGGCCAATGACTAATGACTAGGTTAGTGGTGTCGATGAAAATTGGGTCTGATATGGAATCATATCAGGTCCACGTTGGGCCTGATATGATTCCATATCAGACCCACGTTGGGCCTGATATGATTCCATATCAGACCCACGTTGGGCCTGATATGAGTCCATATCAGACCCAACGTGGAGTTTTTTTTGCTGATTTTTTATTTTTACATGTTAACATCTATGAAAAATTGAAATAAATAATGAACACCATATTTGAACTCCTTGCAACATCAGAAATTCATAGGAACTAAAATGGATGCAATCGGAGCTCCCTAGATCCATCAGTGAGTTTCGGTCAAAACCCACTGATGGACCTAGAGAGCTTCGATTGAACACATTTCAGTTCCTATAGATTTCTGATGTTGCAAGGAGTTCAAATAAGTTATCTATTATTTATTTCGACTTTTCATAGATGTTAACATGCAAAATCAAAGAATCGACAAAAAAACCTCACGTTGGGCCTGATATGGACTCATATCAGGCCCAACGTGGGTGTTTTTGCTGATTCTTTGATTTTGCATGTTAACATCTATGAAAAGCTGAAATAAATAATGAACATCATACTTGAACTCCTTGCAACATCAGAAATCCATAGAAACTAAAATGGGTTTAATCGGAGCTCTCTAGGTCCATCAGTGGGTTTTGACCGAAACCCACTGATCGGCCTAGAGAGCTCCGATTACACTCATTTTAGTTCCAGTGAATTTCTGAAATTACAAGGAGTTCAAATATGCTATTCATTGTTTAATTTTGCTTCTTCAAATGTATTAAAATGTTGTTAAAAAATTGACTAATGTTATTCATATATTCTGTCCATAAAAAAAGAGAAGAGAGAGAAAAATATAGTGAAGAAAAGAAAACGGTAGAAAAAGTCAAATTGTCAGAAGGGTAAAATAGGAAATACATTTAAAAAAGTGCGTTCTTTGATAAATACCAAAATAGCGTACGTTTTTTAGTAAATTTAAATTTCTATGTGCGCCCTTTGGTAAATTATCGTTTTTATGATATATTATCGATTTTTTTATACCGATACCTAAATTTTATAATAGGATTAATCATAGGATAAATGATTTGATCCTACATTCTACCTACTAAGTATAGTGACTCCTGCTTCAACTTCACTAGGTGTGCTTACTACTTTTAAAGCTTAGGTGTCCAAACATTTCTATCTTCATCCACTTGGAGGGGACTAACTTGATGAGCTTACCTTAGAGCATCCACAGTGGTTAAACCTCACTGTGAGCTCCTTCGTTGCCACATCTGCGCCACATCAAAAGTTAAAAATCTCATACCTCTTTCCACTATCAAAAAACCTCTCAACAACTTTTTCATGGGTCCCACACTTTTCATTATATATATTTCATTATCTCTTTTTCATATTTACATTTTATATAATTAAATTTTAATAAAATTTAAATTCATAAATTACTAACATAAAATAACTTTCATAATTTAAAAAATTACATAAATATCACAATACATATATCACAATTAATAAATTATTTTTTCACTGATTACAATTATAGCGTGCCCAGATATACTCAACTAAGCCGGCTCGAAGTTGATGATGTAGCTGATTATCATGTAGCTCGTAATTTCTACGGATATATGCTTGGAATTCTTGAGTGGAGCCTTGAAATATTTGTGATTGAGAATCTCCTTCATCGTCCGACCAATTGACTACTGCATCTCCCTCATTCTCAATAATCATGTTGTGCAAAATAATACAAGTATACATGATGTCCTTCAAATTATCCTTGTACCAAAATCGTCCTGGACCTTTTATCATTGCCCATCGTGATTGGAGCACCCCAAATGCCCTCTCGACATCTTTTCTCGCAGCCTCCTGTCGTTCCTTAAATATTTTTCTTTTAGGATCCTGGGGACATGGAAAGCTCTTGACGAAAGTAGCCCATTCTGGATAGATCCCATCGGTCAGATAGTATCCTTTTGTATATTGTGTATTACTAATCATGAAATTAACCTCTGGTGCATTCCCTTGTAAGACGTCGTTGAATAATGGTGATTCATTAAGTACATTGATATCATTGCGTGACCCTGCAATCCCAAAAAAGGCATGCCATATCCACAAGTCCGAAGATGCAACGACTTCGAGCACAATTGTTGGGACGTCATGATCTCCTCGAGTAAACTGACATTTCCAAGCGACGGGGCAATTTTTCCATTGCCAATGCATACAATCAAGACTGCCCAACATGCCAGGGAAACCATGTCTCTGCTCATGCATTTCAAGCAAGTGTTGGATATCAGCAGCATTAGGTCTTCTTAAATATTGGGCACCAAACACTTCAATTACACATCGGCAAAAGTTGAATAAACATTGGATGACAGTTGTTTCAGCAATCCGTAGATACTCATCATAATGATCAGCAGGGGCTCCATACGCCAATTGACGAATAGCCGCTGTGCATTTCTGAAGTGGTGACAAACCTTTTTTCCCTGCTGCATCGACCTTCCATTGAAAATATTCGGAATGATTTTTCACGGCATCAACTATACGAACGAATAACTCTTTTTTCATTCGAAATCGACGTCGAAATATGTCATCAGGATATACCGGATCATTAGAAAAGTAATCATTGAAAAGACGAGCATGCTCAACTTCACGGTCCCGATTCAAATACCTTCTCCTCTGTGTTCTACTGGAAGAACTTTGAGCTCTTTGATGTACCGTTTGTCGCTGCTCATATAGTTGGAGCATTCTTCGTTCATCTATATCCTCCGCATCTTCTGCCAATTCATTTCTCCAGAATTCCTGAAGCATAGATCGATCTGGATTGTGAGTCATTGGAAATAAATCAAGATATTTTTATGGTTGAAAAATATAGAGAATTGAGGAAAGAAATCGAAAACAAAGATAACAAGGAGATGAATGAAAAATATAAAATCGATCATGTATTTATAAAAAAAATAAATTTAAAAAAAAATAATTATGACCGTTGAACAACGGCTAAAAATTAGCCGTTGCCCAACGGCTGTTCTCACTGAAATGAGAAGCAGATTTAATTATTAAGTTTTTTGTTTTTGTTTTAATTATTAAATAAAAAAAAATGAAAAAGATGAAGAAGCGGCTCCACAGCGGCGGAGCCGCTTCTTCATTTTAATCAAAAAACCTCCCTCCACTATGGGAGGGAGGTTTTTCATCCCATCCACGTCACAGTGGGAGTTTTTTCTGAGCTCCCACTGTGGTTGCTCTTATGATGATCAAGATAGGATCATTGCATAGGGTCCCACCTACATCTGACCTCAATTTTTTTAAAATTTTATTAATTGATTTTAGTAAAGACTAATAAAATAAGTCGGAAATTTTCTTTTCTCATTACTCTACCAATAGTAAAAAAAAAATCCCCAAAATCTCCCAAACTCTCATCGCCGCTTCAAGCTATCAATCACCGAAAACTGAAAATTAACCGCAGTGCAACCTAGGTCCGGGTCTTTTACCAGGTTTTGGGTTGATTTTCGCTTTTAAGCCGTAAAATTCCAAGCCTATTTTATGAGGTGAGAAATATCCGAGTTTGTTCTTTGATTTTGGTTCAAACTTATGAGCTTTGTTGATTATTGATTAGTTTAGTTATGTTGTGCTATTGTGTATATATTGACGCTTTGTTCCGGAAATTGTCAGTTTCAATACGAACCGAGCATCAATGATGAATTTTTGAGAATTTGGATTGTGAAAATTGATTTTCAATGATATTTGATTTTTTTTTTTAAATTTCAGATTATTTATTTGAAGAATCATGTTTTAATATTGAATAAATTGGATTTTGGAGTGTGATGTATTAAAATTGTCAAATATGTTATTTAAAAATTTGATGTATGATTTTTGGAGGTGAAATGCAAAGTTTATAAATTTTAAAGGGTTCTAAAAAAATAGTTATTTAAATTCTAATTTAGAGTTTAAAGTTAAAATAGGCATTTTATATTAAATGCTGATTTAGGGCTCATTTAATAAGTGCTTGTCTAAAATAAACAGTTTATTTTTAACATTTTAAGATCGGCCTTGAACTCTATCCCATAGAAATTTCGTATTGACTATCGGATAAATTCAAAAATTGCAAATGGATCATAAGGAAAATATTTTTATCACTGGATCATAACTCGGGGGCAATGAATGGATGATCCATTTTTTTACTAGAAGAGAACTTCTACAATGGCTCGGTCAATTATCAATCATTGGTCGGAATTGCTGCTTTCCTGTCGTGGAGAAACAGGGAGTCCCATATTGTGATTTGACTCATATGCCCTTCATCTCGATGCGACTCGTTCTCCCTTTTTCTTCCCAATAATTTTATAATTAAGACCTCGCTTGCTGCCCAAGTCGGCCCAGATCTCCACCTACTTTCCTCCCACCGCAACCCTCATCGCAGCGGCGGCGGTGGGCGGCGCCGGACCATGTCGTCCTTCTTTCCTGCATTCAGATATGGCGATGGCCTGGCGGTGGTGGGCATCTCCATCGGCACCGCCTTCATCTGCGAGTTAATCTCTTGGGTCCTCATCTACCGCACCTCCAACTACAAGTCCCTCCGCTCCTCCATCGACAAGGCCTCGAAGAAGCTCGATTCTATGAAGTCTGTGTCTGCCCCTTATGCCTCCAAGAAGCCGGCATCCTCTGCTTCCTCTGCGTCTTCCGCCTCGTCCCGAGCTAAGAAGATGGACCGAGTGGAGACCAGCCTCAAGGACGCCACACGCGACCTCTCTCTGTCCAAGTTCAAGTCCGGCGGGGTGGTCGCTGCCGTCCTATTCATTGTGTTCGGTATTCTCAACTCCCTTTTCGAGGGTCGCGTCGTGGCCAAACTCCCGTTCAGGCCCATCCCTCTGGTCCTCAAGATGAGCCATCGTGGACTGCCAGGAACGGATCCCTCCGATTGCTCCATGGTCTTCCTTTACTTCCTCTGCTCCATCAGCATACGGACCAATCTACAGAAGCTCCTCGGGTTCGCACCCCCGAGAGGGGCGGCTGGGGCTGGACTATTCCCTATGCCCGATCCCAAGACTAACTGAGCTGCTCTAATGCGATAGAGGTGCGGATCTGGATTTTTAGGGCATTAAATTCGTTGAATTTACTCCCTTTTGTATATGTTTTTAGGTTTGAATTTGATTGCTCTTATCTTGTGTGTTAATTTTAAAATGCTATGCAATATCTCTTTGGATGTCATGATGAAATTATTTTTCCTGAATAAACTTTGTTTGCTTATCTCAAGATTTTCTGACTCATAATAAAAGAATTGATTAAAAGTATCAAGTGTCCGTTTCAATCATCATTGCTTTTGGCTCCAAGCAAGTCTGGCAGTAGTGTCTCCATCTTGTTAGCTTGTCAAACAGTCTACCAGTATATTAGCAAACTTTGCTGCAATTCTTTCTAATGGCAACTGCCACATCAAGATATTTCCACATGGTTCCATGTGAATCACTTAAATTAGATAGGGGCAGGCCCTAACCAATCTATATATGTTGTGAACAAATCAATGATATTCATTTTTTCACATTAATTTGGTTGATCTAGTATTAGAGAACACTAGATCAACCTGTAATTTGGAGCATCTAAAGTTAGATGAAGAGGGTTTGCATTATGCAGGCCATAGTTAAAATTGTGGTCAAATTTATACATACAGGCTGTTTTTATTTGGTGACCAAGCATAGTATGAAAACGCGCAACTTGACATTATAGGTTTTTATATTTTATTATTTTATTCAAGAATAATTGGTAGTATTTGTCCAAGAATGGTTTTGTATCCATGCAATATTCCAGTCCTAGATAGCCACACAAATTTTATACATGTAGACACACACACTTAGTGCTAGACAAGGTTTGAGAAGATAGAAAATGTTACGAGGAAGTGCATAGTGTCTATCTTAGCTTATTTTTAATCTACTAAACTTCCTTTAATATTCTTGTGAATAATTTGTATTCACAACAATGCGTACGATGATGTCTTGAGTAAGTTGCGTCGATTCTGAAATTAAAATATATCTTGGGCCCACTGAAATTCCTGGCATATTTCACAATTGTGCGTATGCTTCATAACTTGATGTCAGCTGCATCCCAATGTGAAGGGGTTTTTCTATATTGAATGATGCCAAGGGCGATCACTGCTTCATAACTCCTAACTCAGATAGATGGTCTTCTTCTATCATTGTTATCATAGGTCTCCCAATACAATATTGTTTCGAGTAAGTTGTGTCGATTCTGAAATTAAAATAGAGTCTATAACTGTTTGCTATATCTTCGTTCCACTAAAATTGCTGGCATATTTCACAATTGTGCATATGCTTCATAGCTTGATGTCACCTGCATCCCAATGTGAAGGGGTTTTTCTATATTAAATGATGCCAAGGGCTATCATTGTTTCATAACTCCTAACTCGTGCAGATAGATGGTCTTCTTCGATCATTGTTATCATAAGTCTTCTTGCATAAGTATTGCAAAATCTTTCTAGTATATATTTCAGGGTTGGCTAATATTTCTGTGGTTTTGCAGCGCACTGTGTAATCTCAAAGAGGGCGGATCAGGATGAGGTCCCAGAATACGTGAATGGTCCTCAGAATAAAATTTTAACTTAAAATGTTCCACGAGCAGTTTGTGCTGCCTGACGATTTCGATTGTCGATTATTTCTCAGTTTTCTCTCACATGTTAAGCGTTGTCCTGTTGGTAACAGTAAGAAACGCATTTTTGATTATTTAGATAATAAGAACGATAGGGCTAGCCAACTCTTGTACTGTTTAAACTTGTCCACCTATTATGCCCTTGCTCGTTTTGTTGGTCGTGCAAATTGCTGCTCTTTTTGTTGGGCTATCAAATCGAGAGTTGTTCAGAATTTGATCTGGACGTAAACCAAAAGTTCAAACTCTGACAAGCTCCAAAATGATTGGAGGCCATGAATGCAACATTTCTCTACATGTTCTTACAAATAAAATAAGTAGAAGCATCAGAATGCACATTTTCAACGATTTTCAAAGGCCTTCCAGTATCTTCATGCTTGGTTCATAACCTGCTGGAATTTCTCTGAAACAGGTAGTGAATATAGACTTGATGCAATGATCTCCCCACTCCAAACTTTCCCACCAATTCCTCTCCCCAAATATTATCCTCAGCTTTTGGGCACTCGTCGCACCCAATGGAAGTTGCTTCAGCTCGATGCAGTTGTGCACGAGGATCCTCTCTAGGCATGGAAATTCCAACACTTGATCATCTATTTTAACCAAACTCTTCAGGTCGCGGAGAAAGATGTACTTCAGATTCGGAAATGAGGTTGCGGGCTTTTCTTCTTTCTCGGACGAGGCTGTTGGTGGTTCGTCTGCAATTACTTGTTCCATTTCGTTGCAATTCTGTATGTATAGTTCTTGGAGGAGTGGCAGGTGTGCTACCCATGCGATGTTCCTGAGGCTGTTGCAGTAGAACAATGATAGAAAACGAAGGTTAGGAAGGCAAACATGAGCTGCCACACCTCTCCAGATGACCCTTTCTAGCTCTGGCAGGCAGACCAAATTGAAGACCTCGAGCTGATAGAGTCGCCAATTCAGGGGTTTAGCCTCCTCGCCCATCACCAATTCCTTCAAGCCTTGGCTGAATTCGATCGTAAGATTCTTGAGTCTCCCCATTTTGTTTTTACTAAGCAGACCTGGCAAAAGATGAAGAGAGATCAAGCCTCGCAGCTCTCTGATAGTGAGGGAGTGTGTCAAAACCCGGAGTATGCTGAAGAGCCTCAGGAGACATTGGATGTTTCTTACAGTAAAACCGACTGATCTTAGCCTTTGCAAGGATACCAATTCTTCGAACATTATATTGTCACGGCTGCACACCGAAAGCCAACTCCAATTTGCGAAACCACTCATGTATAAGTTCAGCTCCTGCAGCATTTCAAGACTCGAGATCACGCCGTCAGGAATCTTCCTGAGTTCCCTTGTTCCCTCCAGCTCCAAGTACTTCAAAGTCGTTAACTCTTTCATCTCTTTAGGGAGGCATGCGATCTTTGTGTATGAAAGATTGAGAAACTGCAAGTTAATCAATGTGCCAACCTCGTTCGGGAGCTCTACGATACCAGTATGAGATAGGTCTAAGAACCGCAGGAGTACCATGCAAGGAAAGAGTCCGTTGGGGATCTTCATAAGACGCTTGTTTCCTCGAAGGATCAAAGATTGAAGATTAGGACAGTAGCATGAATCAGGTAGGGCCTCAATTTCATTGAACATGAGGGATATCCTCTCTGCTTTGCTCCATTCATCTGATCTAGTTTCGCTAGGTTTTGCTCCCACCAACCACTTGTTCTTGCTGCTCTCTTTGCCGGAGGCAGTCCATAAGGCCATCTCTCGGATAACATCATGCATTTCCATTCGACGATAGCTCTTCTCACTGTTCTCCATCAATGACACAGCCTTGAGACTTTCGATTATGGAGTTTCCGATATTATAAGCTTCGTTGATGTCATCAAAATCAGTGATTGAACCCAGCCCCATCCAAGTGCTGATGAGATTTTCCTTCAGCATCTGATAGCCTTCAGGCCACAAAGAACAAGATGTAAAGCACTCTCTCATCCTATGATCTCGTAAAATTTGGTAGTTAACATTGAGAAGGAAATGAGATTCGTCCTCCGTACCTGAAATCTCGTGGAGCGGCGGCGCAGTCTTAAGCAATGAGACAGCCTTTTGCCACTCCTCTAGTGTCTTCTTTGCTGACATTGCTGATCCCATGGCGACAAGGGCAAGTGGCAAGCCACCACATTCCTTGGCAAGGGCCACTGCAATGCTTCTAATTCTTTGATCTGCCAAATTCTCCTCTCCAACTTTTGAACTGAATAAATTCCAAGCCTCCTCCCACTTCAAGCATTCTAATATAAGGAACTTGTGAGCTTGCATTTTGCCTGAAACATCCATCAACCGCGACGAAATTATGACCTTCTGTTTGTATCCGTCACTCAAGGGATGTGGAATTCCAACCTTTGCTAGTTGTAGAGGCCCCCAAAGGTCGTCCAACAACAACAAGAAGTTCTTTGTCTTCAAGAAGTCGAAGATGGCTGCAGCTCGCGTGACTTCACTCTCATCATCCATCAGAAGTAGCCCAACCTCATAGGCGATATCTCTTTGAAGCTTCTTGACATCAGGATCTTTACCGACTGCGACAAGTATCACATGATCGAATTCGGTTCTCGCAGCATTGCCACAGAACTTGTTGTTGATGCTCCTCAAGAGGGTGGTCTTGCCGACACCCCCTGTGCCATATATCCCCATAATGCCTATTGCATCATCCGTGAGGTAACTGAGGGCCGTCTTGAGGTACACCTCCTGTCCCACAATGGGATTCGGCACTGGCAAATCCCTAGCAGGACCAGGGGGTAATCGTTCAGGAAGAACCATGGAGGCCGCGGAGACATGTCCTTTACTTGGGGGAGGTAATCTTTCAGCCAAGTTAGTGTTTTCCTCTACCGGTTTTTTTGGAGACAAAGCGTCGAACACATGGTCGGCAGGCTCGCTCCTTCGAGCCGTCACCACCTCATTGACAACCACATTGACGGCGTCTCTAGTGTTCCTTGTAGGCAATTCGTCAAACACAGCGCCGGCTTCTCTGAGACGGATCTCCGCCGCCGGAATCTGCTTCTTGGACGTCCTGGGCGTCCTCTCGTCGGCCTTGCCGCCGCAGAGGCAACTACTGAGGCAGCAGCAGCTGCAACCGCCGCGGGAAGACCGCTTCTTCTGCTGCTGCTGTTGCTGCTGCTGGCGGCTGGGGCCGTCGAGGAAGCTCATAGGGGGATCGGCGTCGGGTGGCTTGGCGCATCCTTCGATGCTGGGGACGATCTTGCAGAACCATTTCTTGGCTTTGCGACCGCCGCGTTTGGATCGCTCTGCTTTGAGCTGCCTCGCCCTGTGGAAGATGGTGTCGTTGGAAGCTCGCGACACATCGTCCATGGCGACATCCAATTAGCTCGGTAACTAGATTCTGCCTGCAGAAATCAACATTGATTCAAGGAGCAGAGATAAAGCAGCAATCTGAGGTCGGATCCAGGTGTGGAGGCGCACGGAGGCAAAGGGTTGACTTTGACTGCCAAAATCAAAGAAGCGTCGTAGTGTAGTGGCCGACGACATAGCAGGGCGATTGTCCAATAATAATAATAATAATAATAATAATAATAATAATTATTATTATTATTATTATTATTATTATTATCAAATTAAAATATACAATATAAAAGATTAAAAATCAAAGATGTAAATTATGTTTACAGCTTAAATAAAACATAATTGTTTATGAAATAATGCTCAACCTGTAAAGCACAAGTCACAGTGTTTTTTTAATTTGAGAGCTTGTGTAAGTCATTGTTGAGGAAGTGTTAACCAAAATTTGGTAATAATAACATCTGTAATCTCATCATCTCTGTTTTTTAATTTGAGAGATTGTGTAAGCCTCATTGTCGAGGAACTGTTAACCATGATTTGGTATATAATGGCATCTGTAATCTCATCATCATCAAAGGATTAAAGATTTAATCATGTTGAGCACACTCTTGTGGAAAAAAAAAGCTAATTCATATATTTATAGAATCATAATTCCAATCAATATTGAGTTCACATTGCTATATGATGTGGATGGTCTTATAAGCCACATGTCCAAAAAAATCAATAGTCAAAATTGAGAAGAGGACAAAGTTAAGACAAGTCAACGAGATCATCCTCCCGCTCGGCATGTCTCGTATCCGAGACAAGCTGTTCCATCATTCAGCTTCATAGCTCCGAGAAAATGGCTCCATCAACTCAACGTTGTCATCCTGGTCGACTTGGTTCCACTGATCCGACCACTCCGCTTAATTATTTCGACTTCATATATATTTCCACTGATCGGACTTTGGCTCCACCGACTGGATACTCCCGTCGATCGGATATTTGGCTCCACTAATCAAATATTCCTGTCGATCGAATGCTCTCACCGACTAGACATTCAGTTCATTCCTTTTGGCCTCGCATATTCGGTGTCCCACTTGGCCTTGTCAATCTGACTCTCCCTACGACCTCATTGACCAGATACTCTCGTTGACAAGACATTCTGCTCCACCAACTAGATACTCCAGTCAAACGGATATTCAACTCCACCGACATAATACTCCTGTTACGTTACTGGATACTCTTACCGACAGACATTCGATTCATTCCTCCCGGCTATGCAAATTTAGTGTCCCTTTCAGTCCTACTGTTTCGACGCTCCTTTGCTTAACATGTCACGACCTTCGACCCAATTAGGAGTGTAGATGAACCGAATCGAGCCAAATATGTTGAAAAATGTAAGACTCGAATTCGGCTTGAAATTTCTATATTCGAGTTTGAGCTCAATTCGAAGCTCGAAAAATTCAAAATTTTGTATTCAAGTTCGGTTCGAAAGATTCGAACATGTTCGTGAACTATTCGAATTATTGCTCAAAAATAGGTACTCGAAAGGTTCAAAATTTATTTATTTAATATATATATTTAACTTATATTAATAAAATATTAAGGCTTGCAAGCGACTTGCAAACTATCGAACAATATAATTTGAGCTCGAGTTTGGCTTGAAAAAAAGTTCGAACATATTCGAGTTCAGCTCGAATTCGATAAATTCGAATACGAATTGAATATTTTTCGAATCGGCTCGAAAAGCTCACGAGCCGGCTCGATTTGTTTGCAGCCCTAGGCCCAACTATCTCAATATTATGAGGTAGTTCGTGGATTGTCAAACACGTGAAGTAATATGATTAACATAACGTGGCCCCACATGATCTTCTACAAATATAGAATGTGAATGACATGATTGTATAATATGTTGGATCGAGAAGCGCTAGAGGGGGAGGGATGAATAGCGCTCGTGGCTATTTCGTGTTTCGGAATCGTAAATCGTTCGAGTAATTACGCAGCGGAATCAAGTAAAGAAAAACCAAGCAAAAACAGAAGACATAGATCGTTTACTTGGTTCGGAGCCTGTGGCGACTCCTACTCCAAGGTCCGCGATCGTTGATCGCTTACTGTGGGCAACAACTATATCGCGCAAAGTTTGTACAAGTGTAAGTTACAATAAGTGCAATAATTAAAGAAAACTTATACCGACGACAGAATCTTAAAGTAGCGGGGCTCCGGGTCGTCAGAAACTTGTAGCAGCACTTCTGGGTGTTTTTGAGGCAGCGCGTTGTAGCTTGATCACTTAGAAATTGTTGTATTGAGCCTCTGCCTCGAACCCCCTTTTAAATAGTGCTGGAGGCGCCTCCAAGCCTGTCCGAGGCGCCTCCAGGCCGCCGAGTCGCACGCGTGGATCAGCTCTGATCTGGTCGCACCTTATCCCATTGAAGGCGCCTCCAAGCTGCTCCAAGGCGCCTTCAGCTCCCTCCAAGGCGCCTCCAGCTCCTCTGGACAGCTGGCTTCGGCTAGCACTCGAGGCCCCTCCAAGCCCCATGGAAGCGCCTCGGACACTGTTCATTCGAGGTTAAAAGTGCTCCTTTATTCTTGCAAAATATGTTAGTCCCAAACACAAACCCTGCAAAACAAAGTTAGCACAGAAATATGATAAGTGATATCGACAGTCATTGGACTGTCCGGGTCTGATTTTGGATTTCCAACCGGAATCCCTAGGTCGACCCGACGCCTACTGTTCCCTCTACGGGGAACGCATCCTCACCTACTCCACTCAGGAGATTTACCTGTTGCCAGTGCGATCCTCCAGATCGACTAGACTTTTGCTCAACGTTCGAAGCTTTCGGACTTTCTGCTGGACTTCCGCTTCCCGACCCATCCAGTCTTTCACCTAGTTCGCGATACCAGGACTTTCCACTTAGAGTTACCCCCTAGGACTTTTTTCTGAAGCTGTCGATCCGCCAAGACTTTCTGCATAGAGTTACCACCCCCTATGACCTAGGGTTACCACGCCCTAGGATTTTCCACCTGCCCAACCATAGGTAGGACTTTTGCCTAAGTACCACTTAGGACTTTCCTTCAAACTCCATGAACTTGTTAGATCACAACATTACTTAACTTTGAACCCTTTGTCATTATCAAAACTTGGGTTCGATCGTCTGATGCTTCCCGCACCAACAATCTCCCCCTTTTTGATTATGGAAACTCAAATTCAAAGTTAAGTAAAACAAAAAGCATAAATAAACATAAGCATGCTTTTAAATAAGGAGTTAAAGCACAAGCATAAGCATACTTAAGTAACAGGTTAAGTACAAGCAAAAAGGATTTAAAATTTTAAGGTAAACTTAAAGTTTCCAAAGTTAAAGCTCCCCCTTAATAAGAGAACTCTTATTCTTAATTTGAATTTTTGTCCTACTCTCTCCCTTTTCCATATATCAAAAACTTTGTAGGAAAAACTTAGTAAAAAATGTTGAAGTCAAAAATAACATTTAAAACACCTGGCTTTTAAGTCATTGTAGGGAAAATTTTGTAGGAAAAGCTTAGCAACATTTTACTAAGTAAAAATAATTTGAGTATAGAACAATTCAGTTTAACCAAAATTTTGAAATTTAACCTTTTTAAAGACTTTATTTAAAGATTTTTCATTAAACTTAAAATTCTTAGTAAGGGATTTTGTGAACTAAGTTTGGGGAAAAAAACTTTTAAAGAAAACACTTAGCTTTAGGGAAATGATATTTAAAGAATTTTTCAAATACTTAGCTTTATAGTTAATATTCAATGTAAAACTCTTAGCTAAATGTCTAGGAGGTTAATTTTTCTTTCAACTAAATATGAAGATTTAGTAAAAAAAATAACTTTAGTCAATTTTGAAACTTAGATGGAAAGTAAATTTTCAAACTCTGTTAAATTTGAAAAACTTTCTTGGTAAGTATTCTTTTAATTTTGAACAAGTTTTTTTTTTAATTTTTTTTAATAGTTTGAAAAGAACAAAATAAACTTTACTAAATTTTCAAAGGATTTTAAAAAAAATATTAAAACGTTTGAATTTCAAAATACTTAACGGCCAAGGAGGAGCAAAATAAGGTTAAACTTTAATGTCCAAGCATGAGTTGAGTTAAATTGATCGCAAGTAAGGTATTAGAGCCCTAATGTTCAAGTTGAGTAACCTTAAAGGATCAAATACTTAATTTCTTGGCCATATGTCTAACCATCTAGCTACTAGCTGATTGTCTAGAGAACAACAACTTTCACTTGGTTAGTCAAATTAAGTCAATAGATCCAGTTAGGTTTGACTAAGGCTGGATGGCTTGACTTGATTACTGTATGTAAGGTATTTAACGCCCAAACTCTTATTGATGCACAGATATAAGCATTCTTGAGTCCAGGCTGTACCCTATGCATCTCACACCATTCTATGTTTTTCAAGCACAATCAAGGTACACCTAGGTGTTTGTGAGATGCTCTTGCTCAATTCTAGGGGAGCATGATTTCTAGGGTAGAGCCTAAGCTAAGTCCATATTTTGAAAATCTAGTAAAATTGGGATTTTAAAAATAAAATTTTGGCCTAGTATTTAGAAATATTGTTTCGAAAACAAGTAAAACATTTAAGAGTGGAGGTAGGAAACTGATTTGAAAATCAATACCTATTCTATCCAACACATTCCTATTTGCCTTCTAAGTGCACTGAACTCAAGTTCAGGTAAGGGTTTTATGAAAATGTCAGCTAGGTTTGATTTGGACTCAACATAGTTGAGTACTGTTAGGGCCAAAAGTAGCTAGAGGGGGGGGGGGGGTGAATAGCTCGTCGCGTTCGCTCGTTGCTCGGCGTTGCTTGTTCCTTCAAAGAAGTGCAGCGGAAATACAAAGAAACAATCACACAACGCTAACACGGTTGGTTTACTTGGTATCCACCTCACAAGAGGTGACTAATCCAAGGATCCACACCAACACACACACCCTCCACTAAATAAAACTCTCATTTATGGTAACTACCAAGGGCGGAGAAGCCCTACAAGACTCAATACAAGAAGAGAGGGAAAGGATACAAGAAATACAAGCTTACAAGCTTACAATGAGTATAAACCCTAACCCTAGCTTCTCTTCTTGGCTTTGATCCGCCTCTTGACTTGGAAAACTTCCAAGATCCTTCAAGAACTGGCGATCTGAGCTTTGTGAGTGCTGTGGAGGAGCTGGCGAGAAATCTGGAGTGAATCGGAGAAGAGATGCCGAAGGAAATGAACGCCTGCGGCCTTTATCGACGCCAACGGTCGGATCTCGATCGATTCGAATATTCCCAATCGATCGGGGAGGCTTTGGATCGATCCACGGATCGATCCAGCGCCTTCGCGCGAAGCAGCATCGATCCCGGATCGATCCAGCGCTTATCGCGCGAAGCAGCCGCGTCCCAATCGATCCACTGATCGATTGGAACATCTGGATCGATCCAGAGGCTCTCTGTTCGCTTAGGAGAAGCCTGGATCGATCCACTGATCGATCCAGCTCCTGGATCGATCCACTGATCGATCCAACACTTGGTTTTTGCCCAAAACCAAGTTCCAAGCCTCTCAAACCAACATCCGGTCAACCTTGACCTGTTGGTACATCATGCCTAGCATCTGGTCACTCCTTTGACCTGCTAGGACTTCCCACCAAGTGTCTGGTCAATCCCTTTGACCCACTTAGACTTTTCTATTCATGCCAAGTATCTGGTCACTTCCTTGACCTACTTGGACTTCTATCAGATGTCTGGTCAATCCCTTTGACCTATCTGTATTTCCTCGTGCCAAGTATCCAGTCAATCCTTTGACCTACTTGGACTTCCCAACACCAGATGTCCGATCATCCTTGATCCATCTGGATTTTCCCTTGCCTGGCTTCACTCACGGGACTTTCACCTAGCTTCACTCACTAGGGTTTTCCATCTGCCTAGCTTCACTCACTAGGGCTTTCACCTGGCTTCACTCACCAGGACTTTCACCTAGCTTCACTCACTAGGGTTTTCCTTCTGCCTGGCTTCACTCACCAGGACTTCCCTGTCAAGTATCCGGTTTTCCTTACTGCCTCACTCACCAGTTAGGACTTCCCTGTCAAGTATCCGGTCAACCTTGACCTACTTGACTCTTCTTCAATCAATTTCTTATTGTCAAACATCTAAACTCAAACCAAGACTCAGCTTGGTCACCCAGGTCAACCTTGACCTGAGGGATGTTGCACCAACAATCTCCCCCTTTTTGATGTTTGACAATACCACAATAACACTTACAATACCACATGTAAGTTAGGCTAATCCTATAGCCTCAATCTTCATGCCACTAGGTAATGAACATATAAATTAAGCTCTTCATTCTCCCCCTACGAGGGCACACTCTCTCTAGGTAATGAAAGCCTAACTTACACCCATTGATAGGTCCTTTCATTCTCCCCCTATTGGCACACATCAACCCATCTTTGGGCACACATTAACCCATGCCCCAATTTTGGGTACACATCAACAAATCCATTTGTTGAAAACTCTCCCCCTGAAGAGTTGCTCATCGTTGTTCACAACTTCACTCGTTGTGGTCAACACGATAATGAAGGTCCCATACCCTTCATTAACCTTAACCCTACATTCTCCCCCAATGTAGGCAAATGCCCATCCTTGAGCATTATCCACTTGAAGCCACTTGAACAATGAGGATATCCACTCCCCATTAAAGTTCAAACGCTCAACCTTGAGCATGTTCTTAACGGAAGGTTGACCACCTTCCAAGGTTCATGAAAAATAATTTTCATGTCTTTAAAGAGTCCCTCCCCCTAAAGACATGGTTGTAACTTCTGTCATTGCACCAACAATGACTTGGAATCCCTAAACCTTTAGGAAACCCAAATTTAGAAGTTTTGAGGTTCAAATACTCAAAATTTGAAACAAACCTCAACCTAAACTTCAATGAAGTCTTCCTTAACCAATCCATCCTTGTTTTCACATGAAAACACCCATTGTATGTATACAAATGTATTTTAGGGGTTTGGAATGGTTACCTAGACTCAAAGAGGTTCAAAGATGCTGAAATCAAGCCTTCCCAGCCAAAATCAGCAACTTGGATCGATTGGAGTTGGGTTCCAATCGATTGAACCTTTCTGAATCGATCCACTGATCGATTCAGACTACCTGGATCGATCGGCTGATCGATCCAGCGAGCTTCTGCTCGCGGGAGACTTGCCTTCTGAATCGATCCACGGATCGATTCGGGCACTCCAATCGATCCATGGATCGATCAGAGCTCTGATAGTTGCTGAAATTCCATTTCAGTCAACTTCAGAAACCCCTAGAAAATTCTACAAAAATCCAAAAATCATGAAATTTTGTGTAGACATTATTTAGGGCATACTTAATCATGGAAAAATAGCTTTCTATGAAAATACATCATATTTTCAAAGATTGACACAAACTTGAAAACTTGCAAAAACTTTAGTGTTTTTCTTCAAGTTTGTGTCTAACTATTCAATGGTGATTACTATCAAAAGATAGCCTTCACCAAGGTTTTCCAAAAACATTTTAAAAACATTTTCAAAACCAATATCCCATCATGTTCCTTGGGCATAATGCACATGACTTGTACATTAGCTTTCCCAATGATGGGAAAACACATAACTATGTGTTTTGATGAACCTAAAACTCAAAAGAATGCACTAAATCAACATCTTGAGTTTTGTTCATCTTCCTAACATCTCACTTGTATCTAATGTACACTAAAACACGGACAAGTCACCTTATAGTCCTTGTGAGATGTGGGATTTTGATTTTTCCCTAATCTAGGGATCATGCATATCTATCTAGGCATTCTAGAGATATTAGACATCCACCTAGGATGTCACTTGTCAATAATTGTTGTTAAATGCCATTCGTCCTTAATTACAAGGAATTAAACTTAATGCATGATTATGTTATGGCATACATCAAAAGAAAATAATTTTCAAAAGAAAATATCCTATTACTACATGATGTATGAATGTCATGACATGGTATTTTTGGAGTTTTCATAATAGAACAATGAATTCAAAAATAGACATGATGTCATGGCATATGATGGGCAAGCAATCATGGCAATGTTTAGCATAAATAAAATATACCTAGATTAACTATCTAAGTATCCTTAAAGTCTTAGCTAAACTTACAACTTAAACCTAGATTGCCCTAAAGTGCTACAAGAGAATGCCAAAGCCTAAATTGGCATTTCTAATTTCCTTGATTTAATGTATGCCAATTGAAAATAAACATGTCCTCAAATGTTGGCATATTCCATTTTTCCTCAAGAGTGATTACATAAATCAAGGCCCGGATTGCCTTAAATTTCCAAGAGAATACCAAAATCCAAACTTGGTATTTCTCAAGGTTTTCCCAATTTGTGCCATTTTAAGATAAAATCAATTTTTCACCATTAGACACATTTTACTCTTTCAAGGAGTAATCAATAGGTCCATTTCATTTTCAAAGGTTAACTAAAACCTTGAAAATGCTCCTTGAGTGTCAATTTCCTCAAAGTTGGGTTAACTACCCTTCTAATCGGAGTTGACACTCTCTAACCCATCTATGGGGTAGAGAAGATGCTCCTAGGAACCCAACACCTATTGGTGCTCCTTGGATGCTCTAGGTACTCACTAGGGATAACTTCCCTAGATACCTTCCTAGTGACCTTGTTGGGCTTCTTAGAAGCCTTGGTCACATTTTCTAGGTCAACTCTAGGGATAGCCTCCCTTGTGACCTTGTTAGTGACTTTCTTAGACTTCTTAGAAGTCTTAGTCACTGTGGTTGCAAAGATACTTCTAGGGATATCTTCCCTTGTATCTTTGACTTGACCTCTAGACTTAGGGTTTGTTCCATAGCTATATGGAACCCTATGATAACTAGGCACATCCTTTTTAGCTTTGGGTTTGTATCCCAAACCTCTATAGCCATTGGATGACCTTTGTGCTCCTAGCCCTAGGTATTGCTCATTTTGCCCTTTAAGGATATTCTCCATCCTTTTTAGCGTCTTTTCTAGTTTGTCAAGTCTTGACCTCAAGACTTGATTTTCTATCATTAAATCCTTAGGTTTTGGTCCATGAGCATTTTTGATCTTGGGCATGTGTCTATTTTCCTTAGGGTTCCCGCCCAAGTGTCTATCTACCTTCCTAACCTTAGGTTGGGTAGTTTTGGCATGTAGGGCCACATGTTTTTCCTTAGAGCCCTCATGCTTTCTATTCTTATGGTAAATTGCATTAAAATGATAAAAGTTAGAACTATCATGCTTTTCACCATAATGTAAGGGGGTAGGCTCAATAAAAGATACCTTCTTCTTTACCTTGGAGGCTCCCCCTTGACTAGTGCCTCCTTGAGCCTTGACCACCTTCTTCCCCTTGGGGCATTGACTTCGGTAATGCCCCTTTTGATTGCAAGAGAAGCATATAATATGCTCCTTGCTCTTCTTTGTGTTGGGGATGATCTCCTTGGGCTTCGCCTTGCCCTTTTGTGCTACTTGGCCCTTCTTCTTGGCCAATTTAGGGCACTTGCTCTTGTAGTACCCATGTTCCCTACACCCAAAGCATATAATATGATTTTTATTTTTAATTGAATTATTTATACCTTTGCTTGTAGGGGTGGCATCTTTTCCTTTGGATCCGGAGGTAGAAGCTTCCTCTTGATCCAATCTTGATTCTCCTCCATTTGATTTTTCTTGACTCGTGGAGGTAGAAGCTTCTTCAATCTCTTCATCTCTTGACCCGGATGTAGAAGCTTCTCCTTCTTCTTGATCCGGCATCACCAAGGATTGCTCCCCCTCAATCCTAGAGGTGGAGGCTTCATCATCTTGAATATGAAACAAGGAGTATGCTCCCTCCTTGTTCCCTTCGGTGCATTCCCTTGAGGATGAAGCTTCTTGGATTTCCTCTTCTTCGGAGGTTGAGCATCTCTCAACCTCGGAGTCCTCCTCTTGGTCTTGCTCCAAAGAGTCACCCTCTCTGGATTCTTCATGATCTTGTACAGTGGAGGGGATTTCTTCATGAAGCTTAGCCAATTTGCTCCAAACTTCCTTTGCATCTTCAAATTCTCCAATTTTGCAAAGAATGGTGCTTGGCAATAAATTGACCAAAAGCTTAGTCACTTTGTCATTTGCCTCGCACCTTTGGACTTGCTCCGGGCTCCATTTGCTTTTCTTTAGAACTTTGCCCTTTGAATTTCTTGGAGCCTTGAAGCCTTCCATTAGAGCAAACCATTGCTCTATCTCCATCATAAGAAAATTTTCGATTCTTGATTTCCAAGAATCGAAACTCGTAGAAGTGTATGGTGGAGCCACCCTTGTGTCAAATCCAAGCCCATCTTGGAATTGCATCTTGAAGTTGAGCTTGATAAAGTCTTGAACTTGAAGAATTTGCTCCAACTTCTTCACCCTCTAGCTTTTCTTGATATGTTTGCCCCTTCCGGCGGTGATTCTGGTGAAGAGCAACCTCGCTCTGATACCACTTGTTAGGACCAAAAGTAGCTAGAGGGGGGGGGGTGAATAGCTCGTTGCGTTCGCTCGTTGCTCGGCGTTGCTTGTTCCTTCAAAGAAGTGCAGCGGAAATACAAAGAAACAATCACACAACGCTAACACGGTTGGTTTACTTGGTATCCACCTCACAAGAGGTGACTAATCCAAGGATCCACACCAACACACACACCCTCCACTAAATAAAACTCTCCTTTATGGTAACTACCAAGGGCGGAGAAGCCCTACAAGACTCAATACAAGAAGAGAGGGAAAGGATACAAGAAATACAAGCTTACAAGCTTACAATGAGTATAAACCCTAACCCTAGCTTCTCTTCTTGGCTTTGATCCGCCTCTTGACTTGGAAAACTTCCAAGATCCTTCAAGAACTGGCGATCTGAGCTTTGTGAGTGCTGTGGAGGAGCTGGCGAGAAATCTGGAGTGAATCGGAGAAGAGATGCCGAAGGAAATGAACGCCTGCGGCCTTTATCGACGCCAACGGTCGGATCCCGATCGATTCGAATATTCCCAATCGATCGGGGAGGCTTTGGATCGATCCACGGATCGATCCAGAGCGCCTCTGTGCTCTGGAAAAACGCCTGGATCGATCCACGGATCGATCCAGCGCTTATCGCGCGCAGCAGCCGCGTCCCAATCGATCCACTGATCGATTGGGACATCTGGATCGATCCACGGATCGATCGATCCATTGATCGATCAGCTCGGATCGATCCACCGATCGATCCAGCTCCTGGATCGATCCACCGATCGATCCAACACTTGGTTTTGCCCAAAACCAAGTTCCAAGCCTCTCAAACCAACATCCGGTCAACCTTGACTGTTGGTACATCATGCCTAGCATCCGGTCTCTCCTTTGACCTGCTAGGACTTCCCACCAAGTGTCTGGTCAATCCCTTTGACCCACTTAGACTTTTCTATTCATGCCAAGTATCTGGTCACTCCCTTGACCTACTTGGACTTCCATCAGATGTCTGGTCAATCCCTTTGACCTATCTGTATTTCCTCGTGCCAAGTATCCAGTCAATCCTTTGACCTACTTGGACTTCCCAACACCAGATGTCCGATCATCCTTGATCCATCTGGATTTTCCCTTGCCTGGCTTCACTCACCAGGACTTTCACCTAGCTTCACTCACTAGGGTTTTCCATCTGCCTAGCTTCACTCACTAGGGATTTCACCTGGCTTCACTCACCAGGACTTTCACCTAGCTTCACTCACTAGGATTTTCCTTCTGCCTGGCTTCACTTACCAGGACTTTCACCTAGCTTCACTCACTAGGGTTTTCCTTCTGCCTGGCTTCACTCACCAGGACTTCCCTGTCAAGTATCCGGTCAACCTTGACCTACTTGACTCTTCTTCAATCAATTTCTTATTGTCAAACATCTAAACTCAAACCAAGACTCAGCTTGGTCACCCAGGTCAACCTTGACCTGAGGGATGTTGCACCAACAAGTACAATTTCACCCGTTGCTACATGACCCCTTACAAAATGGTGTTTTACCTCTATGTGTTTGGTCCTTGAGTGATGAATTAGATTTTTGGTTAGATTAATTGAGCTCATATTGTCGATTAAAATTTTAGTATTTTTGTATTCTAGTTGATGGTCTTTTAATGTATGCATCATCCACAAGAGTTGAGAGGCCCACTCTCCTAGGGCTATGTATTCAGCTTCAGTAGTGGATAGAGCAACACAGTGTTGCTTTCTGCTTGACCAACTTACTAGACACTAACCTAGAATTTGGCAGCTACTTCTTGTGTTTTTTTTATCTAGTTTACACCCGACATAGTCTGAATCAGAATAGCCAAAAAGGTCAAAGGTGCACGTTCTAGAGTACCAAAGTCCTACATTTAGGGTACATTTAATGTACCTAAGTATCCTTTTAACACATGTTAGGTGCAACTCTTTTGCACAAGACCAGTCTTGCGCACATACCTACTGCAAATAATATGTCGGGTTAACTTGCAGTTAGGTAGAGTAAGCTACCTATTGCACTTGTATAATACTTTGGGTATATTGGTTTTCCTTCTGGGTCAGAGTCAATATTGATGTTGATTGCCATTGGAGTATTTATAATTTTTGAATTTTCCATGTCAAATTTTTTAATTAATTCCTTAGCATATTTAGTTTGATAGATATAGATTCCATCTTTGGTTTGTTTGATTTGTAAGCCTAGGAAAAAGGTAAGTTCTCCAACCAAACTCATTTCAAATTCATTTTTTATTAGTTTAATAAATTCTTTTAAAAGTTTAGAGTTGGTTGAGCCAAAAATTATATCATCAACATAGATTTGGGCTATGAAGATGTCTTTTTCTATGATTTTTATAAATAGGGTCGGATCTATTTATCCTTGGTTAAAGCCTTTGGATATCAAGTGGTTGGATAACCGTTCATACCATGTCCTAGGTGCTTGCTTTAATCCATATAATGTCTTTTTTAGTCTGAATACATGGTTTGGGTTGTCTAAGTCCTCAAACCCTGGAGGTTGACTTACATATACTTCTTCCTTAATAAACCCATTCAAAAAGGCTGACTTGACATCAATTTGATATAATCTAAACCCTTTATGTGCTGCATAAGCCAGTAGAAACCTCCAGGGACCGATGGACAAACAGAAAGGGTTAACCAAGTATTAGAAGATATGTTACGGGCATGCGCATTAGACTTCAAAGGGAGCTGGAGCCGATATTTATGCCTAGCAGAATTCGCCTACAACAATAGTTACCAGGCTACTATTGGGATGGCGCCCTATGAGGCTCTATACGGGAGGAAATGTAGATCCCCTATATGTTGGTACGAAGGCGGTGAAAAGAAAGAGATGGGATTTCAAACCGAGTTCATCGATAACACCACCCGTGCTATACAGAACATCCGCCAACGAATAGAAACTGCTCAGAGTCGACAAAAGAATTATGCGGATAAGCGACGAAGGCCATTGGAATTCAGTGTCGGAGACTCAGTATTTCTCAAAGTAGCTCCTATGAAAGGAGTAATGAGGTTTGGTAAGAAGGGAAAGCTAAGCCCGCGTTATGTGGGACCATACCGAGTTCTAAAAAGAATCGGCAAAGTAGCTTATGAAATAGAGCTTCCTCAAGAGATGTCAGCCATTCACAACGTGTTCCACGTTTCGATGCTAAAGAAATGCATTCCGAGCACGGATCAAGTGATCGAACCACGGGTAGTACAAGTGCAAGAGGACCTAACCTACGAGAGCCGACCAATCCAGATATTGGATCGAGACGTCAAAAGACTGAGGAACAAGGAGGTACCCTTAGTAAAGGTCCTGTGGCAAAATCAACGATACGAAGAAGCCACGTGGGAACGGGAAGAGGATATGAAACGGAAGTATCCGTCGCTATTCTAAGTTCGAGGACGAACTTTCTATGAGGTATGGGGTACTGTAACACCCACGAAATTATAAGATAAGTATATGAGTATTATTTTCTTTAGAGCATAGAAATAAAAAGGATAAGAGAAAAGGAAAAATAGAAACCAAAAAAATAGAATAAGAAGAGGTGAGGTCAAGGATTGAACCTTGAACCTCCCACAAATAATGGAGATAAATTGATGTATGATAACCACTAGAATAATGAATAATATTTGGATAGAAAGAAATGAAAATTTAGTTAAAGATGAGAAGAAAATAAAAGAAAACTAAGCAAAAGAGCAAGAGAAAACCAAGTGGCTTACCTCCTCTTCCTCTTGGTTAAGAGAAGAAGCAAGCAAAAGGTAAATTGCCTACTTCCCTCCCTCTCTCTATTTTTCGTGGGAATTAAAGGAGTGGGGGAAAAGAGGAGTTGAGGGAATGAATGAAGACATATTTCATTGGCAAAGGAATAAATAGATTGGGAGAAGAAAAATAAGAGATTAAATTCCTTTTTCTTCCTCCTTCTTTCTCCTTCTTTCTCCTTCCTCATTCTTCACCGAAACCAAGAGCCTTTCCCTCTCCTTATTCCAAAAGCTAAGCTAAGTTCCTCTCCAAGAAAACTAAATTTCGAGAAGAAGCCTTCAAGTTCTATCCCTTCCAAGCAAAAGAAGCAAAAGGAGGTACAAGAAGAAGAAGCTTTCTCCTTCCTTGGCACTTAGGATATCTTTTTCCTTAAGAAAAACCACAAGCGAAAGGATGTAAGTTTCCCTCACCTGTGGTACAATAGCTTGTGTATTTTTCTATGAGATTTGGTTGCCTAAAAACCTAGGATACCTTCATGAAAATTTCGGCCAAGACGAGACCAAAAAGAAAGATCTAGGAAATGTAAAGACCTAAATTTTGACATGCTCAATATACTTCTTGTATCATGTATCTTATGGTAGGGATTTATCTAATGTTCATATGCTAGAATGTTGGTTAGAACTTAGAGTCATACCCCTAGACTCTCGGCCAAACATGAACAAAGGAAATAGGTAAGTTAAGACTCAAACCAAGCATGTTTCTTATTTTTGTTTATGATATGTGCCTCATGATGAGGAAGTTGTTAACATGATATGCTCATGCCTATATGATGATTAAACTTCATTCCATGCTCATATGTATTCAGCCATGATATGACTAGGGGCCTAGAAAAATTGTTAAACCTAAACTAATTATGCCATGATCCTCCTTAAGACAAGTTATGAAATTAATATGACATGCTCATGTTGTTCCTTGAAATAATTGCTATGAAATTTGTTTAGGGTTCTCATGCTTTTATGACACTTGAACCCTAGATTCAAGCCTTACAAGTCTCGGCCACAACATGTTTAAGGGCCTAGGAAACTTAGCACCTAACCTAATTATGCTCATGTTGTTCCTTGAAATAATTGCTATGAAATTTGTTTAGGGTTCTCATGCTTTTATGACACTTGAACCCTAGATTCAAGCCTTACAAGTCTCGGCCACAACATGTTTAAGGGCCTAAGGAAATTTAGAACCTAACCTAATTATGCTCATGATGTTCCTTGTAATAATTGCTATGAAATTGGTTTAGGGTTTCCATGCTTTTAGGACACTTGAAACCTAGTTACAAGCCTTAAGGGTTTCGGCCACAACAAGTTTAAGGGCCTAGGAAACTTGGAACCTAACCTAATTATGCTCATGATGTTCCTTGTAATAATTGCTATGAAATTTGTTTAGGATTTCCATGTTTTTATGACACTTGAAACCTAGCTCCAAGCCTTAAAGGTTTCGGCCACAACAAGTTTAAGGGCCTAGGAAACTTGGAACCTAACCTAACTATGCTCATGATGTTCCTTGTAACATTTGCTTAGGTTTCACATGCTTGAATGTTGTTTTTAACCCAATGTAATGATTGATAAGATTCGGCCATGATAAGATTTATAAGCTTAGGAAACCTAGAACCTAACCTAAAGCATGCTCATGATGTTTCCTTATGGTATATGATATGATATTGGTTTTAGGGTTCACATGCTTGTATGTTGATTTCTAACCTAAGTCACATCTATATGTTTCGGCCATTACATGACATTAGGGTTAGAAATCTAAATATGATTTCCCATGTATCTCACATGAAATGTTTATAATGTGGTAAGAGCTTGTTATGCTTCTATGTTTAATTATGTACACTTATGATCTATGTATGATGGTAACCCTTATGCTATGCTGTGTGTTATGATGATGAGCTGTGTGCCCAAATTATGTATGCTATTTATGATGAGCTGTGTGCCCAAATTATGCATGTAATTATGATGTGCTGTGTGCCCAAATTTTACATACTATTATGATGAGCCGTGTGCCCAAATTCTGTATGGTATGATATGATAAGAAATATGATGTGCATGAAATATTAAGAACCATGATATGTATGACATGCTACTTTACTTTATATGGCTTGTACCAAGGGTGAGCTCCATAAGCGCCCTGGGGTCGATGGACTAAGAAACGAGCCTCGTTAGGGATGGACTCCTAAGTGCCCCTAGGTCAATGAACTAAGAAACGGGCCTAGTATGTATGCCTTGTAGGGTTCAAGACTTGCTACCTTGGACCTACATAGGACGCGCACATTTATGTATGTGGTACAAGCCGGGGCCCTAATCATGTTATGATTATGTTTAAGTATGTATGTAATAAGTTTTCAAAGGACATGTTGCATATATTATTGCATGAATCATGTTTTTGAAAGTCATCTCGCATAACACTTTATGATTATGTTACGATATACCATGATGCTTATGATTATGACATGTTATGTTAGGATGAACTTTATGATTATGTTATGATATGTCATGATCATGATTATGATATGCTAGGATGTACTTTATGATTATATCATGATATGCTATAATGCTTATAATTATGTTATGTTATGCTAGGATGAACTTTATGATCATGTTACGATATGCTATGATTATGATTATGTTATGTTAGGATGCATGTTATGATAGGCCATGATACCGTACGATTATGTTATGATATGATGTTTCTATACATGATATGATGAGTTGTCTTTATGCTTTATGCCTTGGAGTTTTAATTATGCTATACGGTTTTTGTGAGTAGGAAAGGATCTTACTGAGCCTTGTGTGCTCACAACTTACTTTCCTTGTACCACAGATAAGGGTAAAGAATGGATGTACTAAGGGAGCAGTAGGAGGGGGCAAGAAGGACGTGTGTAGTAGTGACTCGGCTAAAGAGAAAGACATGCTTCTAGTTAATAAGAATTATATTTATGTCACTCTTTTATGACTCCATGACATTTCATCATGCTCTTTGATATTATGGTTTAAATTTATGTTAAGCATGTTATGTGACTCATATGATAGGTAGTTAGTGATGATGATTTGAAAAGTAAAGAAAAAGTTTTAAAGAAATTTTTTTTTATACTATAGATAAGACTTCCGCTGTTTTAAGAAGAAAAGATAAGTAACCCCCGTCAGCTTGAGCAAGAAGGGGCGGGGCGTTACAATAGCAAATAACATAGAGTTTTAAATTAGTTCAGTTTCCGCACCTTATAGTTCAGTTTAGCACAGTGATTGAATGTAGCCCCCGACCTCGCAACCTAGTCAGTAGGAGGCGAGGCGTTACAGAGTGGTATCAGAGCAAGTTCCATACTTTCTCCACACACACATCAGCATTGAACCTGCAGCTTCCAAGTAAGAATACCTCTCACTTTAGTTATATTTTGTTTGCTTTCATGTTTATAGATAACTAAAGCTTGTTTATATATGACAACATCTAAGATGATAATAGTAGTTATGTACCTATGATTGTATTAGTTATGTATGTCCTCTATTTCTCTAGAAAATGGTACGAGGACGCCCAGCTAGAAAGACACCAGCTACTGAGCCCCAGCATGAGGCAGACAGCTCAGTGCCTCCCCCAGACCTTGCAGAGGTAGTGGCTCAGTTACAGAAGCAACTAGCTGAACAGGAATAGGAGATAGCCACCCTAAGGGCTAATCAGCAGAACACTCCCACTGTTACTCCAGAACCTAACTTAGCAACCCCAGTAGTGATAGAGGTTCCACCAGTCCAACCTGCAGCACCAGTAGCCCCAGCAGTAGGGGCAAGGAGAGAAGCTTACCTAATCCAGTGGCAGAAAATCAAGCCAGAGAATTTCTCAGGCACCAGTGAACCATGGGATGCCCAAGCCTGGTTCAAAACACTGGAGAGTACGATGGAGCTTCTGGACTGGCCGGAGTATGAAAAGGTGAAATGTGCCTCTTTCTGCCTGACAGGAGACGCACGTATGTGGTGGGAGAGGATTAAAGTGAAGCGCCCAGTGAACCATATGACGTGGGCTGACTTCGAGAGAGAATTCTTTGAAGAGTTCTTTCACATGCGGGTCACAAACCGCCACTATGACGAGTTCACTGAATTTCATCAGGGCAACCTTTCAGTTGAGGAGGCCGTGAAGAAATTCAACAGACTGGCTCGTCTATGCCCCGAATTAGTCAGCACTGAAAGAGAACGAGTCCGATTGATGCTTAAAATGCTAAGGCCGGAAATAACAATGAATGTGGCCAGCGACGTACATAGGTCGCAAACTACTGAAGAACTGGTAATAGTGCTCTGACTACCGAGCATTACCAGAACAACATCAAACAGCAGAAGCAAGCCATTTTAGAGTCTAAGGGCCAAGGAGGCTCAGGTACTCAGAAACACCAGGGCCACAACTCTAACTGGAAAGGGAACTCCAGTCACAAACGTAAATCAGGGAGTTACCCAAAAGGAGGACCAGCTAGTAAACAGCCTAGCTATCCCAAGTGTTCCACTTGTGGGAAATTCAACCTTGGAGTTTGTCGCAAGGGCACACGAGGATGATTTGGATGTGGCCAGGAGGGGCATATGGCTAAACAATGCCCGAACAAGACCAGTGCTCCTACACCACAGCCGATTCAGTACGGAGGTAACCCAACACAGTTATATCAGATGCAAGCTGCTATAGATGGACCACACATCAGCTAGGGCAGACTAGAAGCCCCCTTAGCCACGACGAACGCGATGATCTACTCACTCACCATAGAGGACGTAGCGAATGCCTCGACAGTTGTTACAAGTCAGATTAGTATTTTACAACAAAGTGCAACTGTCTTATTCGATACTGGGGCAACCCATTCTTATATATCCAGGGCATTTGCCGAAAAGTTAGCAATACCTTCAGATGTACTCAGTGGCCAATTTCTAACAACACTACCGTCAGGAGAAATCATGGTATTCATGCACTGGCTTCGAGCAATGCCAGTCATTATAGCAGACAGAGAGCTTTTTGGTGATCTGATAGTGCTAGATATGACTGACTACGACGTCATCTTGGGAATGGACTTTCTGATCAAGTACGGTGCCTCCATAGAATGCCGTAAACAGAGAGTTGTATTCCAACCTGAAGCAGGAGTACAGTTTGGGTACATCGGAGAATCATAGAGAAAGGCTAAGAAGTTTCTCTCAGCTTTGAAAGCATAGAAACTATTGGATTCAGGATGTACGGGGTTCTTAGCATATGTAGTCAGTACCAGTCAGGACAAGGACCAAAAGCTAGAGGAGGTCCGAGTCGTACGTGACTACCCAGCAGTCTTCCCTGAGGAGTTACCAGGCCTAGCACCAGACAGGGAGATTGAATTTAAGATAGAACTTATCCCCGGTACAAATCCCATCTCCAAAGCACCCTACCGCATGGCTCCAGCAGAACTAAAGGAACTTCAGGAGCAATTACAGGAGCTGCTTGACAAGGGCTTCATACACTCAAGTCACTCACCATGGGGAGCGCCTGTATTGTTTGTGAAGAAGAAGGACGGGAGCATGCACCTGTGTATAAACTACCGAGCATTAAACCAGGTCACGATTAAGAACATGTATCCTCTTCCCAGGATAGATGACCTGTTCGATCAGCTAAAGGGAGCAGCAGTGTTATCTAAAATAGACCTCAGATCGGGATATCACCAAGTGAGAGTTAAAGAGGGTGATATACCCAAAACGGCTTTCAGGACCAGATACAAACATTACGAGTTCGTAGTCATGCCCTTTGGTGTGACAAATGCTCCAGCTACCTTTATGGACCTCATGAACAGAGTATTCAGAGAATACTTAGATAAGTTTGTCATCGTGTTCATCGACGACATTCTTATTTATTCCAAAACTCAGGAAGAACACGCAGAGCACCTGAAGATAGTACTACAGATCCTTCAGCAGAACCATCTATACGCTAAGTTCACAAAATGTGAATTCTGGCTCGATCAGGTATCCTTTCTGGGTCACATCATCTCCAAGGATGGTATCATGGTAGATCCCAGTAAGATAGAAGCTGTGAGTAACTGGAAGAGACCTAAGAATGCCAGTGAAATCAGAAGTTTTCTGGGATTAGTAGGCTATTACAGAAAATTTATAGAGGATTTCTCCAGGATAGCCTCCCCATTGACAGCTCTCACCTGGAAGAACAGAAAATTTCAGTGGACAGAGGATTGTGAGAACAACTTCATGGAGCTCAAAAGAAGATTGACCAGTGCACCCATTCTGACTCTGCCAGAAAACACCGACAGCTTTGATATTTACAGCGATGCCTCTAAATTAGGACTAGGAGCAGTACTGATGCAAAATGTTAAGGTGATCGCCTATGCCTCCAGACAACTCAAGGAATATGAGAGGAACTACCCTACTCACGACCTTGAGCTTGCAGCAATTGTCTTTGCCCTCAAAATTTGGAGACATTACTTATATGGAGCTCAGGGCAGAGTGTATACAGATCATCAGAGTCTGAAGTACTTCTTCACTCAGAAGGATCTGAATATGCGACAGCGCAGATGACTCGAGCTGGTCAAAGACTACGACATAGACATCCTCTACCACCCAGGAAAAGCCAATAAGGTGGCAGACGCACTTAGCAGAAAGTCCAGTGCTACCTTACTATCCCTATCAGCCATGTCACCACCCCTACAAAAGGAAATTACAGAGTTTGATCTCGAACTTACAGTTGGACAACTCTCTACTATGACCTTAGCATCTACCCTGCTTGGTGACATTCAGACAGCTCAGGGTTAGGACCCTGAAATTCAGAAAATCAAGCAAGGGTTAATAGAATCAGAAACTGGAGAGTTCAGAGTAGCTGATAGTGGGATATTGTATTTTGGTGATAGACTATGTGTTCCGGATTAGGAGGAACTACAAAGGAAGATCCTAGACGAGGCTCACAGGACTCCTTATGTGATGCATCCTGGTTCCACCAAAATGTACCAAGACCTAAAGAAACGTTTTTGGTGGCCTGGTATGAAAAGAGACATCGCTAGATATGTTTGTACCTGTCTGACCTGTCAGAGGGCCAAGGCAGAACACCAGAGACCAGGAGGAGTTCTACAGCCTATTCGGATCCCATAATGGAAGTGGGAGGATATTTCTATGGATTTCATAGTGGGACTACTCAGAACCACGAATGGTTTTGATGCCATTTGGGTAATAGTCGACAGATTGACTAAATCAACCCACTTCTTAGCTATCAGGATATCCTACTCCATGGAGCAACTAGCTCAATTATATCTCAAGGAGATTGTCAGATTGCATGGAGTCCTATGGACCATCATTTCAGACAGAGACAGTAGATTCACGTCACACTTCTGGGAGTGTGTACAGTCAACATTGGGCACCAAGTTAAAGTTTAGCACAGTCTTCCATCCTCAGACAGATGGTTAGATGGAGCGAGTAAATCAGGTACTCGAGGATATGCTCCAAGCGTGTGCCCTAGACTTTAAGGGAAGTTGGTGCAAATATCTGTGTTTAGTAGAATTTGCATACAACAATAGCTATCAGGCCACCATCGGCATGACACCCTACGAGGCTCTCTACGGGCGGAGGTGTAGATCTCTAATTTGTTGGTATGAAAGTGGTGAACAGAAAGAGCTAGAACTTCAGATAGATCTAGTGGCAGATACCACAACAGCTATACAACAGATCCGCCAGAGAATAGAGACAGCTCAGAGCCGCCAGAAAAGCTATGCTGATACACGGCGTCGACCCTTAGAATTTTCAGTTGGGGATACAGTATTTCTCCGAGTGGCTCCCATGAAGGGAGTAATGCGTTTTGGAAAGAAGGGCAAATTAAGTCCCAGATATGTGGGACCATACCTTATCATTAGAAGAGTTGGCAATGTAGCATATGAGCTAGAGCTACCCCAGGAGATGTCAGCTATTCATAACGTATTTCATGTCTCTATGCTGAAGAAGCATATCCCAGATGCCACCCAGGTGATTGAGCCCCAGTCGGTACAAGTCCGCGAAGACCTCAACTATGACAGTCGACCTATTTAGATAATAGACCGAGCAGTTAAAAAATTACGGAATAAGGAGGTACCATTAGTAAAAGTTATTTGGTAAAATCACACAACAGAAGAGGCAACTTGGGAGACAGAAGCTAGTCTGAGACAGAAGTACCCAGAGTTATTCTAAATTTGAGGGTGAGCTTTTTATAAGGTATGGGGGATTGTAATGGCCGAAAATTTTCAAGTTAATTTTAGAAATATTCTATTATTTTTCTGGAATTTTAGGATATTTTTATGAAATTTTTAGAATAGCCGAAGTAGTAAAATTAAATAAAAATGGAAAATAGCCTAAGCCGGAATTGAACCCGAGACCTATGGACTCTATGACATATAGGGTGATGCTAGTAACCAAGGGGCCCCAGCAGGGGTGTGCTGAAAGGAAAGGAGAACAATTATACTTAAGGTTTAGTTGGGGTGTATTAATCACTTAATATAAATAGGAAAATTAAGTGGAGAGTTGTGATATTTATGAACGACAATTCTCTTTTCCCTCAAACCCTCACCGCCGAATCCCTCTCTCCCTCACCTCTCAGCGCCCAAGGCCAAGGAGACCTAGGGTTTCATCCCTAGGATCGTAGGAGCACCTTCCGACGACAACTCCAGCACGAGGACGTCCCTCTCCGTGAGAAGAACGCGTAGACGTAAGAAGATCGTCGAAGAGATCTTCTTCTCCAGAAAATTAGCGATCGGATTGTAAGAAAAATTAGCGCAGGATGTAAGTAACCCCTCACCTACAGCATAAGTAGCTATTCACATGCTTTTATGGTTCTAGGTCGCTTTTATGGTTTTAGTGTAGCCATATGCAGAATTAGAGCACACCAGGTGCTCGATAAAATGACTAGCATAGTTATAGACCACAGTAGACATTTTAATAGTACAGTTAAATGCCGTGGATGTATTTTAATAACATACATAGCCTTGCTTCAGTTATGTGGGACTACGGTCCAATGAGTGGGCTCCCATAGTCACCTCTAGGTTCAGATAACCTAGTAAAAGTAAGATAAGATAAATCAGTTATAAACAGTATTTTACTTTATCAGTGACACTGTACTGGACTTCAGTTGTCCTTGGGTTGGGCTCCCATAGTCGTCCCTAGGTTTAGATAACCTAGTAACCCTACTAGATTCGGGACTTGCTACCTCGGGCCTAGTTAGGGATGCGCGCATAGCAAGTACAGTTGCCGGGCCCATCAACAACATGTTTAGTATTTTTATCTATTATGGAAATAGTTTTCAAACCTTTACAAATCAGATATATGAATACAGTTCAATGACAACAGTAATCTGACACAAGCTTTGCTTAGCTCATGTATCGGTTTAGCTTCCTTGATGATACAGTAATTAGTTTATGTTCAGTATGTGATTGCTATGATATACATGTCAATATACCATGCTCCTATCACTTTCAGTATGATTTTCATTATGTACATCAGCATAGCATCTTTTAAAGAGCATGATTTCTTCGTATGCATGTTTTTGTGAGGTAGATGGTTTCTTACTAAGCTCCCAAGCTTATAGTTCCTTTTTCCTTATGCTGCAGATAAAGGTAAAGGGAAGATGGAATAGCGGAGGCTGGAGGGCAATGCAACCAGATGTGTGTGAGATGGAACTTGGAATGAAGATCTTTGGGGAAACTAGCAAATTTAAGAACTCAGTATTTCTTATAGTGTTACTTTTCCGCACTTTTAGTTATTTGGGTGTCTTGAATTATGAAAGTTATGTTCAGATTACTCGTTGTCTGGATATTAGATAGCTAACCATGAGTAATGACATGCTTAGTATTAGTGTTGTGTTTGTAGTTGTATTTCTGAAGTTCTGTACGAGGTCGGGTCTGATTTCTGCAAAAATCAGAAACCCAATCGATCAGCCGATCGATCGAGCAGTCCTCAATCGATCAGCCGATCGATTGGATGAAGTCCTCGCGTACAGAACACTATGGAATCGATCAGCTGATCGATTGAGGAGCCCTCGATCAATCAGCTGATCGATTGGGAAGCAATCTGGCGCATACAGAGAGTTGATGAGTCGATCAGCTGATCGATCGGCCATGGATCGATCAGCCGATCGATCGGGAATTTAAATCCCGCGAATAGAGAGCTTCTGAATCGATCTCCGGATCGATTGGCCAGACTGGATCGATCTGCCGATCGATCCAGAGGGGACTTCCGTGCATAGTAGCACGTTGAATCGATCAGTGGATCGATCAAATAACTCCAATCGATCAGCCGATCGATTGGAATGTCTGATTTCAGCAAGAAGTGTCTGTTTTCAGGTTTCTGATCAGATAGCGAGTTTGGCTTCCCCTCTTAGTAGGTGTACAACTTTAGAAATGTATTATGAATATAAATTTCAGATTTTATAGCAAATAGCATAGAGTTTTAAATTAGTTCAGTTTCCGCACCTTATAGTTCAGTTTAGCACAGTGATTGAGTGTAGCCCTCGGCCTCGCAGCCTAGTCAGTAGGAGGCGGGACGTTACATTTTCGAAGTAAAACTTTGTCAAAAATTACGTTTCAAGTAAGGCTTTGAAAAACAAACTTTCAAGTAAACTTCTTCAAAATTTTCTGAGTAAATTTTTTCAAAATAAAGATTTTCAAAAAAATTCTAAGTGTCAAAGTAAGGATTTTCAAAAGAAATTCTAAGTGAGCTTTTTCAAAGTAAGGATTTTTTAAAAAAACCTAAGTGAACTTTTTTCAAAGAAAGTATTTTCAAAAATAATTGTAAAGAAAAATTTTCATAAATATTTCCAAAGGAAGGATATTCTTAATAAATGATTTCCAATAATTTTCTAAAGTAAATGTTTTTTAAAAAGTGTTTCTAAGTAAACAATAAAATTTTCTAAGTATTTTTTTTAAAAAATATTTCTAAGTAAACAATAAAATTTTCTAAGTAGAGATTTACATAGTAAGAAAAATTTTCTAGGAAAGATTGTCAAAGTAATTTTTGTAAGAAAAATTTTCTAAGCAAAAATTTTCAAGAAAAACTTTTCTAAGTAAGATTTAAAAAAATATAAATAAAATTTTCTAACTTAAAATTTCAAAGTAATTTTAAAGAAAAATATTTTAAATAAGATTTTTAAAGTAATTTTAAAGAAATTTTTTCAAACAAAAATTTAGGAAAACATTCCAGATTAAATGTTTTCAAAAATTCCAAGTAAGAAAGATTTTGAGTATACCGAATCAAAGTAGTTTTCAACTTTTAAAATTATATGTGATCCTGTCTGAACCAGGGGTCAACGAACGCTGGGGATGTGGCGCTCCCTGCTGGATCCTCGAGTGCTCTGGCGAACCTGCAACAAAACCGAGCCGGGGGGGGGGGGGGGGTCCCGGCGACGGCCCTCCGACGATCAAGTCAGGCGAGGGAATAGATGAAGAAAGTGGCTGCAGGATGAAGACTAGCGTACCTCCGGTGAAGAAATGGAGACCCTATATAGACCTCTCGAAGGAGCCTGGGCGCGTCAATCAAAGCAATCACCTGCTTTCGACCATGCCCAGGTATGGGTCTGTCAGAAGGGCATCCATAAGGCCATACCGCTACTGTATCGACCTCTCCATGATGTGACGGCAAGACCCTCTATCGTGAAATCTTGTGTACGGCATAATCATCAGACATGCCTTTGCTGACATCCCATATCCCGAGCCGAACGAATAGGTCGCTCGGCCCTTCGGTTCCAGCCGGGCAGACACCCGCTCGGCCATTCAGTCCTCCCGCCTTGGCGTCGGAAACCCCAACCTATGGCTATGTTATCTCTGGCTCCGCTCGGACCTGCTCAACTGCTTGACGTGGCCATTACCCGCTTAGTCAGCCCTCCATCCGTCCTCAGGCTGGGACCCTTCAGGAAGTGGGTCCCCCATTCTTACCGCCGGATCACTTGCCTCCCCTTCAAGTCTAGTCGAAGGAGGCAGTGAGTCCGACTGACTGGACTATGTGTCCGAGCGGGCGGTCGTCGCCTTACCATCGCTTATAATATCCCTTGAGCCGTTCGGCCTTTATGCCAAATTCAGCCACTCGGCTCTTCGTTTTGGATGTCTTGGCGCTCAACGTGGATGTTTGGTTGTCTAAATCTTCTCGAAAATCACGCAAATCCTTTTCATTAAGTAGAAGCATGCGCGGTATGGGCGTATTAATTGCGCTTGGTGACAGAGCGCCACGTGGCTCTTCTCGCGTGGCGGTGATGATCCGTACGATGGGACGCCGATTGTTTTGAAATGGACGGTTAGATGATGACCTCGTCTCTCGTGACCTGCATCCGACGGATGAGGCTGACCAGCCTCGTTCGCATAAAGCCTTCGTCTTCGCCCTTACGCTGCATTCTCTGTTTAATTGCGCGTCCTCCGTCGAAGGTGCCCACGGCTGCATCGTTCCGGCTGTCCTAGTTCTTGCCTCTTGGTGGTTTTCGGCCTTCTGGTGATCCTCTCCGTTCATCTTCCCTTAGTAAGCTTCTCCCTTCCTTTCGTTCGGCCTTTCCCTTTCGCGGGGAACTCCTTTCGTCCCCTTGCTTGTGAACTTTTATCTGTCCTCCGTTTCCGAGTTTCTTTCGGCTTCCTTCTTTCTTTTTCTTGGTACTTTAGTCATGGCGAGCACTTCCGTACCCGCTGTTGATGTTCTTGGTCCCTGGTATATGACCATGGAGAGTAAATTTGACGAGGAGGGCGCTCGGCGTCTCGTTCGGACGTGCGGGATCTCGGACGACCATGAAATAGTTGTAGCCGACCCGACCGACCGGCCCCATAACCCGCCGATCGGTACCATTTGTTTTTTTCTGGACCAATTCCAGGGCGGCCTTAGATTTCCTACCCATCCATTTATTTTGGAAGTTTGTAATTATTTCCGCATCCCGCTCGGCTAACTTGTGCCGAATTCCTTTAGGCTGCTGAGCGGGGTGGTCGTCCTCTTTAGGCTGCACAGTATTCCACTTGACCCCAAAATATTCCACTTCTTCTTCTACCCCAAACAATCCGAGTTGGGCACTTTTATTTTTCAAAGTAGAATAGGCTTCAAATTTTTTGATAATATGCCGACCTCCAACAAGCACTGGAAGGAGTTCTTCTTCTATATCTGACTTCCCGAGCGCTGTGCCGACCCAGCCGGAGCTCGGCAAATTCAGAAGCAATCCAGCCTACCTTCATGCGGCAAACTGGTTGTCCGGTCAGCGGTACAAAATCGACCAGTTGCTTCTCAAGGGGGTGTTGTACATTTTTGGATTATCTCCCGTTCGGGCCAATCTTCCCTACCACATGGGTAAGGACTCTTTACTCACTTCGCCTTTTTTGTCTAACTGATTTTAATTTTTTCTACTGCGGCTGAAGTCATGTGGCGCTCCAAGGCTACTGATCATCTGAAATTGAAAGCCGTGGAAATTGAGGCGGCTACCAAAAAAGAACTCGCCGAGCGGGGTCTAATCCCCAGCCGCCCGACAGCTACAGGAGAGGGGGGGACGCAGTCCGCCCCTGAAACAGAAGTTACCCAATCCGCTTCAACGGAGGTTGAGGCGGATCCTGTTTCCTCTGCTCCAGCCGAGTTGGGAGTCCCCCAGGTCGGGGATTCACCACTGGAAGTTCGGCGGAAACGTCGAAGAGACCCCAGCCTTCCGCCGACCCAAGAGGGCGAACCACAGGCGCCGATCGAGGTCGCTTCGCCAGATCGCACGCCGTCGCAGATCGGGACCTCAGTGGCCTCACCCACCGCACAACCCTCTGGCTCTCCTCCACGGACTTGTCGTCGCTTACGACGGTTGGGCGAGACTTCAACCATAGGGGAGTCCTCGGGCCAGGCGACTGCGGCTGAGGAAGTGCCGGCCGGCCACCCGACCATCAAGACTACCCTTCGATTCCCATCGGAGGAATATTTATTGTCTTCCGATCGGCCATCAAGCCCCGTTCATGAAATAACCTTGACGGGTCCGCTCGCCAAACTTTTCGAGGACGCCCAGATTCGGGTGGCCCTCATGACGCCCAAGCAGCTCGGCGATAACCACATGCAGCAGGCCACTCAGGTAGGTTCATTTTTCTTCTTGTGCCCTGCTACTGTTTGGTTCCTGATTTTATTATTTCCCTTACAGCATTGGGCCGAGCAAATCGCCACTAGCCATCGGCTAGCCGAGCTGGAGGATCTCATGGAAAAACTCCAAGTCTCGGGGGGTCCATCGGCCGAGCGGGAGAAACAAGCCCTCGAGGCCGAACAGAAGAAGGTCGCCGACCTGGCTACAGAGGTGGCCCGACTTGAAGACTTGGTGAAGAAACGCGACGGAGACGTGAAGCGCGCCAGTAGCCGGAAGAAGCGGGCGATTGCTGATCTGGACAAGATGAAAGTTGAAGTCCGAGCCCTAGATCAGCAATCTAAGAAGCTAGAAGCCCAACTAGCTGCCGAACGGGATGGGCACTCCGCTGAACGCACTAAAGCGGAGGTGGACCAGAAAGTTCTCCAGGACTCGCTAATTGCCTCACGGGCGGCGCTCAGAAAATATAAGGAGGGAGAGCCAAGTCGCCTAGCAGCAGCGCGCCAAGAATACCTCCGCTCGGAACGGTTCTGCGTGAAATTCGGCGGCAACGTCTCCTCAACTTTCGTCGAGGCGGTCAAGGTCACCATGGCGTACTTGAAGAAGGGGGGGCACCTTCCTGCTGACCTGAGCATTCCCTCTTCAGATCTGGCGGCTATGATTGACGATATCCCGGACGCCGTTTTTAATTTTGAGGACCCGGAGTGAAGCGAGTTCTTCCCAGTACTTTCTGTATATCATCCGCTCTGCTGATGTAAAATTTTTGCATGTGCCGATCGGCGTAATTGTCTTCCTTTGCCACTATTTTTGTTTGCCCTTCATTGCCGTCTCTTGTCTGTTTGGTGCTTATTCGTAGAGTCAGTGAAGCTCCACGTGTTTCCCACTAGACGACCGATCAGGTCAATCAATTGACTCGATTTCCTTGAAATCGTTTAGCGATTGGCTATACTGTTTGCATTCAGTGAAGGCGAAGTATTGGCAAACCGATGGCCGATCGGACTTAATTAATTTAGTACTTGCGAACGCTCGTTATTTGGCGTCCTTAGTTTAATCCAGTAAGTTCACAGTCGCGGGTTCGGCGTGGATATTTATAGCCGATCGGCGTGGCTCTCGATCTTTAACGACGGAGCTCGTCGGCGCGGATATTTATAGCCGGTCGGCGCGACTCTCGATTTTAAACGACGGAGCTCGTCGGTCTTTCGCTCGGGATTTATAGACGCTCATCTACGGTTAACGTCTGGCTAGACGGTCTTCCGCCGGAGAGTTTATAGACGCTGCCTCGTCTCACGGTTTAACGTCTGGCTAGACGGTCTTCCGCTAGGAGAGTTTATAGACGCCGCCTCGTCTCTAACATCTGGGCTAGATGGTCTTCCGCTCGGAGAGTTTATAGACGCCTCATCTCTACGGTTTAACGTCTGGCTAGACGGTCTTCCGGCCGGAGAGTTTATAGACGCCTGCTCGTACGGTTTAACGTCTGGCTAGACGGTCTTCCGCTCGGAGTTTATAGACGCCTGCTCGTCTCTACGGTTTAACGTCTGGCTAGACGGTCTTCCGCTCGGAGAGTTTATAGGCGCGCCTCTACGGTTTAACGTCTGGGCTAGACGGTCTTCCGCTCGGAGAGTTTATAGACGCCGGCTCGTCTCTACGGTTTAACGTCTGGGCTAGACGGTCTTCCGCTCGGAGAGTTTATAGACGCCGGCTCGTCTCTACGGTTTAACGTCTGGGCTAGACTGTCTTCCGCTCGGAGAGTTTATAGACGCCGGCTCGTCTCTACAGTTTAACATCTGGGCTAGCCAATTTGATCCTATCCGAATCAGGGGTCAACGAACGCTGGGGATGTGGCGCTCCCTGCTGGATCCTCGAGTGCTCCGGCGAACCTGCAACAAAACCGAGCCGGGGGGGGGGGGGGGGGTCCCGGCGACGGCCCTCCGACGATCAAGTCAGGCGAGGGAATAGATGAAGAAAGTGGCTGCAGGATGAAGACTAGCGTACCTCCGGTGAAGAAATGGAGACCTTATATAGACCTCTTGAAGGAGCCTGGGCGCGCCAATCAAAGCAATCACCTGCTTTCGACCATGCCCAGGTATGGGTCTGTCAGAAGGGCATCCATAAGGCCATACCGCTACTGTATCGACCTCTCCATGATGTGACGGCAAGACCCTCTATCGTGAAATCTTGTGTACGGCATAATCATCAGACATGCCTTTGCTGACATCCCATATCCCGAGCCGAACGAATAGGACGCTCGGCTAACCTTTGTATCCTCGCCCTTATCCTGGCCGAACGGACTACCCGCTCGGCCCTTCGGTTCCAGCCGGGCAGACACCCGCTCGGCCATTCAGTCCTCCCGCCTTGGCGTCGGAAACCCCAGCCTATGGCTATGTTATCTCTGGCTCCGCTCGGACCTGCTCAACTGCTTGACGCGGCCATTACCCGCTTAGTCAGCCCTCCATCCGTCCTCAGGTTGGGACCCTTCAGGAAGTGGGTCCCCCATTCTTACCGCCGGATCAATATGATCTTTCAAAATTATGTATTTTCCTAAGTCAATAATTTTCCAAGAAAAAATTTTAAAGTAAACATTTTAGAATTTTTGATAAATGATTTAAAATTAGATCCTCCCCTGAATTTAATATTTTTATTTAAAAATAATAATTCAACTACTAATATCCTTAGTATATGTCTAATCGTTAGTTACTAACTATCTACCACAAGATAATAGTGTTCACTTAGTTAGTCAAGTTAAGTAAAATTTGATCTAGTTTATTGTTTATTAAGAATGATTGCTTAACTTGATCACTATATTGTTGTATTTATAGCTCATACTTGTTTTGATGCACTGATATAAGTATCTAAAGTCCAGACAAAATGCCCACACATCTCACATCATTCTATGTTCTTAAATGCACAATCAAGATAAACTTAGTGTGTTTGTGAGATGTACATTCTTCAAATCTATAGGATCATACTTTTTATGGGTTTGATATAGACTAAGGTTAAAAACACAATTTGAAATACTAGGGAAATGAAGATTTTTAGAAAGTATAAGTAAAAATTTTTTCTAGAATTTGTAAATCATTTTTATAATAAGAGTTCTAGTCTAATATTCTCAGTTTCCTTCTTAGGTTCCTAATGTTAAAATTAAGTTAAGTTTGAATTCATGTTTCAAGTTTAATTTAATTTAATTCAGTTTTAAGTTTAAGTAAATTAAATTGTAGTTGATTTAATTATTTGTTTAATTAAGATTTAGGTTTAAATTAATTAAACTTTAAGTTTAGGATTTCTTTAAAGTTAGATTTTTAAAGAATTTTAAAATATTTTAAAGTAATTTTTAAAATAATTTTTAAAGGATTTTTAAAGAAATTTTTAAAGGATTTTTAAAGAAAATTTTAAAATAATTTATAAAGATTTTTTTAAAAAAATTAAAGTAATGAAAAAATTTAATGTAATACATTAATTAACTTTACATTTAATTATATTTCAGTTTAATTTAATTTAATTTAATTTTAATTCAATTTAAAGGATTTTTAAAGAAAATTTTAAAATAATTTATAAAGATTTTTTTTAAAAAATTTAAAGTAATGAAAAAATTTAATGTAATACATTAATTAACTTTACATTTAATTATATTTCAGTTTAATTTAATTTAATTTAATTTTAATTCAATTTATTTTTTTAATTTAATTTTAAATTTATCCTTATTCTTTTCACCCAGTCTAAGTTTTCAGACAAAGAAATCCTATAGCTTTGTAAAATGAGTTAAGTTGAATTTCAGGATTTGGTTTAACTTGTGTTAAATAGGGGTACATTCAGTTAGTTCCACTAAGAGCATCCTCAATGGGGTGTTAAATGGGCATTATAATGCTCATTTAACACTCCCTCTCCATCACTCGCAAGAGAGAGGAGAGAGAGTGTTCAAAGGTTTGAACACCTTTGAACACCCTCTCTCTTAATTTTTTAATATTTTTTTTAAATTATAATTTTTTTATATTATTTAAAAAACTAATAAAAGGGATGAATGAGTGGATGGCGGGGCCTGTGTTAATGTTAAAAGGGATGTGGGTGAAAGAAGGATGTTGTTATAATGAGTATGTGGTAGTGGGCCCTATACTTTTTGATGAGATGATGGGTGTTATAACATTATAGCATTGTGGATGCCCTAAGTCAAATGCAGCAGGTCGAAGCCATATCTTCCTAGACATGCATAGACAGAGTTTTCCTGACCTATTATTATCCAAAACTTCTCTAGTACTATTTTGTCAAGTTAAACTTTTGCCCCATTTTAACCTAGTCCTAATTACCTAGCTGGGTAAACTATTATTTTGAATGTGCCAACTAATTTGAAGTCTCCCTTGAATTATTGAACTTTAGGTTTATATTTTAGGTTTGTGTCGATTGGTTTTATAGTTGTAATAAACTTGATTGTAACTTGTGTTTAAATTGAATTTATAGTTATTTGATTTAAATTTAGTTTTTCGTTTTGAGTTTGAATTAATAGGTTTAGGTGGTTTTGATTTTAGATAATGAACTTCATTTTTAGATATATAAAATTGATTGAGCCCAGTTTACGTGGTTAGACACACTTTCGGAACCCAAACTCTAGTGTGTTTTGAATTTTGACTTATAAGTGATATAAATATGTGACGACCACCCTTCTCACTACTCACTAAAGGTGCCCGTTACATAACTACTATAGATTCTTACTTAACTAGTATAACAAATTGTACTTAAATTTTTCCAGAAAACTTAAAATTTCGATAGAGTATGTGCAGTTCAGCAGGACTAGAATACAATACAATACTTCCAAATCCGGAACATGCACATATAACTCATAATAGCAAAAACATATGAAACTATATCTCAATGCAAACACAAAAGTATGTACTTACTAAACAAAACTCATCTTAGCATGCGATCTAAAACAAGAATAATCTCAAATGACATGGAATATAAGGTACAATCTCAAATGTTTCTTAACCACTAAAACACGGAAACTTAATAATGCCCCAAGTCTCTCCCATAGTCCTGGCATCACATACATCATCGAACACCTCCTTGTCGCCTTCCTTTGCTATGGATTTTCCTTTTCTTTATCTGCAGTAAGAGGAAATGCAAACTATAAGCGAATGCTTAGTAAGCGCCGTCTAACTCACAAAAACTCGAATGTGCATATAAATACAGCAATGCTAAAAACTGAATCTGTAAAAAGAGAACTACTCATGCTCATCTAATAGCAAAGCACTAAAATTTGCATACTCATGATATACAAGAATAAAATTGCATGCTGGAAGACAAGGCTAATCATGCTCAATAAACTAATCAGGAAACAAATAAAATTAATACTGCATGCTTCAAATTAAAATAAACTAACTTGTTGAATTTTAAACTTAAGTGAAACTTGTTTTACTTGTTTAAAAACTTATACTTTATCACTTCAAAATAATAATCAATCTCTTCTTGGGCCCAGGCATAGTACCAAAGCGCGCTCCCTAATAGAAACTAGGGTAGCGACCCACCAGTCTTACGAGGGTAAAGACCTCGGTCTTACCAGGGCCAAGACCTCGGAATTGGTCACCTGGATTTGTTTAACGACAACCTCAGAAGTCGGGTATGTAACGACCATCCTTCTCACTACTACTCTCTAAGGGTGACCGTTACTTAACTACTATAGAATTCTTACTTATCTAGTGTAACAAACTGTACTTAAATTTTTCCAGAAAACTTAAAATTTCGGCAGAGTATATGCTGTTCGGTAGGACTAAAATACAATACAAAATTCCAAAATTCAGAACATGCACATATATCTCAAAATAGCAGAAACATATGAAACTATATCTCAATGCAAACACAAAAGTATCTACTTACTAAACAGAACTCATCTTAACATGGGAACTAAAACAAGAATAATCTCAAATGTTTCTTAACCACTAAAACACGGAAACTTAATAATGCCCCAAGTCTCTCCCATAGTCCTGGCATCACACATCATCGAACACCTCCTTGTCGCCTTCCTTTGCTATAGCTTTTCCTTTTCTTTATCTGCAGTAAGAGGAAATGCAATCTATAAGCAAAATTGCTTAGTAAGCGCTATCTAACTCACAAAAACTCGAATGTGCATATAAATACAGCAATGCTAAAAACTGAATCTGTAAGAAGAAAACTACTCATGCTCATCTAATAGCAAAGCACTAAAATCTGCATATTCATGATATACAAGAATAAAATTGCATGCTGGAAGACAAGGCTAATAATGCTCAATAAACTAATCAGGAAACAAATAAAACTAATACTACATGCTTCAAATTAAAAGGAACTAAACTTGCTGACTCTAAACATAAGTGAAGCTTGTTTCATTTGTTCCAAAAACTTATACTTTATTACTTCAAAATAATAATCAATCTCTTCTTGGGCCCAGGCTTAGTACCAATGCGCGCTCCCTAATAGAGACTGTGGTAGCTAGTCACCAGTCCTACGAGGGTAAAGACCTTGGTCTTACTAGGGTCAAGACCTTGGAATTAGTCACCTGGATTTTCTTTTACGACAACCTTGGAAGTCGGGTACTAGCCTCTTAAAAATAAAATACTTGTTATCTTGTAATATTCTTATAATAAAATGCCTTGGCATTTCTTTGAGCACTTGGTGTGCTGCTGATCCCAATTCTTAAAATTTAGGAATCCTATCAAGACCTTGGTCTTTTCTTACTTATAGCTACTCATAATCCCCTAAACAGTTTAATAGAACACATAATCATTCCATTAAAATACATGGCTGCTCATGCTTGTTAAAATAGCAAGGAAAGCTAACTGTATGCTTTAATTTAAAGAGCTATTAGAAGCAGATGAACACATATATACATATATATCAAAATCCGGAACATGATCAAGGACTATCCTGCTCATGGCAGGCACAAAAGAAAAGACACTAAACTGCAGCTAAGGGAAAAAAATGAAACTTCGTGCTTACTGGAATAACCAACAGAATCTGAAAGGGCTAATATAAGCTCACAGCGGTAACTAAGGCTCTAAACAAAACAATCTAATAAAATTGTTCTTATTCCTTATATAGCAATGAAATTGAATCTAAAATCACATGCTCAGTTCTGTACACATATACATATCAATTCTTCACGCTAAAATATATTAAATCTGTACCCATGCATATCATCACTTGAATATAAATGTTATACAAAAATGCAACTAGAGGAAGAATTTGCTACTAGGAACTAAAGAGGTAGTAACAACATATCTTCATGCTCTCTATCTGCTATGGAAGAAAACCAAAAATTCCAGCAAACTCCAAAGAAGAAAGCTTTGGAATTAAACATTCTTTACAGTAGCAATGAACCAAAAGGAACCTAAATTTCTAGCAACCAAATTTCTAACAGCATGTTTTGGAAACAAACAGAAAAACCTAAATAATCCCCCTTCTCGTTTCCTTCATGTAACCCACGGCAGAAACAAGGAATCCAAAACCGTATGCTAAATATAAGGGCTGTCCTGGCTTGACAAAAAGAATAACAACAAAAGAAATACAACTCTTGAGGCATGCTGTGAGACAACAATACCTTATCAATTCACCTACAAGCAAGCTCTAAGATTTCATACAAAGCTTCGGGAACAAGGAGAGGAACAAGGAATAAACCTCGGAGCTATCCTACTGCAGGTGAGTAGTAACTTACCCTTCGTGTTCTTGGACTCACAGCCGGGAAGAAGGCAGCTAGGGTTTCGGTACACTTGGAATCTCAGCCTCCCCTTCATGCCCACGGCTGCTCCTCGACGAGAGGACCTTGTACTGGTGAAGAACTCCTGGAGTTAGTGTAACGACCACCCTTCTTACTACTATTACTCTCTAAGGAGACCGTTACTTAACTACTAACTCTACTTAACCGGTATGATTAAAAATCACATGGAAACCCTACCGAAAAATTTCGGCAAAGTCTCCCCTGTACCGGTGACCATATTCAACAATACATGCAATATATACTCAGCCACAAGCGGCTGGAACACATATCAATCAACCACGCAGTATAATAAATCCAAAATAAAGAAAACAATACCACAACTCATCACACTATATCACAATTCATCTACTATGTCCTAATCACATCAAAATATCATGTACTATCTCAAATACTTCTAACATAGCAAAAGACAATAGAAACTAAAATAAAACTTCTTTCCTAGTCCCAAGGCTTCCATAGTCCTGGCATCACACATCCTTCAACCACCTCCTTGTCGCCTTCCTTTCTATATCTTTTCCTTTCCTGTATCTGCAGTAAGAGAAAGTGCAGTCTATAAGCAAAATTTGCTTAGTAAGCGCTATCTAACTCACAAAATCACGAATGTGCATGTATACGAAAAGAACTAGAAACTATATGCTCTAAACGAAAGTAAAGCATAAACATAACTGCTCATGTCAAACTAATAGCAAAGAAAAGCTAAGAAATCTACTCATGCAATACTAATAGCTAATCATGCTATACAAGGATAAAACTGCATGCTAGGAATAAGGCTAAACATATGAAAGTTGCTCATCCAATAGGTAAACATGAAAAACTACTCATCTACTAAATAAACATGGTAGAATAAAGAACTAAACTTATTGATTTAGAACTATATGAAACTTATTTCATTTGTTCTAACTTAATCTTTAATACTTTATGTTTATGTAAAACTCGTTTTACTTGTTCAAAAACTTATACTTATAATACTTCAAAATAGTAATCAACTTCTTCTTGGGCCCAGGCATAGTACCATCTTATGTGCGTTCCCTAATAGGTTGGGGTAGCGAGCCACCAATCCTAAAAGAGCAGACCTTGGTCTACCAGGGCCAAGACCTTGGAATTGGACACCTGGATTTGTTTAACGACAACCTTGTGAAGTCGGGTACTAGCCTCTTCTTAAAAGTAAAATACTTATTATCTTATTTACTTATTCTTTAAATGCCTTGGCATTTTAATAGCACCTTGTGTGCCATAAATCCCTAAAGTCTTGACTTTGGGATCTACTTAAGGCCTTGACCTTTTTCTTTCTTTTCTTTATCTTTCTTATACTTTTCTTTATCTTTCTTATACTTTTCTTAAACTCAAAATACTGTTAGGGTATCTTTCGTATGCATCTATGAATGAAACTAACTATGTAACACATAATCATGCATAGAATACAAAAGAAATTTGCACATACAATACTTATCAAAAATCTGCACTAATGCTTAACAGAAATCTGCATACTAGCTTAATAAAAATCTGCATAATAGCTTAACAGAAATCTGCATACTAAGCTTATCAAAAATCTGCATCTTAATACTTTATAAAATCTACATTGATTAACATGTAAATCTCTTTTCTCATCTTCTAAACTAAACTTCTATTCTGAACTTATTACTTGCATAACTAAATCACCCACATACTTCTCACCTTTAGACTAGACTAATCTCAATAATCAGTACAGGAATTATCTTCCTAAATATAGAATCCAAACTTACATCAATTGAAAGATTCAGAGAAGACTTCATACAGATTATTCTCATGGTATCGCTTAATAGTTCATTTAAAATTCAAATAACTCTATCATCAAAGCATGTACCATTACTAATGCATCAATTCAACTCCATCATCCAGATGTACATCAAGGAGATCTAAACTTCATTAAAACTTCCAAATTGATTTCAATCATTTCAGTTCTCCCACTCATCTAGTATCAACGACTGCCTTCTAAACTTTCTGTTTGATCATCAACATGATATATCTTACAGTCATCTGATTATATGTAGCGAAACCCCATTGAAATAGATCATATAATCTTCTACCCAGCAGCTCTAATGCAGGGACTCTTAGACCTTTAATATCTGAATCATATATTGAGATTTTGAGTGGACACTTAACATCTAGTAGAGCCTGCGTTAAAATAGTTGTTCCAACACTTACATTAATACTGTGATCATATAAAACTTGTCCATTATTGCTATCACTGAAATCAACCATAGCTGCCAAGATACTCTAAGACATTTTAAGTAACAAACTCATGGGTGTCTTGGATTGGGAGTCTGCTTATCTTTCTTATATAAACTGAAGGCAGCAAATATAAAATCAGATCAATAATCATTTATTTCATATTAAATAAAACAAACATATTGATGAGTGGTAAATGATCTGATTCTATATGATCAACATAAATCCTTGGTCATTTACATCAACATAAACCATGGGTCCAATGTTTTGTTTATATAAGTCCAAATATGGAAAAAAAATATAAACATGGATTGGGAGTCAGCCATGTTGATGTAGTGAATCCAGATAGTCTTGCTTACAGCTGTTTGTTATGCAACCAAGTGGATATTCATGATAAACTGGTTACACACTATATAAAGGTAATCATACAGGGACCTACAGATGAAACTTCAGATAAGAGACATGCTAGCTTCTCTTCCTATTGCTTATTTGCCTTTTGAAACAGCTGATGATAAACTAGAATTGTATGCTTTCTTAGGGTATATACTGATCTAGATGCATAAAGCAATCCCAGGTATTAGTTAATTCTAGTTTCTTCATTAACCATCTTATAACTCACACATCAATTCCAATTGTCCAGCAAACTGAAACCAACTCAGAAATCAAACACCCATCACCACTAAAACCTCAAATCCAAATCAAAACTGAAATCCGTAGCCCTCCCAAGAAGCATGAACCACATTGTACTCATGATACAAGCTCCTAGATTTGTCCCCCAATTCACCACGAGCTTACAAAACACAAATACCACAAATGAACAGGTTACAATCTACTAAGTCCATCCTAGAAATTTTCAGCACCTTCACCAAGAGCAAGATCGCATTAAAGAAACAAATCTAAACTATTCTCAACCAAAAACATCTAGTAGGAGTAGTGCAAGGAAGGCAAATCGGGTTCAAAGACTTCTCAAATCTGTCCCATGGGATCAAAACCACTACGACGAAATAAAGCCGCATCACATAGCATGAAACTAAGTAGCATAGAATCCGTTCAAAAGCACAAAGCACCTACAATCTGACCCAAAGCTTTCGGGAAAAAGGAAAGGAACAATCGGAGCTATCCTACTGCAGGTGAGTAGCGACTTACATAGTTTCTTGGACTTACAACCGAAGGAGAGGAAGGTCTAGGGTTTCAAAGCTTGAAAACTTGCGGCTTCTTCTTGTGCCCGTGCTGACCTTGCCGAGAGAAGTTCGGCTGGGTGAAGGATCCGTGGACGAGAGAGCTCGCCGGCGCCGGAGACCAAACCTGGTTTCTTCTTCGTTTCCGCCGCGAGAGAGGAGAAGACGCCGTCACCTTGGTGTATTTTCCGCCCGAGCCGCCGCTGTCGCGCGAGAAGAGAAAGGGAATTTCGGGAGAAATTTTAGGTTTTAGGAAAAGGATTTAAATCTTATACTCAAGGTTATTTTCGTTTCCAACTATAGCTTAAATGGAATTTTCTCCTTCTTTAATAACAAATAATCGCTAGCACACTTGGTCAGCCCGACTTTAATCAAATCCCAGGTCGCGGCTTTGATTCCTCAGCCGCGCACTTTTATTTCCAATTTATTTTACTGTTCCTAACTACTACTTAAATATATATCGCTCCATATATGATTAACAAATCGAGCGCAGCTCGGTTGGTTGGGTCGGTTTTGCTTGGGTCCGGGGTGCTGAGTTCGAAACCCAGCTTCTACAACCTTTTTTTTTTTTTTTTTTAGTTTATTTTTAAAACTTATTCTCCTTGGTAAAAATATCAAACGAACTCCAAAAATTGCATAAAAATACTCTAAAAATTTCTAAAAATCTCTAGAATTTTTCTATAGCATTTCTAAATATTTTTGAATTATTTTTGGGGCTCAAAATGAGGAAATTTGGGTCGTTACAATTCCTCATACCTTATAAAAAGTTCATCCTCGAACTTATAATAATTCTAGATATCTCTATCTCATACTGTCCTCACGCTTCTAAGTAACTTCCCTCGTGCTTCTGGTTCCAAATAACTTTCACTAATGGTACTCTTTGTTCCTTAGTCTCTTAACTTCTCGGTCCTCTATCATTCATATCGAATCGTACTCATTAGTGGTCCTTGGAAGGCTTATTATAAGGTCTCTGAAGACCATAGGTACATTAGTCACACCAAATAGCATGACTACAAATTCGTAGTATCTATTTCTGGTCCTGAAAACTGTTCTGGGTGCATCACTTCCTTTCACTTTCAACTGATGGTTCCCCAAAACGCAGGTCTGTTTTAGAGAAGATTATTGCCCTCTTTAGCTGATCCAATAGATCATCTATTCTGGGAAGAGGGTACTTGTCCTTAACTGCTACTTTGCTCAGCGCTCTAAAATCTATGCACATCCGCATAGATCCGTCTTTCTCCTTAACGAACAACTCTGGAGCTCCCCGGGATGAATGACTAGGGAGGATGAAACACTTGTCAAGTAGCTCCTGAATTTCTTCTTGTAACTCTCTTAGCTCTGCTAGAGAAATTCAATACAGAGCTTTTGAAATTAGGCTGGTGTCAGGAAACAACTCAATTTCAAACTTTACTTCTATGTTGGGGAATAGTCCAAGTAGCTCTTCTAGAAATACCTCTGGATATTCACAGACTACTCGAACGTCTTCCTGCTTGGGTCTTTCTTGTTATCATTGTTCTTCTAGTTCTAATTACTTAACTGGGGCTTCTGACTCCCCACTGTCTTGTCCTCCATCTTAACATCTAGTTATGCCAAGAATAATACATGATATCTTCTCTATCCTTTCTAAACATACTTACGTATATATAAATATAAGAGAAACAAAACTAAAATTGTCTCTATTCTTCCTAAGCTTATGTATCAAAACATAGAAAATTAAAACATGAATCTTCTTCTTTCCTAAGCACATATAAGCAGATACTCTATACTGCAAATAATAAAGAAAGCATAAAAGAAAATTAAATACTTTCTTACTCGAAGATGGCAAGGATGGTGCTGATGTGTGATGCTGGAGAATGGGAACTGCTCTGATACCAACTGTAACGGCCACCCTTCTTACTACGATTACTTTCTAAGGATGACCGTTACTTAACTACTAACTCTACTTAACCGGTATGATTAAAAATCACATGGAAACCCTACCGAAAAATTTCGGCAAAGTCTCCCCTGTACCGGTGACCATATTCAACAATACATGCAATATATACTCAGCCACAAGAGGCTGGAACACATATCAATCAACCACGCAGTATAATAAATCCAAAATAAAGAAAACAATACCACAACTCATCACACTATATCACAATTCATCTACTATGTCCTAATCACATCAAAATATCATGTACTATCTCAAATACTTCTAACATAGCAAAAGACAATAGAAACTAAAATAAAACTTCTTTCCTAGTCCCAAGGCTTCCATAGTCCTGGCATCACACATCCTTCAACCACCTCCTTGTCGCCTTCCTTTCTATATCTTTTCCTTTCCTGTATCTGCAGTAAGAGAAAGTGCAGTCTATAAGCAAAATTTGCTTAGTAAGCGCTATCTAACTCACAAAATCACGAATGTCCATGTATACGAAAAGAACTAGAAACTATATGCTCTAAACGAAAGTAAAGCATAAACATAACTGCTCATGTCAAACTAATAGCAAAGAAAAGCTAAGAAATCTACTCATGCAATACTAATAGCTAATCATGCTATACAAGGATAAAACTGCATGCTAGGAATAAGGCTAAACATATGAAAGTTGCTCATCCAATAGGTAAACATGAAAAACTACTCATCTACTAAATAAACATGGTAGAATAAAGAACTAAACTTATTGATTTAGAACTATATGAAACTTATTTCATTTGTTCTAACTTAATCTTTAATACTTTATGTTTATGTAAAACTCGTTTTACTTGTTCAAAAACTTATACTTATAATACTTCAAAATAGTAATCAACTTCTTCTTGGGCCCAGGCATAGTACCATCTTATGTGCGTTCCCTAATAGGTTGGGGTAGCGAGCCACCAATCCTAAAAGAGCAGACCTTGGTCTACCAGGGCCAAGACCTTGGAATTGGACACCTGGATTTGTTTAACGACAACCTTGTGAAGTCGGGTACTAGCCTCTTCTTAAAAGTAAAATACTTATTATCTTATTTACTTATTCTTTAAATGCCTTGGCATTTTAATAGCACCTTGTGTGCCATAAATCCCTAAAGTCTTGACTTTGGGATCTACTTAAGGCCTTGGCCTTTTTCTTTCTTTTCTTTATCTTTCTTATACTTTTCTTAAACCCAAAATACTGTTAGGGTATCTTTCGTATGCATCTATGAATGAAACTAACTATGTAACACATAATCATGCATAGAATACAAAAGAAATTTGCACATACAATACTTATCAAAAATCTGCACTAATGCTTAACAGAAATCTGCATACTAGCTTAATAAAAATCTGCATAATAGCTTAACAGAAATCTGCATACTAAGCTTATCAAAAATCTGCATCTTAATACTTTATAAAATCTACATTGATTAACATGTAAATCTCTTTTCTCATCTTCTAAACTAAACTTCTATTCTGAACTTATTACTTGCATAACTAAATCACCCACATACTTCTCACCTTTAGACTAGACTAATCTCAATAATCAGTACAGGAATTATCTTCCTAAATATAGAATCCAAACTTACATCAATTGAAAGATTCAGAGAAGACTTCATACAGATTATTCTCATGGTATCGCTTAATAGTTCATCTAAAATTCAAATAACTCTATCATCAAAGCATGTACCATTACTAATGCATCAATTCAACTCCATCATCCAGATGTACATCAAGGAGATCTAAACTTCATTAAAACTTCCAAATTGATTTCAATCATTTCAGTTCTCCCACTCATCTAGTATCAACGACTGCCTTCTAAACTTTCTGTTTGATCATCAACATGATATATCTTACAGTCATCTGATTATATGTAGCGAAACCCCATTGAAATAGATCATATAATCTTCTACCTAGCAGCTCTAATGCAGGGACTCTTAGACCTTTAATATCTGAATCATATATTGAGATTTTGAGTGGACACTTAACATCTAGTAGAGCCTGCGTTAAAATAGTTGTTCCAACACTTACATTAATACTGTGATCATATAAAACTTGTCCATTATTGCTATCACTGAAATCAACCATAGCTGCCAAGATACTCTAAGACATTTTAAGTAACAAACTCATGGGTGTCTTGGATTGGGAGTCTGCTTATCTTTCTTATATAAACTGAAGGCAGCAAATATAAAATCAGATCAATAATCATTTATTTCATATTAAATAAAACAAACATGTTGATGAGTGGCAAATGATCTGATTCTATATGATCAACATAAATCCTTGGTCATTTACATCAACATAAACCATGGGTCCAATGTTTTGTTTATATAAGTCCAAATATGGAAAAAAAAATATAAACATGGATTGGGAGTCAGCCATGTTGATGTAGTGAATCTAGATAGTCTTGCTTACAGCTGTTTGTTATGCAACCAAGTGGATATTCATGATAAACTGGTTACACACTATATAAAGGTAATCATACAGGGACCTACAGATGAAACTTCAGATAAGAGACATGCTAGCTTCTCTTCCTATTGCTTATTTGCCTTTTGAAACAGCTGATGATAAACTAGAATTGTATGCTTTCTTAGGGTATATACTGATCTAGATGCATAAAGCAATCCCAGGTATTAGTTAATTCTAGTTTCTTCATTAACCATCTTATAACTCACACATCAATTCCAATTGTCCAGCAAACTGAAACCAACTCAGAAATCAAACACCCATCACCACTAAAACCTCAAATCCAAATCAAAACTGAAATCCGTAGCCCTCCCAAGAAGCATGAACCACATTGTACTCATGATACAAGCTCCTAGATTTGTCCCCCAATTCACCACGAGCTTACAAAACACAAATACCACAAATGAACAGGTTACAATCTACTAAGTCCATCCTAGAAATTTTCAGCACCTTCACCAAGAGCAAGATCGCATTAAAGAAACAAATCTAAACTATTCTCAACCAAAAACATCTAGTAGGAGTAGTGCAAGGAAGGCAAATCGGGTTCAAAGACTTCTCAAATCTGTCCCATGGGATCAAAACCACTACGACGAAATAAAGCCGCATCACATAGCATGAAACTAAGTAGCATAGAATCCGTTCAAAAGCACAAAGCACCTACAATCTGACCCAAAGCTTTCGGGAAAAAGGAAAGGAACAATCGGAGCTATCCTACTGCAGGTGAGTAGCGACTTACATAGCTTCTTGGACTTACAACCGAAGGAGAGGAAGGTCTAGGGTTTCAAAGCTTGAAAACTTGCGGCTTCTTCTTGTGCCCGTGCTGACCTTGCCGAGAGAAGTTCGGCTGGGTGAAGGATCCGTGGACGAGAGAGCTCGCCGGCGCCGGAGACCAAACCTGGTTTCTTCTTCGTTTCCGCCGCGAGAGAGGAGAAGACGCCGTCACCTTGGTGTATTTTCCGCCCGAGCCGCTGCTGTCGCGCGAGAAGAGAAAGGGAATTTCGGGAGAAATTTTAGGTTTTAGGAAAAGGATTTAAATCTTATACTCAAGGTTATTTTCGTTTCCAACTATAGCTTAAATGGAATTTTCTCCTTCTTTAATAACAAATAATCACTAGCACACTTGGTCAGCCCGACTTTAACAAAATCCCAGGTCGCGGCTTTGATTCCTCAGCCGCGCACTTTTATTTCCAATTTATTTTACTGTTCCTAACTACTACTTAAATATATATCGCTCCATATATGATTAACAAATCGAGCGCAGCTCGGTTGGTTGGGTCGGTTTTGCTTGGGTCCGGGGTGCTGGGTTCGAAACCCAGCTTCTACAACCTTTTTTTTTTTTTAGTTTATTTTTAAAACTTATTCTCCTTGGTAAAAATATCAAACGAACTCCAAAAATTGCATAAAAATACTCTAAAAATTTCTAAAAATCTCTAGAATTTTTCTATAGCATTTCTAAATATTTTTGAATTATTTTTGGGGCTCAAAATGAGGAAATTTGGGTCGTTACAATTCCTCATACCTTATAAAAAGTTCGTCCTCGAACTTAGAATAATTCTAGATATCTCTATCTCATACTGTCCTAGTGGAGCATCTAGGGTTTTCGACGAGAAGATGCAGGAGGAAGAAGTAGAGGACACTTACTGTTAGTGGATTTCATGTCGGAGGTCTTGCCGGTGAGGGCGTCCTTAATGGACTCGTGGACTGCTGCTGCTCCTGCGCGGCTCCGGTGAGCGAGAGATTGTGAGAAAAGAGAAAAGAGGGACGGATTGAGAAGATAAATGGGTGGAATGCGGCGGCAAAAAACTTTCGGGGAGAGGGAAAGAAAAAAAGCGAGGCAAAAATTGGCGAAGGGGAAAAAACGGCGAAGGAAAAAAAACACCAGTATTCAACATCACTTGTCACGCCCCCAAAGGAGTCCTTACCGAAAAATTTCGGCAGCATCTCCCCTGTACCGGTGACAATCTGAGGCAAACATACATACAAAATACATCAGCCACATACGGCTGGAATATATATACACAACCACGCAGTTATATAATCAGCCCACTCGGCTGGAATAGAAATAAACACAACCACGCAGTTATATATATATATATGAATCAACCCACACGGCTGAACAAAAATCAACACAGCAAAAATCTCAAACAACGATCACAAAACACAAATCAACTGACTGCGAGCCGGCTCGGCTTGACACAATAATATCAAACTAAATACAAAAGAATACAAATACATAAACAAGTACAAAACCCAAAATACAAATAACGTAAGAAATACCGAAATCGTAAGGTCATCCTCGAACGTGACGTGGAACTGGCGGACAGGATCTCCAGGCGACTCCATAAATCCTTTACCTGCTACCTGGTGAAATTACCAATATACGGGGTGGTGAGTATAAAGACTCAGCGGGTAATAGACTGATAGTGCATGAGTATAGTAAAACAAACTAGAGATGCAAAGGTATACAGTCCCAAATGGAAATAGCAGATACTACAGTGATATCATAATAAGTGTCCATACCTGAAACCATATCCTAGGCTAGTGGTAGAAGGTAAAGTGTAGCAAAGTCCTGCTACAGTACTGCTCATAACTACATGGTATCATGTGAGGTATATACATGTCAACAGTAAGTAGGCCAGTGTCTAAACACATATCACAGGTATAAATCTCAACCTATGTAAACATAACAGCATAAATAAACAACAGCAGTATAATCTAGCAACAGCAGCATAGATAAGCAACAACAGCATAAGTAAACAACCAGCAGATATAATAACAACAGCGTATGTACGGATGGTCACCCCGGCTACCTCTCTGCACCACGACCCCTGTATGGTCGAGAGGCCGGATCGATGACAACTGTACCACCCAAAGGCCGCCGCTACTCTCGAGTGACCGGATGGACAGGTGCATAGTTGCTGAATAGCTACGTCTGCGACGGGGGTCCCTGCTGCCGCAACTCCAGCCGCCACTACCCATGAGTGGCCGAGTGTGGCATTACAGGACAAGCGGCACGCTCCAGCTACCACTACCCATGAGCGGCCGAGCGTGCGGCTCTAGCCAACGACCCTCTCAACCACAAGGGAGACATGGTCGACGGCATGCATGCAATGACATGATGCGAATAATGCAACAGTCATCATATATATATAAACAGAAACAGGTATGCTACATGAAGCCAGCATGCTCAGCAAGGTGTGTAAATAAACAGCAATCAAAGCAGGTAAACATGGTATCAGGTGTCCATATATCCAATACCTTCTATCTAATGTCTGGTATATGGTATCCAATACCTAGTACTATAGTATCTGCTAAATATCATCGATAGCAACAAGAGACTGTATAGAAACAGACATGAGTAGCTCAAAGATTGAGTGGAAGTATCAAGCGCAGGAAAAATAAGAGTGGAGTCAAGATAGATACAGCAACTATCTGAACATAAAGCTCATGCACTAGGATCAAAATACTAAAGAGATAAAGCAAGAAGTACCCGCCTTTATACGTAGATCGTGCCAAACAATCCTCACGTCAGAAACTACCGTCTCGTAATCAGAGTCCTGCATACACATATACAATTTAGCTAAACTAAATATCAGGACCAAATAAATAAACCTATTCCCTTTCTGATTAAGGAACCCCAAATTGAATCAATCCAAAGTGGTCATCTAAACTCCAATTGTGATAACCCAAACACAATCTCAACTAATATAATCCATTTTTATCATCTCTACTAAACATCCAAAACCAAATCTTACATAATTCATCTGCCTCACTTAATCCAACTCCAAAATCAAACAATAACTCACCTCAATGTATGAATAATAAATCAGATGCATTCACCCCAGCAAGAACACCTAAACAATCACAAATCCCTAAATTCCCAAACCTATATAATCTGATATCAGAATCTATAAGGAATCATGTAATCCAATTTAAAACTTAAACTCAACAACCTTACCTCCAAATCCGGATGCCCCAACTGATGATTCGCTACTGAAGAATGACGCTGCTGGAGAATGGCAACCGATGCTAAGTAGAGCTGCTGTCACCCAAACTGACATTCCAAATCAACACTATATAAACTTCCATTACCTAAATTCTCTACTAGGGTTAACAAATTACCTCTAGACGTGCAACAAGGAGACCTCGTGTAAAGGTACTGTTTAGTCAGTGCTCAATTGATCGGGAAATGGATCTAATTTCTCCTGTCGGTCGATAATGGATCTGCTCTGGCTATGACAGGGGAAAAATTGGCAGCGGTGGATGAAGCGGCCGGCTTAGACGAGGCGAAAAGCGACGACCCCAGCCACGCTCCCTGCTCTCGGCCGAATCCACCCAGTGGCTGGAGAATTGACATCAAGCAGTGCATCACGGCGATGCTCTGCGGTGGAATAGGGATCTAGGGCACGACACAAAGGGGTAACCGACGTCGGGCGGTGGCGTGTGGCGCGACATCGGCTGAGAGAGGGAGGGAGACGGCTAGGGCGTAGAGAAGAAGGGAAATCGGTGCCGATAATCAGGTGCCGCACATGAAAGGACGACACCTCCCTGCTCTTGGCCGAAGGCAGCCCGTGCAAGGGAGGGCAACTCCGGGAGCTCGGCGGCAAATCCAGCTCCGGCGATCGTATGAGAGGGGGTGGCATTTGCGGCGGTTCGAGCGAGAGAGGAAGAAACGGGAAAGGCTCGGGTGGATGGTGGCTAGGGCACAGTAAAAATAAGGTTTATATACTTAGGTTTGCTTAATTAAATCTTAAGTACATTCCTCAATCAACTCCCACATTTGGGTATTCTAAAGAGGCTTTCTCGCAACCCATAATTAATCCCCTTAAAATACGTCATACGAGCTCCGATTAAATCCCAGAAAATTCCTAAAAATCCCTGAAAAATCCAATAAGATTATTTGTCCAATAACCTTATTATTTAAATACTATTTGGGTACCGTATTTTACATCACTTAATCGACAACTGCTTTTAAAAACTGTTGTCGTAATCCCAAAAAAAAGCGCATATAGACAACAGTTATCAAAAACTGTTGTTGTAGCATTTAAAAACCGTTGTCGTAGTCTTAAAAAAACATAAATAGACAACGGTTTTTGTTAAAACCGTTGTTAAAAGGCAAAAAGACAACGGTTTGGTATAAAACTGTTGTCGTTTGAGTGTTGTTGTAAGGCTTTTTTCTTGTAGTGTCTGTCTGTCCATCAGTCTAAGGATGGAAGGCTGTGCTGAACTTGAGTTTGGTGCCTAGTGCATTCTGAACACACTCCCAAAAGTGAGAGGTGAAACACCCATCTCTATCAGAAACAATAGATTTAGGAACTCCATGAAGTCTGATCACCTCCTTAACATATAGCTGTGCAAACTGCTCTATAGAGTGGGACACCTTGATGGCTAGAAAATGGGCAGACTTGGTCAATCTGTCAACTATCACCCATATCACATCATATCCATTTGTAGTTCTTGGAAGACCTGTTATAAAGTCCATGGATATTTCTTCCCACTTCCACTCTGATATTGGGAGAGGCTGTAGAACTCCTCCTGGTCTCTGGTGCTCTGCTTTGACCCTCTGACATGTCAGACAGGTACTGACATATTTTGCTACATCCCTCTTGAGTCCAGACCACCAGAATCTCTGCTTCAAATCTTGATACATCTTGGTGGAACCAGGATGCATAGAGTATGGTGTCGTATGAGCTTCTTATAAATTTTCTTTCTCAACTCTTCATCATTGGGGACACAAAGGCGGTTCCCCTGATAGATGATTCCACTGTCTGATACTCTAAACTCTGAATTGTCTTCTTCTTGTATCCCTTGCTTGATCCTTTGGATATTTGGATCTTCCCTTTGCTTTCTCTGTATATCCTCAAGCAGGGTTGACTCTAAGGTCAATGCAGAGAGTTGCTCAAAAATAACTTCAAGTCTGAAATTTGACAACTCCTTCTGCAGTGGCAGGGCTAATGATGACAAAGACATCAGGAGTGCACTGGACTTTCTGCTTAGTGCATCTGCCACTTTGTTAGCTTTACCTGGGTGGTAGAGGATTTCACAGTCATAATCCTTGACCAACTCTAGCCACTTGCGCTGTCTCATGTTTAAGTCTTTCTGGGTGAAGAAATACGTTAAACTCTGATGGTCTGTGAAGATTCTGCACTGGACTCCATACAAATAGTGTCGCCGGAGTTTTAGTGCAAAGACCATAGCTGCCAGCTCAAGATCATGAGTGGGGTAGTTGTTCTCATAGTCTTTGAGTTGTCTGGAAGCATAAGCTATAACTTTCCCTTCTTGCATGAGTACAGCTCCTAGTCCCATCTTGGAAGAATCACTGTAGATGTCAAAACTTTTGTCGCTCTCTAGAACAGTCAGAATGGAGCACTGGTCAATCTCTTCTTCAATGCTTGGAAACTTTGCTCACATTTGTCTGACCATTCAAACTTCTTGTTCTTCCTAGTTAAGGCCGTTAGTGGAGAAGCTATCCTGGAAAAGTCCTCCACAAATTTCCTGCAGTACCCAGCTAAAGCAAGGAAGCTTCTGATCTCCCTGGCATTCTTGGGTCTACTCCAGTTGTTGACCGCTTCTATTTTGGCAGGATCCACATGACTACCTTCTTTAGAAATGATGTGACCTAGAAACGCCACCTGCTCTAACCAGAACTCGCACTTTGAGAATTTAGCATAAAGCTACTTTTGCAGAAGGGTCTGCAGTACTATCTTCAAGTGCGTGTCATGCTCCTATGAGATTCTTGAATAGATCAGAATGTCGTCGATGAATACGATGACAAACTTGTCAAGGTATTCTCTGAACACCCTGTTTGTTAAGTCCATGAAGACTGCAGGAGCATTAGTCACACCAAAAGGCATGACTACAAATTCGTAGTGTCCGTATCTGGTCCTGAAAGCTGTTCTGGGTATGTCACTTTCTTTCACTTTCAACTGATGGTACCCATAGCGCAGATCTATCTTAGAGAACACTGTTGATCCCTTTAGCTGATCAAATAGATCATCTATTCTGGGAAGAGGGTACTTGATCTTAATTATTACTTGTTCAGTGCTCTATAATCTATGCACATCCGCATAGATCCGTCTTTCTTCTTAACGAACAACATCGGAGCTCCTCATGGTGAATGACTAGGGCGGATGAAGCCTTTGTCAAGCAGCTCTTGGAGCTGTTCTTGTAATTCTTTCAGTTTTGCTGGAGACATGCGATACGGAGCTTTTGAAATTGGACTGGTACCAGGAACCAATTCAATTTCAAACTCCACTTCTCTGTTGGGAGGTAGTCCAGGTAGCTCTTCTGGGAATACCTCTGGGTACTCACAAACTACCCGAACATCCTCCTGCTTGAGTCCTTTTTGTTCTCCTGTACTCGGTCCTCAGTACGAGCGGTACGGGGACGTCCTCTTCTTGCCATCTTTATGCAGAAAGAGAAAACTAAGCATAATTCTTGACTTTGTCCCTATACTCTCTAGACATATATATATAAACATAAAATAAGAACTTCTATCTTACTTAAGCACATATGAGCAGATACTCTATACTGCAAATAATAACGAAAGGCATAAAAGAAAAACTTAAGTACTTTCTTACTTGAAGACGATAAGGCTGGTGCTGATGTGTGTGTGATGCTGGAGAATAGAAACTGCTCTGATACCAACCTGTGACGACCACCCTTCTCACTACTCACTAAAGGTGCCCGTTACATAACTACTATAGATTCTTACTTAACTAGTATAACAAACTGTACTTAAATTTTTCCAGAAAACTTAAAATTTCGGTAGAGTATATGCAGTTCAGCAGGACTAGAATACAATACAATACTTCAAAATCCGGAACATGCACATATAACTCATAATAGCAGAAACATATGAAACTATATCTCAATGCAAACCCAAAAGTATGTACTTACTAAACATAACTCATCTTAACATGCGATCTAAAACAAGAATAATCTCAAATGACATGGAATATAAGGTACAATCTCAAATGTTTCCTAACCACTAAAACACGGAAACTTAATAATGCCCCAAGTCTCTCCCATAGTCCTGGCATCACACACATCATTGAACACCTCTTTGTCGCCTTCCTTTGCTATGGCTTTTCCTTTCCTTTATCTGCAGTAAGAGGAAATGCAAACTATAAGCGAATGCTTAGTAAGCGCTGTATAACTCACAAAAACTCGAATGTGCATATAAATACAGCAATGCTAAAAACTGAATCTGTAAAAAGAGAACTACTCATGCTCATCTAATAGCAAAGCACTAAAATTTGCATACTCATGATATACAAGAATAAAACTGCATGCTGGAAGACAAGGCTAATCATGCTCAATAAACTAATCAGGAAACAAATAAAACTAATACTGCATGCTTCGAATTAAAAGAAACTAACTTGCTGAATTTTAAACTTAAGTGAAACTTGTTTTACTTGTTTAAAAACTTATACTTTATTACTTCAAAATAATAATCAATCTCTTCTTGGGCCCAGACGTAGTACCAAAGCGCGCTTCCTAATAGAAACTGGGGTAGCGACCCACCAGTCCTACGAGGGTAAAGACCTCGGTCTTACCAGGGCCAAGACCTCAGAATTGGTCACATGGATTTGTTTAACGACAATCTCAGAAGTCGGGTACTAGCCTCTTAAAAAATAAAATACTTGTTATCTTTTATTAATTCTAATATATAATGCCTCAGCATTTTCTTCAAGCACCTTGTGTGCCAAAATCCCTAAAGTCTTGACTTTGGGATCTACTTAAGGCCTTGGCCTTTTTCTTTCTTTCCTTTAGCTTTCTTATAAAACTTAAAATACTGATAAGGAACTCAAATTTTGGAACTGAAATACTTAATGAAAAATCTGTACTATAATGCATATTAAAAATCTGCAATGCATAATAAAAATCTGCACTAATGCTTAACAGAAATCTGCACTAAAGCTTAACCGAAATCTGCACTAATGCTTAACATAATCTGCACTAAAATTCTGCACTACAAGGAGATCTATACTGCACTAAATTTCTGCACTACAAGGCTAAATGAAATCCGATTAACTGCAAAAGAATCTAAATCTGCAATGCTAAAATAAACTGCAATACTTATGCTTTTATTGAGCAACATGATCTTAAATCTTATTACAACAGAACTAAAAAGGAAAGAAAGCCAAGAACGATTGCTACTCTTAAAACCTCTAGCTATCCCAATACTGTACAGTATAATCCAAAATCAAGGAAAACAAAGAACACTTACTACTCTTAAACTTCTAGCCATCCCAATGCTGTATAGAAAATCCGAAGCAAGGAATGCAAAGAACACTTGCTACTCTTAAACTTCTAGCCATCCCAATGCTGTACAGAAAATTCGAAAGCAAGAAAGCAACGAACACTTGCTACTCCTAAACTTCTAGCCATCCCAATGTTGTACAGAAAATCCGAAAGCAAGAAAGCAACAAACACTTGCTACTCTTAAACTTTTAGCCATCCCAATGCTGTACAGAAAATCCGAAAGCAAGGAAAGCAAAGAACACTTGCTACTCTTAAACTTCACACATAATTATTCTTCTTGCTACAACAGAATTAAAAGGAACAATCAAATCCTCTTAGTAAAGACAAGTCAATTAGCTTAAGAAAAAGAAATGCTATCTACTAAAATAATGCTGCTGCTATCAAAAGTTGATACGTGAATATGATGATATACTAGAACATACACTTAATGCACTTACACATTCTAAATTATTTCCAACTAAGCAAAGCATGTCTGTACCTAGAAAGCAAGTTGTACCACTTCAATTGCCAACTAAAAACGAAGTAGGTTTTCTTGACAGACAAGAATCTGGGATCAGAAAATCTTAAACCTCCTAAACTAGGTAGTAGGTTTATTCCCTTGCTTTGAGATTCACGGCAGCACTCCAAACAAACAACATGTTCCGAAACCAAAAGAAAAAGAGAATCGAAGCTCGAAACTACTCTTACCGCAGGTGAGTAGCACTTACATTAGTTTCTTGGACTCACAACCGAGAAGAAAGGCAGCTAGGGTTTCGGTACACTTGGAATCTCAGCCTCTCCTTCGTGCCCACAGCTTCTCCTCGACGAGAGGACCTCAATTCGGTGAGGAAAACCCTTCGGATCGAGCCTTGGCCGGCCGCCGGAGACGTGCCCTAGGTTTGTTTTCGTCGTCGCCTGAGCCGCCGTCGCACGCGACGAAGGAGAGGTGAGGTAATTAGGTTACGGTAAACACCTAAGCCCTCTCTTTATAACTCCAATATCCTGTTACCAACTACTACTTAAATAAAATCCGCTCCTTCCTTAATCAGCAACGCCCGCTTGGACACTTGGTCAGCCGGATCCGCTTAAGGTTCGAGTCGGGTCGCGGGTTCGAACCCCACCCCCATTTTTTCCAACTTCTTCCTTTTGGTAAAAATACCAAACGATCTCAAAAAATTGCATAAAAATACTCTAAAAATTTCTAAAAATCTCTAGAATTTTTCTAAAGCATTTCTAAATATTTTTTAATTACTATTAGGACTCGAAATGAGAAAATTTGGGTTGTTACAATTTCCCATTCCTTATAAAAAGTTCGTCCTCGAACTTAAAATAATTATGGATATTTCTGTCTCATGCTGTCCTCACGCTCCCAAGTAATTTCCTCGTGCTTCTGATTCTGCCAGATAACCTTCACTAGTGGTACTTCTTTGTTCCTTAGTCTCTTAACTTCTCTGTCCACTATCTGTGTTGGTCTGCTCTCATAGCTAAGATCCTCCTGGATCTGCATTGACTGAGGCTGAATCACTTGGCTAGGGTCATGGAGACACTTCTTTAGCATGGAGACATGAAATACATTATGTATTGCTGACATATCTTGTGGTAAGTTCAGCTTGTAAGCTACTTTCCCAATCCTCTCTATGATCAGGTAAGGTCCTACGTAGCGAGGACTTAATTTGCCTTTCTTGCCAAACCTCATTATTCTCTTCATAGGAGCGACCTTGAGAAAAACTAAATCCCCAACTTGGAACTCAAGTGGCCTACGACGTGTGTCAGCATAACTTTTCTGTCTACTCTGGGCAGTCTCAATTCTCTGTCTGATCTTCTGGATAGCCTGAGTGGTCTCATCTATCATCTCTGTCTGGATGCCCAGCTCTACTTCCATTTCTTTTCTTTCACCTGCGTCTTGCTAGCAAATGGGCGATCTGCACTTCCTACCATACAACGCCTCATATGGTGCCATCTTGATGGTGGGCTAATAGCTATTGTTGTAGGCAAACTCAACTAAGCACAGATACTTGCACCAACTTCCCTTGAAATCTAACGCACAAGCTCTGAGCATATCTTCTAAAATCTGATTTACTCTCTCTGTCTGTCCATCAGTCTGAGGATAGAAGGCTATGCTGAAGTTGAGTTTGGTGCCTAGTACATTCTGAACACACTCCCAAAAGTGAGAGGTGAAACACCCATCTCTATCAAAAACAATAGATTTTGGAACTTCGTGAAGTCTGATCACCTCCTTAACATATAGCTGTGCCAACTGCTCTATAGAGTGGGACACCTTGATGGCTAGAAAATGGGCAGACTTGGTCAATCTGTCCACTATCACCCATATTGCATCATATCCATTTGTAGTTTTTGGAAGACCTTTTATAAAGTCCATGGATATTTCTTCCCACTTCCACTCTGATATTGGGAGAGGATGTAGAACTCCTCCTGGTCTCTGGTGCTCTGCTTTGACCCTCTGACATGTCAGAAGGTACTGACATATTTTGCTACATCCCTCTTGAGTCCAGACCACCAGAATCTCTGCTTCAAATCTTGATACATCTTGGTGGAACCAGGATGCATAGAGTATGGCGTGCTATGAGCTTCTTATAAAATTTTCTTTCTCAACTCTTCATCATTGGGGACACAAAGGCGGTTCCCTTGATAGATGATTCCACTGTTTGATACTCTAAACTCTGAATTGTCTTCTTCTTGTATCCCTTGCATGATCTTTTGGATATTTGGATCTTCCCTTTGCTTTCTCTGTATATCCTCAAGCAGGGTTGACTCTAAGGTCAATGCAGAGAGTTGCTCAAAAATAACTTCAAGTCCGAAATTTGACAACTCCTTCTACAGTGGCAGGGCTAATGATGACAAAGACATCAGGAGTGCACTGGACTTTTGTTAAGTGCATCTGCCACTTTGTTAGCTTTACCTGGGTGGTAGAGGATTTCACAGTCATAATCCTTGACCAACTCTAGCCACTTGCGCTGTCTCATGTTTAAGTCTTTCTGGGTGAAGAAATACGTTAAACTCTGATGGTCTGTGAAGATTCTGCACTAGACTCTATACAAATAGTGTCGCCGGAGTTTTAGTGCAAAGACCACAGCTGCCAGCTCAAGATCATGAGTGGGGTAGTTGTTCTCATAGTCTTTGAGTTGTCTGGAAGCATAAGCTATAACTTTCCCTTCTTGCATGAGTACAACTCCTAGGCCCATCTTGGAAGCATCACTGTAGATGTCAAAACTTTTGTCGCTCTCTGGAACAGTCATAATGGAGCACTGGTCAATCTCTTCTTCAATGCTTGGAAACTTTGCTCACATTTGTCTGACCATTCAAACTTCTTGTTCTTCCTAGTTAAGGCCGTTAGTGGAGAAGCTATCCTGGAAAAGTCCTCCACGAATTTCCTGTAATACCCAGCTAAAGCAAGGAAGCTTCTGATCTCCCTGGCATTATTGGGTCTACTCCAGTTGTTGACCGCTTCTATTTTGGCAAGATCCACTTGAATACCTTCTTTAGAAATGATGTGACCTAGAAACGCCATCTGCTCTAACCAGAACTCGCACTTTGAGAATTTAGCATAAAGCTGCTTTTGCTGAAGGGTCTGCAGTACTATCCTCAAGTGCGTGTCATGCTCCTATGGGGTTCTTGAATAGATCAGAATGTCATCGATGAATACGATGACAAACTTGTCAAGGTATTCTCTCAACACCCTGTTCATTAAGTCCATGAAGACTGCAGGTGCATTAGTCACACCAAAAGGCATGACTACAAATTCGTAGTGTCCGTATCTGGTCCTGAAAGCTGTTATGGGTTTGTCACTTTCTTTCACTTTCAACTGATGGTACCCAGAGCGCATATCTATCTTAGAGAACACTGTTGCTCCATTTAGCTGATCAAATAGATCATCTATTCTGGGAAGAGGGTACTTGTTCTTAATTGTCACTTTGTTCAGTGCTCTATAATATATGCACATCCGCATAGATCCGTCTTTCTTCTTAACGAACAACACCGGAGCTCCCCATGGTGAATGACTAGGGCGGATGAAGCCTTTGTCAAGCAGCTCCTGGAGCTGTTTTGTAGTTCTTTCAGTTCTACTGGAGACATTCGATACGGAGCTTTTGAAATTGGACTGGTACCAGGAACCAATTCAATTTCAAACTCCGCTTCTCTGTTGGGAGGTAGTCCAGGTAGCTCTTCTGGGAATACCTCTGGGTACTCACAAACTACCCGAACATCCTCCTGCTTGAGTCCTTTTTGTTCTCCTGTACTCGGTCCTCAGTACGAGCGGTACGGGGACACCCTCTTCTTGCCATCTTTATGCAGAAAGTGAAAACTAACCATAATTCTTGACTTTGTCCCTATACTCTCTAGACATATATATATATAAACGTAAAACAAGAACTTCTATCTTACTTAAGCACATATGAGCAGATACTCTATACTACAAATAATAAGGAAAGACATAAAAGAAAAACTTAAGTACTTTCTTACTTGAAGACGGCAAGGCTGGTGCTCATATGTGTATGATGCTGGAGAATAGGAACTGCTCAGATACCAACCTGTGACGACCACCCTTCTCACTACTCACTAAAGGTGCCCATTACATAACTACTATAGATTCTTACTTAACTAGTATAACAAACTGTACTTAAATTTTTCCAGAAAACTTAAAATTTCGGTAGACTATATGCAGTTCAGCAGGACAAGAATACAATACAATACTTCCAAATCCGGAACATGCATATATAACTCATAATAGCAGAAACATATGAAACTATATCTCAATGCAAACACAAAAGTATGTACTTACTAAACAGAACTCATCTTAGCATGCGATCTAAAACAAGAATAATCTCAAATGACATGGAATATAAGGTACAATCTCAAATGTTTCTTAACCACTAAAACACAGAAACTTAATAATGCCCCAAGTCTCTTCCATAGTCCTAACATCACACACATCATCGAACACCTCCTTGTCGCCTTCCTTTGCTATGACTTTTCCTTTCCTTTATCTGCAGTAAGAGGAAATGCAAACTATAAGCGAATGCTTAGTAAGCGCTATCTAACTCACAAAAACTTGAATGTGCATATAAATACAGCAATGCTAAAAACTGAATCTGTAAAAAGAGAACTACTCATGCTCATCTAATAGCAAAGCACTAAAATTTGCATACTCATGATATACAAGAATAAAACTGCATGCTGGAAGACAAGGCTAATCATGCTCAATAAACTAATCAAGAAACAAATAAAACTAATACTGCATGCTTCAAATTAAAAGAAACTAACTTGCTGAATTTTAAACTTAAGTGAAACTTGTTTTACTTGTTTAAAAACTTATACTTTATTACTTCAAAATAATAATCAATCTCTTCTTGGGTCCAGGCGTAGTACCAAAGCGCGCTTCCTAATAGAAACTGGGGTAGCGACCCACCAGTCTTACGAGGGTAAAGACCTCGGTCTTACCAGGGCCAAGACCTCGGAATTGATCACCTGGATTTGTTTAACGACAACCTCGGAAGTCGGGTACTAGCCTCTTAAAAATTAAAATACTTGTTATCTTTTATTAATTCTAATATATAATGTCTCAACATTTTCTTCAAGCACCTTGTGTGTCAAAATCCCTAAAGTCTTGACTTTGGGATCTACTTAAGGCCTTGACCTTTTTCTTTCTTTCCTTTAGCTTTCTTATAAAACTTAAAATACTGATAAGGAACTCAAAATCTGGAACTGAAATACTTAATGAAAAATCTGTACTGTAATGCATATTAAAAATCTGCAATGAATAATAAAAATCTGCACTAATGCTTAACAGAAATCTGCACTAAAGCTTAACCGAAATCTGCACTAATGCTTAACACAATCTGCACTAAAATTCTGCACTACAAGGAGATCTATACTGCACTACATTTCTGCACTACAAGGCTAAATGAAATCCGATTAACTGCAAAAGAATCTAAATCTTCAATGCTAAAATAAACTGCAATACTTGTACTTTTATTGAGCAACAGGATCTTAAATCTTATTACAACAGAACTAAAAAGGAAAGAAAGCCAAGAACGATTGCTACTCTTAAAACCTCTAGCTATCCCAATACTGTACAGTATAATCCAAAATCAAGGAAAACAAAGAACACTTACTACTCTTAAACTTCTAGCCATCCCAATGCTGTATAGAAAATCCGAAGCAAGGAATGCAAAGAACACTTGCTACTCTTAAACTTCTAGCCATCCCAATGCTGTACAGAAAATTCGAAAGCAAGAAAGCAACGAACACTTGCTACTCCTAAACTTCTAGCCATCCCAATGTTGTACAGAAAATCCGAAAGCAAGAAAGCAACAAACACTTGCTACTCTTAAACTTTTAGCCATCCCAATGCTGTACAGAAAATCCGAAAGCAAAGAAAGCAAAGAACACTTGCTACTCTTAAACTTCACACATAATTATTCTTCTTGCTACAACAGAATTAAAAGGAACAATCAAATCCTCTTAGTAAAGACAAGTCAATTAGCTTAAGAAAAAGAAATGCTATCTACTAAAATAATGCTGCTGCTATCAAAAGTTGATACGTGAATATGATGATATACTAGAACATACACTTAATGCACTTACACATTCTAAATTATTTCCAACTAAGCAAAGCATGTCTGTACCTAGAAATCAAGTTGTACCACTTCAATTGCCAACTAAAAACGAAGTAGGTTTTCTTGATAGACAAGAATCTGGGATCAGAAAATCTTAAACCTCCTAAACTAGGTAGTAGGTTTATTCCCTTGCTTTGAGATTCACGGCAGCACTCCAAACAAAAAACATGTTCCGAAACCAAAAGAAAAAGAGAATCGAAGCTCGAAACTACTCTTACCGCAGGTGAGTAGAACTTACATTGGTTTCTTGGACTCACAACCGAGAAGAAAGGTAGCTAGGGTTTCGGTACACTTGGAATCTCAGCCTCTCCTTCGTGCCCACAGCTTCTCCTCGACGAGAGGACCTCAATTCGGTGAGGAAAACCCTTCGGATCGAGCCTTGGCCGGCCGCCGGAGACGTGCCCTAGGTTTGTTTTCGTCGTCGCCCGAGCCGCCGTCGCACGCGACGAAGGAGAGGTGAGGTAATTAGGTTACGGTAAATACCTAAGCCCTCTCTTTATAACTCCAATATCCTGTTACCAACTACTACTTAAATAAAATCCGCTCATTCCTTAATCAGCAACGCCCGCTTGGACACTTGGTTATCCGGATCCGCTTAAGGTTCGGGTCGGGTCGCGGGTTCGAACCCCACCCCCATTTTTTCCAACTTCTTCCTTTTGGTAAAAATACCAAACGACCTCTAAAACTTGCATAAAAATACTCTAAAAATTTCTAAAAATCTCTACAATTTTTCTAAAGCATTTCTAAATATTTTTTAATTACTATTTGGACTTGAAATGAGAAAATTTGGGTTGTTACAAAACATTTTTGTTGAGCCGAACTTATATCTAAGCCCAGACTTATTATATACAATTTTTTATGTTTTAAGAATTAGGTCTAAATTTTTTGATCTTGTGGTGAAAGTTTCTAATAATTTTTTGAGTTTATTGATTTCACCTTTTAACATTGTATTTTCCTCAAGTTTTAAAGCTTGACTTGGATTTTCATTTTTAATTTGTTCCTTAAGGTGTTAGTTTTCCTCAAGAAGTGTTTCAGTTTATTTTTCTTATTTAATTAGTTTTTTATTCATATATGCAATTATTTTAAAAAATTTAGCAATTAAGATAGACGATACCTTATTCGAACCTTCGGAAACAAGTGCCGACTTGTGGTTTTATGCGTCTTCAGAATCGTGGTCTTGATCCACCTCGCTTTCTGATTTCGATCCGGATGCTATCAATGTGAGGTAGTTGTGATGCTTCTAATCTTTGACATCTGATTTTTCTGAAGATGACTCGTCCCAGATCGCCATGAGCGCCTTCTTTCTTTTGGTTGTCTTGGGTTTGTCCTCTTTCATTTTTGGACACTCGTGCTTGTAGTGTCCTTTCTTATTACACCTGTAACATGTGATCTTCACCTTCATGTTGTTTGATTTGATTTCCTTTTGTAAGCCTTTCTTTGTGAAGTTGTTCTTCCTTCTTATTAACATTTTTTTGACCATGTTTATGAGTTGTTCTTCTTCGTCAGCTTCTGGGTTATATTCATCTTCTGACTTAGGCTTGACTCGAGCTCTAGTCCTTGTTTCTTTTGATGGACCTGCAAGAAAAGCCACATCTTTCTTGACATGCTTGAATTAGTCTGTTCGTGGAGTTCTGTTTGGGATATGCCCGATGTGGGTGCGTGCTAGAACACATTTCGTAAACATGCATAGCGGAAAATAAAATAATAATAATTTCTAATTATTACATCACACACATGCAAGGATACAACTATTGGACCGCGTTGGCTGACTAGAAGGGGGGTTGAATAACCTATACAAATAAAAAACCAAACTACCCTTCTCAAATTTTCAAAAGAACACTTGCATTAATTAAAGAAAGAACTAAAAAGGAAGAGGCACGGGAATTTTTACTTGGTTACAACCGGGGAGGTTGTTAATCCAAGTAATGAACCGCGCTTGTAACGACCCCACCCTCCTCTTACTAGTCTGTGAGGGTGGGACGTTACTTAACTATCAACTCTACTTAACTAGTGTTGCTCACATGTTGATAGTAATACTTAATGTAGCACCCCACCCTCCTCTTTACTAGTCTGCGAGGGTGGGACGTTACTGGACTACTAACTTTATTTAACTAGAGTTACTCACATGTAAACATCAATACTTAAAACTCTAAAAAATGAGAAACATGCAATTAGTAACAACTGAGACATAATTAACTCATCTTGTCATTCTACTCAAGCATATGTTCACAACTAAAGTATATCAATCAGTATATGCATGCAACAGTGATACAACTCAATTAGCGGAACTAATGTGCATAGCAAATAGAAGGAAGAATTCTAAAACATAAAATATTCAATAAGAAAATCCAGCAACATGAAAGAATAGTTCCAACATTCTGAATACAAAATCTTAATGAATTTTTAAACTAAATCCCAAGGCTTCCATAGTCCAGACATCACACATCCATCCACACCTCCTTGTCGCCTTCCTTCACTATGGCTTTCCTTTTCCTTTATCTGCAGTAAGAGGAAAATGCAACTATAAGCAAAATGCTTAGTAAGCGCTATCTAACTCACAAAACTTGAATATGCATATGAACAGGAAGAAATCTAAGAACTGAATGCTTTACAAGAAATACTACTCATGCTCATCTAATAGCAAAGGAATCAAACATCCTGAAATGCTAAACATGTAAAGCTACTCAACTAATAGCAAATAACAGTAAGAACAATCTAAACAACATGCTAGCATAAAAGAAAACTAAACTTGCTGATCTTTAAACTTATGTGAAATTTATTTCACTTGTTCAAAACTTATACTTTTATATTTCAAAATAATAATCTCTTGGGCCCAGGCTTAGTACCATTGCGCGCTCCCTAATAGAAACTGAGGTAGCGAGCCACCAGTTCTACGAGGGTAAAGACCTTGGTCTTACCAGGGCCAAGACCTCGGAATTAGTCACCTGGATTTGTTTAACGACAACCTCGGAAGTCAGGTACTAGCCTCTTCAAGTAAAATACTTGTTCTTGTTAATACTTCTAATAGAAGAATGCCTCTTACAAAACTGAAACGTTTAAACAAATTACTGTATACAATCTTAACAAAAAAATCTGCATACGAGCTTAACAAAAATCTGCATTCAAGCTTAATAAAAATTTGCATACATGCTTAACGAAAATCTGCATTCAAGCTCAATAAAAATTTGCAAACAAGCTTAACGAAAATCTTCATTCAAGCTTAATAAAAATCTGCATACAAGCTTAACGAAAATCTGCATTTCAAGCTCAATAAAAATCTGCACTTCTACTACGAATTGTTCATGCCTAGTTATTGATAACAAAACAAAGGAAATTCTGGTTGCATACTAAAGAACCTGTTCGAACCCCTTTCAAGGCACAACCTGTACTGCACATCAGCTCTAAAGAGCTGTTCATACTCCTCTAAAGAGTTTAATAGGGCACCTATATTCCACAAAGATGCAAACTCTAAGTTTCTTTATTATAGAGCAATAGAATTCCTTAAACTAGCTACTGCAGAAATGAAAAGAGAAGACAAATCTCAGAATTACTCTTAGCCCACAACAAATCTCAATTCTGTACAGCATGTTCCGATGCCTAGAGGAAAACTAAATCGAAATTTGAAAATACCAAACCATAAACAACATATTCCAAAATCTGAAGAAATCCAAATTCTGAATTTCCAACTACAAAATCCAAAGCCACCAACCACATGCTAAACAAACAAATCTATTTCCTTTCTTTGAGATACACGACAGCAACATCAATACATTGCTCCCTACATCATGCTTCGGAAAAACGAGAAGAAATAACTCCAAAGCTACTCCTACCGCAGGTGAGGAGCACTTACCTCGTTCTTGGACTTACAAGCGAACAAGAAGGCTTCTAGGGTTTCGGAGATGCTTGAGATTTTGGCTCTTCTTCGTGCCAACGGGTTCTCTTCAACAAGGAGGTCTCTATTCCATAAAGAGCTCACGGAATTAGCCCTTCGACGACCGCCGGAGACGAAGCCCTAACTTCGGTTTCGTCTTCCGCCCAAGCAGGTCGCCGTCGCACGCGAGAGGGAGAAAAGAAAGGGTTTAGGTCACGGGAAAATAATCCTAGGTTCCTCTCTTATCTCCCTTTTAATACCTAAATATTTCTGTTAACTATTACTACTTAAATTATTTCCGCTCTTTCCTTAATCAGCACGGCCTTGTTGGGTTCTTGGTCATCACGCTTCGCTTAAGTCTCGGATCGGGTCGGAGGTCGCGGGTTCGAACCTCGGCCGAACCTCTTTATTTTTTGAAACTTCTTTCTTTTGGTAAAAATACCAAACGAACTCTGAAAATTGTATAAAAATACTCTAAAAATTTCTAAAAATCTCTAGAATATTTCTAAAGCATTTCTAAATATTTTTAAGCACTATTATGACTCGTAATGAGAAAATTTGGATTGTTACACTTAAACCTCTCAGAAACTCAAAACATGTAATTAAGTAACAGCTGAAAACATAAATGACTCATCTTAACATTCCACTCAAGCATTTGTTCACAACTAAAATATATCAATCTGCACATGCATGTAATAGTGATACAACTCAAATAGTGGGACTAATGTGCATAGCGATTTAAGTGAAAGAATTCTAAAAACATAAAAACATTCTATGAACTAACCAGCAACACGAAAGAATAATTCCAACAATGCATGAAGGACTTAATCCACCTAAATTTCACTAACAGTCTAGATACAAAATCTTAATAAATTCTTTAGCAAGGTCCCAAGGCTTCCATAGTCCAGACATCACACATCCATCCCACACCTCCTTGTCGCCTTCCTTCACTATAGCTTTCCTTTTCCTTTATCTGTAGTAAGAGGAAATGCAACTATAAGCGGATGCTTAGTAAGCGCTATCTAACTCACAAAAACAACTCAATGTGCATACATAGGTCTATAACAGAACTAAAAACTAAATGCTAAAAGAAAATCTGGAACTGAAATGCTAAATAAAAAATCTGCACTGTAATACTTAATAAAAATATGCACTGCAATACTTAACAAAAATCTGCACACAACGCTTAACAAAAATCTGCACACAATGCTTAACAAAATCTGCACTGTAATACTTAACAAAAATCTACACCATGAGCTCTAAAGGGGCTGTTCGTGCCCCTTTTTACAGCACAAAACAAAACTAAAACTTGTTGGAATTAAAACCTATGTAAAGCTTATTTCGTTTGTTCAAAACTTATACTTTTATACTTCAAAATAATAATAATTTCTTCTTGGGCCCAGACATAGTACCAAAGCGCGCTCCCTAATAGAGACTGGGGTGGCAAACCACCAGTCCTATGAGGGTGAAGTCCTTGGTCTTACCAGGGCCGAGACCTCGGAACCGGTCACCTGGATTTGTTTAACGACAACCTCAGAAGTCGGGTACTAGTCTCTTCAAGTAAAATACTTGTTACTTGTTAATACTTCTAATAAAAGAATACCTCAGAATTTAAACAGTAAGCTAAAAAAAAAGGGCTGTTCATAATCATTGCATAGCACAAACCGAAACCAAGCAGTAAGGGTTGTTCGTGCCCCTTTCATGGCACAACCCAATACTGCACAGCAAGCTCCAAGGGGGGGGGGGGGGGCTGTTCGTGTCCAGAATGTCAAGAAAACAAAAATCTGAAATGCCATTTTTTTTAAAGCCGTTCACACTCAACAAAGCCAGCAAGAAAAATGATAAATCTGCACTGGAATTGGTGGCTTTTCTTGCTCGTGGAATTACAAAACAAGCAAATCTGGGCTGCACACTTGAATTAAAGTTGTTCATGCTCAGAATTAACAAGGTAGTCTGTACTGGAATGTTAAACTTCACAAGCAATGGTTCTAAAATTGCATGGGAAAAACTAGTAACCAAAAGATCTACTGAATACTCCCAAACTAAGGTTGTTCATGTCAAATGCATAGCACAAACAAAACTAAAACCTGCTGAAAATCTAGACCATTTCATGCTCATTGCCTAGCAACAAAACCTAAAACTGCCAGGCTAAATATAAGCCACTCCAAAAGAAAGTCTAAGCATGAAATGCTAATTATAAGGGCTGAAGGATCTAAACTACATGCCTAGTCCATACAATTTATTTTCTTTCTTTGAGATTCACAGCAGTAAGCTTCAAAAACACATTCTTTATAGCATGCTTCGGAAATAAAGAAGGAAACAACGATCCGAGAGCTACTCCTACTGCAGGTGAGAAGGACTTACCTAGTTCCCTTGACTCACAGCCGAGATCGGCTTCTAGGGTTTCAGAGAATCTTGAAATTTCGGCAACTTCTTCACGTCTACGCGCTCTCCCCGACGAGGTGATCGCGATGGTGTGGAAGGCTCTCGGAATGGGTCCTTGGCCGGCCGCCGGAGACGAAGCCCTAGCTCCCTTTTTTTCTTCGCCCAAGCAGGAGCCGACGTCGTGCGTATGTGGAGGAGAAGAGGGTTTAGTTTAAATCTCCCTTCCTCTCTTAACTTATCCCTCTTTATTCTTAGGTATTTTTGGTTATCCTATTACCGCTTAAGTTTATTTCTCTATCTATTTGATCAGCATGACCCTGCTGGGTTCTTGGTCATCCGAAACAACTTAAGGCTTGGCTTAGCTAGAGGTCTCCGGTTTAAACCTCGGCCCAATCTCTTTTTGCCTCAACTTTGTTTCTTTTGTTAAAAATACCAAACGAACTCCAAAAATTACAATAAAATACTCTAAAAATTTCTAAAAATCTATAGAATATTTCTAAAGTATTTCTAAGTATTTATAAGCACTTTTAGAACTCAAAATGAGGAAATTTGGGTTGTTACAGCTCTAGTATCTCCTTCAGGCGGAGAAGCCTCTTACAGTAATGACGTACAAAAAATAGAAGCTAAACTAAAAATGGAAGCGCACAAGTGTTGGTTTGCTAATTGCTTGAATGAATGAATAGCTTCTGGACCAAGGTTGTATTTATAGCCTTGGTCGGGGCGCCTGGAGCGTTCCAAGCGCCTGGAAGGGGGATAAAACTTTATCCCTTTCGCATAGATCGCGTTTGACCATGATCTGGATAAAATCCAGGTCCGGGCGCCCTAGACCAAGAAAGTCAACAATGTTGACTTTTTCGGTCCGAGCCCTCTGCTCCGGTGCAGCTCGCCTCAGTCCGGGTCTTCCGCTCCGACTCTGCTCGCTTGGGTGATTTTAGTCAACCGAAATAAGGCTCACCCGAACCTAATTTCGGCCTTCTCGAGCAACCTTCCAATCTGGCTTCCCGCCCCTCTGAAATGTCGCGCGTTTCCTTCTCATCTGCCCGCGTACTCTTCCATAGCACCTCGTACCTCAGACGCTCTGAGTCCATTGGCTCTCTCCCGTGTCATCTTTCTCGCTAGCTGCGTCTTTTGCTCGACTCCCTGTGCTCCTAAGCTCCTGCACACTTAGACACAAGGTTAAAATACCATAATACCTAACTTAACTTGTTGATCACATCAAAATAACCTTGGGGTTTCAACAATCTCCCCCTTTTTGATGTGAGCAACCTAAGTTAAGGTAGGGTAAATAGACATAAAAGTAAAACAAATAATATTGCAATAAAGTACAAAAAAATAAGAAATTGTAATCTACCTCCCCCTAGATTTAACCTTTTCCTTCTCTCCCTTTGATCACATAAAAAAATGGGGTACCAAGGAAAAATCTAAGGGTAATAATTTTGAAAACTTTGAAAATTTTGAAACTTATTTCAATACTTTTTAGAAAAAAATTTCTAAGTAAAAGAAAATTTCAAAAAAAAAATTCTAAGTTAAAATTTTTTTTTCTAAGTTTAGACACTTTTGCAAGAAAGATATTTTAGAATTTTTTTTTTAAGTTAAAAATTCTATGGTTAAAAAGAATTTTAAGAAATTTTCAAAAAAAATATTTGAAAAATACCTTTTTAAAGCATTATTTATTTTCAAGTTTAATTCTTTATCAGTAAGTTAATTAAATATTTTATTTCAATATTTTGGCTTCCAAGCAGTGACGAGGCACTAGGCCTTATTGGTTATTGGAACAACAATCACTTTCTTAGACAAAGCCTCATAAAAAAATTTAACGTTTAATTTTTTCACTAAAAGCGCTAAGTCTAATTTAGAGTTTTGTTTAAACAAGACTTTGAAACCCAATATATGTTCCAACCAACTGGATTAACTAAGAATTTCTTAGGGACATACTTTTTAAAATATTCCTAATTTGTGCCTTGTGATATCTAAAATACTAGTTTAGATTAGTAGGGTTGTAAACAAGCCGAGCCGAGCTGAGCTGAGCTTTGGAGTGTTTAAGCTTGTTTGATAAGATAACCGAGCCGAGCCAAGCTTAAAATGAACCAAGCTTTTGAAATGAGTGTTCAAGCTTGGCTTGGTTTATTTTTTATAAGATTAAGCTTGTTTGAAGCTTGGCTTAAGCTTGGTTCATTTAGATGTTATCAAGCTCTCAATTCAAGCTTGGCTTGAGCTTGGTTCTGTTAGGACCAAAAGTAGCTAGAGGGGGGGTGAATAGCTCGTCGCGTTCACTCGTTGCTCGGCGTTGCTTGGCGTTGCTTGGCGTTGCTTGTTTCTTCAAGAATATGCAGCGAAAAATACAGAAACAAATGCAACAACGCTAACACGGTTGGTTTACTTGGTATCCACCTCACAAGAGGTGACTAGTCCAAGGATCCACACCACGCACGCATCCTCCACTATGAAAACACTCCTTTTCGGTAACTACCGAGGGCGGAGAAGCCCTACAAGACTCTCAGTACAAGAAGAAAGGAAAGGGAAACAAAATACAAGCGCAAAGCTTACAATGAGTACAGAAAACCCTAACCCTAGCTTCTCTTCTTGCCTTTGATCCGCCTCTTGACTTGGAAAGCTTCCAAGATCCTTCAAGAACTGGCGATCTGATCTTTGAGAGCGCTGTGGAGTAATCTGGAGTGAATCGGAGAAGCGGTGCCGCAGCCATCACACGCCTGCAACTATAAACGACGCCAACGGTCGGATCCCGATCGATTCGAATATTCCCAATCGATCGGGGAGGCTTTGGATCGATCCACGGATTGATCCAGAGTGCCTCTGTGCTCTGGAAAAGCGCCTGGATCGATCCACGGATCGATCCAGCGCTTATCGTGCGAAGCAGCCGCGTCCCAATCGATCCACTGATCGATTGGGACCTCTGGATCGATCCACGGATCGATCCAGAAGCTCTTTGTTCGCTGGGACAGGTCTGGATCGATCCACTGATCGATCCAGAGCCTGGATCGATCCACTGATCAATCCAGCACTTGATTTTTGTTCAAAACCAAGTCCCAAACCTCCCAAACCAACATCCGGTCAACCTTGACCTGTTGGTATGTCATGCCTAGCATCTAGTCACTCCCTTGACCTGCTAGGACTCCCTTACCAAGTGTCCGGTCAATCCCTTTGACCCACTTGGACTTTTCTCTGTGCCAAGTATCCGGTCAATCCCTTTGACCTACTTGGACTTTTCTTTCCAAGTATCCGGTCAATCCTTTGACCTACTTGGACTTCGTCACCAAGTGTCCAGATCACTCCTTGATCCACTTGGACTTTTCTCCTCTTGCCAAATGTCCACTCAACCTTCACCCACTAGGACTTACCGTCTCGTGTCAAGTGTCTGGTCATCCATAATCCACTAGGATTTCTACTCACTAACTTTCCGGTCCTTCACCCACCTGGATTTCCACCGCCTAGCTTCACTCACTAGGACTTTCTCACTGCCAAGCTTCACTCACTAGGACTTCCTCATTGCCTAGCTTCACTCACTAGGACTTTCCCACCTAGCTTCACTCACCAGGATTTCCATCCGCCTAGCTTCACCACTAGGACTTCCTTACTACCTAACTTCACTCACTGGAACTTCCTCACTATGACTGTCCACTCACCAGGATTTCTATTTGCCTAGCTTCACTCACCAGGACTTTCATTTTGCCTAACATCCCAGTTAGGACTTCCCAGTCAAGTATCCAGTCAACCTTGACCTACTTGACTCTTCTTCAATCAATATCTTATTGTCAAACATCTAAACCCAAACCAAGACTCAGCTTGGTTACCCAGGTCAACCTTGACCTGAGGGATATTGCACCAACAATCTCCCCCTTTTTGATGTTTGACAATACCACAATAACACTTACAATCCCATATGTAAGTTAGGCTAATCCCATAGCCTCCTTCTTCATGCCACTAGGTAATGAAAGCATAAATTAAGCTCTTCATTCTCCCCCTAAGAGGGCAAACTCCCTCTAGGTAATGAAAGCCTAACTTACTCCCTTTCATGAGTCCTTTCATTCTCCCCCTATGACCTTCCCATAGGTAATGAAGGCCTAAGCTTAACCATACATTCTCCCCCTATTGGCACACATCAACCCATCGTTGGACACACATCAACCTTGTTGGAATGTATACTGAAAGCCTAAGCTTTGTAAACATTTATTATGAATAAAGAATCACATTTGGTCTAATTGTCTACATTTGTTTGTAGTTGTTCATTTAATTTATATTGTAGATAACATAGTATGTGGTGTCACATACAGAAGATGATGTTATCAGTACCTTATAAATTATAAACAGTAGCTCACGACCAAAATGGAAAAGGAACAAACCATTAGAAGGTCGTAGTGTAATTAGATGATAGTTTATCTTGACTATATAATTACACTAGTACACTCAGAGTGTATTGAGTAGGACCATTTGAGGTCGTTTCTTTTATACTGACTTTATAAAGGAACAAAGACCTCAGTTATTATGGAAGTGTGTGCTCTTAATCCTAATATAATAACAAGCATATATATTTGATATTTATTTCTTTAATTTATCAATGGGTGAGATTTAGTTCGTTGAATCAATAAACCCGATAAGTTGGGAAATGGTATTACTTATAGTGTGTGTTGTTGATTATAGAAGGAAACTGTGTCCTAGAGATACTAGGTTGATAATGTCCTCAAGAGGAGTTCATAAAGATTGTCATGTTAAACCCAGGTGGACTTAGTCCGACATGACAATAAGATTGAGTGGTACTACTCTTGGACTTAGATATTAATTAAATGAGTTGTCATTAACTCACTTAATTAGTGGACATTCGATATCTTAAACACGTGGAGACTAACACACTCATAATAAGAAGGAGCCCAAAATGTAATTTGGGATTGGTGCGATAGTTCAATGATAGTTCTCTAGTGGAATGAATTATCATTGATAAAATTAAGTTGTGTGTTCGAAGCACGGGATGCTTAATTTTATCGGGAGACCAAAACCAATTCCTCCTCTCGGTCCCTATCGTAGCCTCTTATTTATAGAGTTCTATACCCACCTATACCCACCTTCTATACCCACCAATAAGGGGTCGGCCAAGCTAGCTTAGGAACCAAGCTAGGGCCGGCCTAGGTATATTATTGGGTGGCCAGCCCTAGCTTGAACCCCAAGCTAGTAGGGCCGGCCAAATAAAATTAAAAAGAAATTTAATTTTAATTTTTATTATTATGTGGAAGATATATTTTAAAGAGAATTAAAATTAAAATATCTCTTTTGTAAAAGATCTACAAAAGATTAAAGAAAGAGATTAGATCTCTTTCCTTATTTGTAGATTGGAGAGATGTTTTATTTTTTATTTAAAAATTATTCACATGTTGATAAAATTAAAATTATAGAAATTTCCTTTTATCAACCATGAAGAGATTTTAAAGAGAAATTTTATTTTTTTAAAATTTCCGGAAACAAATTAGGAAGTTTTAATTGTTGATTAAAACTTGTCCTCTTTTGTTTCCAATGATGTGGCCGGCCATCTCAAGTTAATTGGGAAATATTGTTTTATTTTTCTCAATTAATTCATGTCAAGAAAAATTAAGGAAATTTTATTGTAATTAAATTTCCTAATTTGCCTAGGCTAAGGAATATAAAAGAAGGGGTAGGGGTGCCTTCATGACAAAACCTCTATTATTTTCTCTCCCTCTTTTGTTCCTTGGTGTGGCCGGCCATCCTCTCCCTCTCTTCCTCTTGTGGTGGCCGAACCTCTCTCCCTTCCTTGGAGCTCTTGTGGTGGCCGGATACTACTCGGAGAAGAAGAAGAAGGAGGAGAGAAAGCTAGCATCTCTTGGAGCTTGGTTAGTATTTTGATTTTCTTCCTTGGTGAAGCTTCCTCTTTGTTGGCCGAACCTAGCTAGGAGGAGAAGAAGGTGATTGGTGGTTTCTCGTCTCGGAAGATCGTTGCCCACACAACGTCCGAGGTTAGAAGAGGAATACGGTAGAAGATCAAGAGGTTTTTCTACAAGGTATAACTAGTAATTTCTATTTCCGCATCATGCTAGTTATTTATGGAAATAATACCAAATACAAGAGGCTTACATTCTAGTATTTCGAATATGTTTTTCGATGTTGTGTTCTTTTGTTTTCTTTCTTTTCCTTGTGATTTGATTGTTCTCTTTGGTTAACCTAAAGTTATTTTGGGAAATTAAATATTAGCTTTCTATTAAAGGTTTTGTCTAGTCGGTGGTGGTTGCTCCCATATCCAAGAAGGCCATGTGCCTCGCCACGTCAGTACTGGGAACCTTTTATGGAAATTAATATTTAATGGAATTAATAACTTAAGGAGACTTGGGTCGAACGTGCTAAGTTCCGCAGGAGATCCAAGTCAAAACCTAAAAGAACAAATAGATTAAGTTTTGGATCAAACGTGTTAAGTTCCGCAGGCGATCCAAAATTTAATTTAAAAGAACACATGGTAGCTAGGAAAAGGTTCAGACCTTTGTACAAAATTTTGTACAGTGGAACCTCTAGGTTTTCTGAGTAGCAACCAACAATTGGTATCAGAGCTAGGGTTTTGCCTCTGTGTATTTGGTATTTAGTTTAATTATGCACATGTCATACATAATTTAGGCAGGATAATAGTAGGATGTGCTAACTTTGTGGATGCAGGATCCAACTATTATGGCTTTTAGTTATTATGTGTGATTGGACCCTTGGACATGTCAAGGGCATTTAATGTGTGTGCATGATTGTATTAAAATACAGCAGGAGCTGTATTTAGTTTTAATTAGGATTTTATTTTTTGATCTAGATACATGTACATTCCTTTTATGGAATATAGGATCAAAAATGTAAAATTCTATTTATGTCGCGGATCGAATCTTGCAAAGCGTGGAACCTTATAAGGACCAGAGGCGCAGCGACAGCTAGACCCGGTGGCGGTGGCCAAATATGGCAGCAGCTTGGGATGACAACACACGGAGGACAATTAGAGATAAAAGCCATAATAGTTGAAAATTAAATTTTCTATTTATTGCTTTTATATTGTGCTGTGTGTGCATGTTAGTTTACAAGTTTAAGTAGGCTAGCATAGTTAAAATTCCTCATTTATAAATAACTAAGTGGGAGAGGGATTTTTAAATAAATCCCATGGTCTCCATTACTGGTTTGTAAGTGATGCAAACAAGCTTGCGCGTTGGCTCTGAGTGCCTTCCTCCATAACGGATGAGCTTGTTTGTGGATCACTAGAACAGACTTCTATTTTTGGATGACTATAGGAAGTTAATTAAGAGCGTGTGATCTTCCCCAACGGAAGGGGCATAATCTTATTAATGGACTTAGTGTCAAGTAATGGTATACACTTAGACACATCTAATAGTATCCTCCCAACGGAGTCACTGCTATTATTTGTGTGACCAAATGATACCAACTATTAATTTTATTTGTCAAAAAGTTAGGTTGACAAGATAATAAAATTAATGGGTTAAAACCCTCCTTTTACAAATGTTGAATTTGTATACGTCCACACTAACGTGGCATACAAAATTCACGGTGTTATGAGGTGTTGGTTAATTTAAAATAGTATTGTTTGAGAAATCAATATTATTCTAAATTTAGAGTTCTGACCAAAAGTTATTTGTGATTCTTAGGATGTCTTTCCATCATACTTCAACAGAATAGACTTACTGGACCAAACTACATAGATTGGAAAAGAAACCTGGCATTGTTCTTACTTCTGAAAGCTATAAATATGTATTGACCGAACGGTGTCCTGATGCACCCACTCGTGAATCTACCCAAGAGGAGATTGAATATCATAGGAAATGGGTAAAAGCGATGAGATGGCGCGGTGTTACATTTTGGCTTCAATGTCAAATGTATTGCAACATCAAGATCAAGATTTACCAACATCTTATGATATTATGAACAATCTCAAGGAACTCTTTGGTTATCGGGATAGGGCTTCTAGGCAAGAAGCCATGAGAAAGATAATGACAGCCACCATGCAAGAGGGTACTCGTAAGGGATCATATCCTAAAGATGATGGCTTATTTGAACGAGATACGATCCTTGGAGGAGAAATTGATGGGAAACCAGATCGATATGATCCTCCAAACGCTACCTAGAAGTTTTGAGCGGTTGACTAAACTATAATATGAATAAGAGGGTTTATTCATTAGCGGAACTACTGATGGAACTTCAAGCGAAGGATTATTTCGTCACAATGCTCAAATTCACTATCTTGAAAATGGTTCTACTTCTAAACCGAAAGGAAAGAAGAAGAAGAAATAAGTTGGTTCAGCAAAGAAAGTGAATAAATCTCAGAGTATGGGATTTAAAGCTGGAATGAAGAAGTCGAAGGGCAAGTGCTTCATCTGTAAGCAGGCAGGACATTGGAAGGCGGACTGTCCTCGTAGGAACCAAAACAAAGGTATATCTCATGCTCTAGTTGTTGAAACATGTTTAGCGGTGTTATCTACCAGCACCTGGTGTGTAGATACGGGAGTCACTGATCATGTCTGCAATTCCTTGCAGGGGTTCCAAGAAACCCGACGACTATCTGAAGGAGAGATTACCGTCTACATGGGCAATGCTACTAAGGTGGCAGCTGTTGCAGTGGGAGACGTCTACTTATCTTTTAGTAGAAATAGGAATTTGGTTTTAAGAAATTGTCTTTATGTACCCAGTTTTAGAAAGAATTTAATTTCAGTTTCTAAACTGTTTTTAGATGGATATTCAGTTTCCTTTAGTAACGATGTAGTTATTAAAAGAAATAAAGTGATTATCTGTTCTGGTGCATTAGTTGGCAATTTGTATACTTTAAATCCAATTTCTTCCACAAAGCAAAACATGGAAATTTATAACTCATCTTCTAATTCTAATAAGAGAAAAGAACCTTCAGAAATGAACCAAGCATATCTTTGGCATCTAAGACTTGGTCATATTAATTTAAGTAGGATTCAGAGGCTTATAGCCGATGGACTTTTGAGTTTATTTGAGTTGGAAAATTTTCCAACTTGTGAATCTTGCTTAGAAGGTAAAATGACCAAGAGGCCGTTCAAGGCCAAGGGGTATAGAGCCAAAGAAATGTTAGAGTTGGTTCACTCTGATTTGTGTGGTCCTATGTCTGTCCAGGCAAGAGGAGGTTTTGAATATTTTGTCTCTTTCATAGACGATTATTCAAGATATGGATACATTTACCTAATGCGCCGCAAGTCCGAGTGCTTTGACAAGTTCAAAGAATACAAGGCTGATGTGGAGAAACGATTAGGAAAAAGTATCAAGACATTACGATCTGATCGTGGTGGCGAATACCTCTTAGGAGAGTTTAGGAATTACTTATCGAAGGTCGGGATTCAATCCCAATTGTTTCACATGGAACACCCCAACAGAATGGTGTAGCGAAGGAATAGGACTCTTATGGAAATGGTTAGATCGATGATGAGTTATTCAGATTACCAAAGTCTTGGGGATATGAGCAAATGAGACATGACGATTACAGCAGCCTTCTTCGCTCTTTTCATGTAACAAGCAACATGACATGGAGCTTCTTTTGGATTGTAGTAGTAAACCACCATATTGAAACCTCATATGGATAAGTTAGAATCTCGCATGAAGATCAGAGTGTATATTCACCAGGTGGTTTATATACGAATACCTCGTATGCATTAGTGCCGATCTATATTTACAGCAAGATCTGACATAAATGAGATGAGGAAGAGGTAAAGTTGTTTTAGAAAGAACTGAGAGGATGATTGCACGCACACCAGTGAAAGATGAAGTACCACAAAAACAGTGTCACACATGATACACAACCACGGACAGTCTCGTCGAGTGGGAGGGTTGTGAGGCACCTGAAAGATTTATGTTTTGGGAGAGTCTTGGACTTGATCCGGGTAAACATGAACCCGATCCCGGTCATATGATGAAGCACTCCAAGATATAGATGCAACATCTTGGCAAAAGGTAATGAATTCAAATAGAGTCCATGTACTCTAATAAGGTTTGGGAGCTTGTAGAACCACCGATGGTGTAAAAGCCGTTGGATGCAAGTGGATCTACAAAAGGAAAAGAGGGATGACGGAAGGTAGAAACCTTCAAAGCTAGGCTTGTTGCAAAAGGGTACACTCAAAAGAGGAATCGATTATGAGGAGACCTTTTCACCGGTAGCTATGCTTAAGTCTATCCGGATACTCTTATCCATTGCCATTTGGATTATGAGATTTGGCAAATGGATGTCAAGACTTTCCTTAATGGAAGTCTTGAAGAGAACATCCATATGAAGCAACGTAAGGGTTCATTGAAAAAGGCAAAGAGCATCTAGTGTGCAAGCTCAATCGGTCCATTTATGGACTGAAGCAAGCTTCAAGGTCTTGGAACATCCGGTTTAATGAAGTAATCCAGTCATATGGATTTATTCAAAGTCCGGATGAGTCTTGTGTATATAAGAAGTGTAACGGAAACGTGGTGGTATTTCTTGTACTATACGTAGATGATATTTTGTTAATTGGCAACAATGTCAAGGTATTATCAGACGTAAGGGTATGGTTGTCCAAACAATTTGATATGAAGGACTTAGGAGAATGTGCACACATTCTTGGGATCAAAGTTATAAGGGATCGTAAGAAAAGAATGTTGTGTTTATCCCAAGCTTCATATATAGATACAATCCTTGCTCGTTTTAGCATGCAGGATTCCAAGAAAGGTTTCTTACCTTTTAGACATGGAGTAGCTCTATCTAAAGAGATGTCTCCAAAGACATCAAAAGAGATAGAGGACATGAAAGCAGTTCCTTATGCTTCGACAGTTGGAAGCCTAATGTATGCAATGTTATGTACGAGACCCGATATCTGTTTTGCCGTGGGCATGGTCGTGAGATATCGGAGTAACCTGGACAAGGACATTGGACTGCGGTAAAGCATATATTGAAGTACCCGAGAAGGACTAGAGATTATATGCTAGTTTACCAAGCGACGATCTGCTCCCTGTGGGTTACACAGATTTCCAATCAGATAGGGATAACAATAAGTCTACATCAGGCTATGTGTTTACTTTAGGAGGTGGAGCCATTTCATGGAGGAGTGTTAGCGAAATGCGTTTCGGACTCAACCATGGAAGCTGAATATGTAGCAGCCTCTGAGGCAGCTAAAGAAGCAGTATGGCTCAGGAGCTTTCTAATGGACTTAGATGTGATTCCTGGTTTGCCCAAAATCATCATAATTTATTGTGATAATAGTGGTGCAGTTGCAAACTCGAAGGAACCATGAGCTCATAAGGCAAGTAAACATATAGAGCGCAAGTACCACCTGATACGAGATATTGTGAAGCGAGGAGAAGTTGGCATCGCCAAGATTGCATCAGCGGATAACCTGGCAGATCCTTTCACTAAGGCCCTTCCGGCGAAAGCTTTCGATCGGCATGTGGAGGGAATGGGAATCAGATGTATGGTAGAAGATATGGCAGCTTAGTCATTAGTATAAGTGGGAGATTGTTGGAATGTATACTGAAAGCCTAAGCTTTGTAAACATTTATTATGAATAAAGAATCACATTTGGTCTAATTGTCTACATTTGTTTGTAGTTGTTCATTTAATTTATATTGTAGATAACATAGTATGTGGTGTCACATACAGAAGATGATGTTATCAGTACCTTATAAATTATAAACAGTAGCTCACGACCAAAATGGAAAAGGAACAAACCATTAGAAGGTCGTAGTGTAATTAGATGATAGTTTATCTTGACTATATAATTACACTAGTACACTCAGAGTGTATTGAGTAGGACCATTTGAGGTCGTTTCTTTTATACTGATTTTATAAAGGAACAAAGACCTCAGTTATTATGGAAGTGTGTGCTCTTAATCCTAATATAATAACAAGCATATATATTTGATATTTATTTCTTTAATTTATCAATGGGTGAGATTTAGTTTGTTGAATCAATAAACCCGATAAGTTGGGAAATGGTATTACTTATAGTGTGTGTTGTTGATTATAGAAGGAAACTGTGTCCTAGAGATACTAGGTTGATAATGTCCTCAAGAGGAGCTCATAAAGATTGTCATGTTAAACCCTGCAGGTGGACTTAGTCCGACATGACAATAAGGTTGAGTGGTACTACTCTTTGACTTAGATATTAATTAAATGAGTTGTCAGTAACTCACTTAATTAGTGGACATTCGATATCTTAAACACAGGGAGACTAACACACTCATAATAAGAAGGAGCCCAAAAATGTAATTTGGGATTGGTGCGGTAGTTCAATGATAGTTCTCTAGTGGAATGAATTATCATTGATAAAATTAAGTTGTGTGTTCGGCGAACACGGGATGCTTAATTTTATCGGAGACCAAAACCAATTCCTCCTCTCGGTCCCTATCGTAGCCTCTTATTTATAGAGTTCTATACCCACCTATACCCATCTTCTATACCCACCAATAAGGGGCCGGCCAAGCTAGCTTGGGAACCAAGCCTAGGTATAATATTGGGTGGCCGGCCTAGCTTGAACCCAAGCTAATAGGGCCGGCCAAATAAAATTAAAAAAGAAATTTAATTTTAATTTTTATTATTATGTGGAAGATATATTTTAAAGAGAATTAAAATTAAAATATCTCTCTTGTAAAAGATCTACAAAAGATTAAAAGAAAGAGATTAGATCTCTTTCCTTATTTGTAGATTGGAGAGATGTTTTATTTTTTTTTCTTTAAAAATTATTCACATGTTGATAAAATTAAAATTATAGAAATTTCCTTTTATCAACCATGAAGAGATTTTAAAGAGAAATTTTTTTTAAAATTTTCGGAAACAAATTAGGAAGTTTTAATTGTTGATTAAAACTTGTCCTCTTTTGTTTTCCAATTTTGTGGCCGGCCATCTCAAGTTAATTGGGAAATTTTGTTTTATTTTTCTCAATTAATTCATGTCAAGGAAAATTAAGGAAATTTTATTGTAATTAAATTTCCTAATTTGCCTAGGCCAAGGAATATAAAAGAAGGGGTAGGGGTGCCTTCATGACAAAACCTCTATTATTTTCTCTCCCTCTTTTGTTCCTTGGTGTGGCCGGCCATCCTCTCCCTCTCTTCCTCTTGTGGTGGCCGAACCTCTCTCCCTTCCTTGGAGCTCTTGTGGTGGCCGGATACTACTCGGAGAAGAAGAAGAAGGAGAGAAAGCTAGCATCTCTTGGAGCTTGGTTAGTATTTTGATTTTCTTCCTTGGTGAAGCTTCCTCTTTGTTGGCCGAACCTAGCTAGGAGGAGAAGAAGGTGATTGGTGGTTTCTCGTCTCGGAAGATCGTTGCCCACACAACGTCCGAGGTTAGAAGAGGAATACGGTAGAAGCTCAAGAGGTTTTTCTACAAGGTATAACTAGTAATTTCTATTTCCGCATCATGCTAGTTATTTATGGAAATAATACCAAATACAAGAGGCTTACGTTCTAGTATTTCGAATATGTTTTTCGATGTTGTGTTCTTTTGTTTTCTTTCTTTTCCTTGTGATTTGATTGTTCTCTTTGGTTAACCTAAAGTTATTTTAGGAAATTAAATATTAGCTTTCTATTAAAGGTTTTGTCTAGTCGGTGGTGGTTGCTCCCATATCCAAGAAGGCCATGTGCCTCACCACGTCAGTACTGGGAACCTTTTATGGAAATTAATATTTAATGGAATTAATAACTTAAGGAGACTTGGGTCGAACGTGTTAAGTTCCGCAGGAGATCCAAGTCAAAACCTAAAAGAACAAATAGATTAAGTTTTGGATCAAACGTGTTAAGTTCCGCAGGCGATCCAAAATTTAATTTAAAAGAACACATGGTAGCTAGGAAAAGGTTCAGACCTTTGTACAAAATTTTGTACAGTGGAACCTCTAGGTTTTCCGAGTAGCAACCAACAAACCTATGCTCCAATTCTGGGCACACTTCAACAAATCCATTTGTTGAAGACTCTCCCCCTGAAGAGTTGCTCATCGTTGTTCACAACCTCACTCGTTGTGATCAACACGATAATAAAGGTCCCATACCCTTCATTTATCCTTAACTTCTCCCTCAATGTAGACAACTACCCAACCTTGAGCATTATCTACTACTTGAGTGTCCACTTGAAATAATGAGGATATCCACTCCCCATTTCTCCCCATTTCAAGTTTAAATGCTCAACCTTGAGCAAGTTCACAACAGAAGGTTAACCACCTTCCAAGGTTCATGAAAAATAATTTTCATGTCTTTAAAGAGTCCCTCCCCCTAAAGACATGGTGGTAACTTCTGTCATTGCACCAACAATGACTTGGAATCCCTAACACATTAGGAAACCCAAATTTAGAAGTTTTGAGGTTCAAATATTCAAAATTTGAAACAATCTTAACCTAAACTTCTACTTAGTCTTCGTTAACCAATCCATCCTTGTTTTCAACATGAAAACACCCTTTGTATGTATACAAATGTATTTAAGGGGTTTGGAATGGTTACCTAGACTCAAAGAGGTTCAAAGATGCTGAAATCAGGCCTTCCCAGCCAAAACCAGCAACTTGGATCGATTGAAGTTGGGTTCCAATCGATTGAACCTTTCTGAATCGATCCACTGATCGATTCAGACTCCCTGGATCGATCGGCTGATCGATCCAGCGAGCTTCTGCTCGCGGGAATTGCATCCATGGATCGATTCAGGAACTCCAATCGATCCATGGATCGATCGGAGCTTTGATAGTTGCTGAAATTCCATTTCAGTCAACTTCAGAAACCCCTAGAAAATTCTACAAAAATCCAAAAATTATGAAATTTTGTGTAGACATTATTTAGGGCATACTTAATCATGGAAAAATAGCTTTCTATGAAAATACATCATATTTTAAAAGATTGACACAAACTTGAAAACTTGCAAAAACTTTAGTGTTTTTCTTCAAGTTTGTGTCTAACTATTCAATGGTGATTACTATCAAAAGATAGCCTTCACCAAGGTTTTCCAAAAACATTTTAAAAACATTTTCAAAACCAATATCCCATCACATTCCTTGGGCTTAATGCACATGACTTGTACATTAGCTTTCCCAATGATGGGAAAACACATAACTATGTGTTTTGATGAACCTAAAACTCAAAAGAATGCACTAAATCAACATCTTGAGTTTTGTTCATCATCCTAACATCTCACTTGTATATAATATGGACAAAACACATACAAGTCACCTTATAGTCTTTGTGAGATGTAGATTTTGGTTTTTGCCCTAATCTAGGGATCATGCATATTTATCTAGGCATTTTAGAAATGTTAGACATCCACCTAGGATGTCACTTGTCAATAAGTGTCGTTAAATGCCATTTGTCCTTAATTACAAGGAATTAAACTTAATGCATGATTATGTTATGGCATACATCAAAAGAAAAATAATTGTCAAAAGAAAATATCCTATTACTACATGATGTATGAATGTCATGACATGGTATTTTTGGATTTTTCATAATAAAACATGAATGCAAAACTAGACATGATGTCATGGCATATTATGGGCAAACAATCATGGCAAGATTTAGCATAAATAAAATATACCTAGATTAACTATCTAAGTATCCTTAAAGTCTTAGCTAAACTTACACCTTAAACCTAGATTGCCCTAAAGTGCTACAAGAGAATGCCAAAGCCTAAATTTGGCATTTCTAATTTCCTTGATTTAAATGTATGCCAATTGAAAATCAACATGTCCTCAAATGTTGGCATATTCCATATTTTCTTCAAGAGTAGCACTTTTAAATTTAAGGCCTGGATTGCCTTAAATTGCCTAAGAACATACCAAAATCCCAACTTGATAGTTCTTATGAATTTCCCGATATGTGCCATTTAAGATTAAAATCAATTCTTCCACCATTAGGCACATTTTACTCTTTCAAGGAGTAATCAATAGGTCCATTTCATTTTCAAAGGTTAACTAAAACCTTGAAAATGCTCCTTAAGTGTCAATTTCCTCAAAGTTGGGTTAACTACCCTTCTAATCAGAGTTGACACTCTCTAACCCATCTATGGGGTAGAGAAGATGCTCCTAGGAACCCAACACCTATTGGTGCTCCTTGGATGCTCTAGGTACTCACTAGGGATAACTTCCCTAGATACCTTCCTAGTGACCTTGTTTGTGACTTTCTTAGACTTCTTAGAAGTCTTAGTCACATTTATTGCAAAAATACTCTTAGGGATGACTTCCCTAGTATTCTTGGCTTGACCACTAGACCTAGGGTTTGTTCCATAACTATATGGAACTCTATGGTAAGAGGGCACATCCTTCTTAGCCTTTGGTTTGTATCCCAAACCTCTATGGCCATTAGATGACCTTTGTGCTCCTAGACCTAGGCTATGCTCATTTGGCCCTTTTAGGATATTTTCCATCCTTTTTAGGGTCTTTTCCATTTTATCAAGCCTTGATCTCAAGACTTGATTTTCTATCACTAAGTCCTTAGTTTTTGGTTTTTCATTTGATCCATGAGCATTTTTATTCTTGGGCTTGTATCTATTATCCTTAGTGTTCTTGCCCAAATGTCTATCTACCTTCCTAACCTTAGGTTGGGTAGTCTTGGCATGTAGGGCCACATGTTTTTCCTTAATGCCCTCATGCTTTCTATTCTTATGGTAAATTGCATTAAAATGATAAAAATTTGATCTATTATCCTTTTTACCATAACGTAAAGGGGTAGGCTCAATAAATGTTACCTTCTTCTTTACCTTGGAGGCTCCCCCTTGACTAGTGCCTCCTTGAGCCTTGACCATCTTCTTCCCCTTGGGGCATTGACTTCGGTAATGCCCTTTTTGTTGACACAAGAAGCACACAATGTGCTCCTTGCTCTTCTTTGTCCCGGGGGTGGTCTCCTTGGGCTTCTCCTTGCCCTTTTGTGTCACTTGACCCTTTTTCTTGGCCAAGTTGGGACACTTGCTCTTGTAGTACCCACTTTCCCTACACTCAAAACATATTATATGATTTTTATTTTTAATTGAAACATTTATACCTTCTTGTGTAGGGGTGGTGCTTTCTCCTCCATGTGATGTGGATGTAGGGGCTTCCTCTTGATCCGATAGTGATGCTCCTCCATTTGATTTTTCTTGACTTGTGGAGGTGGAAGCTTCTTCATCCTCTTCATCTCTTGACCCGGATGTAGAAGCTTCTCCTTCTTCTTGATCCGGTGTCACCAAGGATTGCTCCCCCTCAATCCTAGAGGTGGAGGCTTCATCATCTTGAATATGAAACAAGGAGTATGCTCCCTCCTTGTTCCCTTCGTTGCATTCCCTTGAGGATGAAGCTTCTTGGATTTCCTCTTCTTCGGAGGTTGAGCATCTCTCAACCTCGGAGTCCTCCTCTTGGTCTTGATCCAATGAGTCGCCCTCTTTGGATTCTCCTTGATTTGATACAGTGGAGGGGATCTCATGAATTCTTGCCAATTTGCTCCAAAGCTCCTTGGCATCTTCAAACTCTCCAATTTGTTCCAAGATGTTGCTTGGCAATAAATTGACCAAAAGCTTGGTCACTTTGTCATTGGCCTCGCACCTTTGGACTTGCTCTTGGCTCCACTTGCTCCTTTTGAGTACTTTGCCCTTGGAATTTATGGGAGCTTCAAAACCTTCCATGAGAGCAAACCATTGCTCTATCTCCATCATAAGAAAATTTTCGATTCTTGATTTCCAAGAATCGAAGCTTGTAGATGAATATGGTGGAGCCACCCATGTGTCAAATCCAAGTCCATCTTGGAATTGCATCTTGAAGTTGAGCTTGATAGAATCTTGAACTTGAAGAATTTGCTCCAACTTCTTCACCCTCTAGCTTTTCTTGATATGTTTGCCCCTTCCGGCGGTGATTCCGGTGAAGAGCAACCTTGCTCTGATACCACTTGTTAGGACCAAAAGTAGCTAGAGGGGGGTGAATAGCTCGTCGCGTTCACTCGTTGCTCGGCGTTGCTTGGCGTTGCTTGTTTCTTCAAGAATATGCAGCGGAAAATACAGAAACAAATGCAACAACGCTAACACGGTTGATTTACTTGGTATCCACCTCACAAGAGGTGACTAGTCCAAGGATCCACACCACGCACGCACCCTCCACTATGAAAACACTCCTTTTCGGTAACTACCGAGGGCGGAGAAGCCCTACAAGACTCTCAGTACAAGAAGAAAGGAAAGGGAAACAAAATACAAGCGCAAAGCTTACAATGAGTACAGAAAACCCTAACCCTAGCTTCTCTTCTTGCCTTTGATCCGCCTCTTGACTTGGAAAGCTTCCAAGATCCTTCAAGAACTGGCGATCTGATCTTTGAGAGCGCTGTGGAGGAGCTGGCGAGTAATCTGGAGTGAATCGGAGAAGCGGTGCCGCAGCCATCACACGCCTGCAGCTATAAACGACGCCAACAGTCGGATCCCGATCGATTCGAATATTCCCAATCGATCGGGGAGGCTTTGGATCGATCCACGGATCGATCCGGCGCCTCGAGCTAAGCGCTGGATCGATCCACGGATCGATCCGGCGCTTATCGCGGAACGTCCCAATCGATCCATCGATCGATTGGGACCTCGATCGATCCACGGATCGATCCGAGCTCTTGATTGGAGCAGTCGGATCGATCCAGCGATCGATCCAGAGCCGGATCGATCCATCGATCGATCCGAAGACGATTTTGTCCAAAACCAAGTCCCAAACCTCCCAAACCAACATCCGGTCAACCTTGACTGTTGGTATGTCATGCCTAGCATCTAGTCACTCCCTTGACCTGCTAGGACTCCCTTACCAAGTGTCCGGTCAATCCTTTGACCCACTTGGACTTTTCTCTGCCAAGTATCCGGTCAACCTTGACCTACTTGGACTTTTCTTTCATGCCAAGTATCCATCAATCCTTTGACCTACTTGGACTTCCACACCGGATGTCCGATCATCCTTGATCCATCTGGATTTTCCTGCACTCACCGGATTTTCACCTAGCTTCACTCACTAGGGTTTTCCATCCGCCTTCACTCACTAGGACTTTCACCTGGCTTTACTCACCAGGATTTCCATCTGCCTAGCTTCACTCACTAGGACTTTCACCTGGCTTCACTCACCAGGATTTTCCATCTGCCTAGCTTCACTCACTAGGACTTTCACCTGGCTTTACTCACCAGGATTTCCATCTTCCTAGCTTCACTCACTAGGACTTTCACCTGGCTTCACTCATCAGGATTTCCATCTGCCTAGCTTCACTCACTAGGACTTCCTTCTGCCTGGCTTCACTCACCAGGACTTTTCTTCTGCCTGGCTTCACTCACCAGGACTTTTCTTCTGCCTGACTTCACTCACCAGGACTTTCATACTGCCTAGCTTCACTCACTAGGTCTTTCATTTTGCCTAACATCCCAGTTAGGACTTCCCAGTCAAGTATCCGGTCAACCTTGACCTACTTGACTCTTCTTCAATCAATATCTTATTGTCAAACATCTAAACCCAAACCAAGACTCAGCTTGGTTACCCAGGTCAACCTTGACCTGAGGGATATTGCACCAACAGGTTCGAGCTTGGCTTGAGCTTGGTTTGATCTTGGCTCGTTTAGATGTTATCAAGCTCTCAATTCAAGCTTGTTTGATTGTTTGATTAGTTATTAAGATTGATAATTTAAATTTATTTATTTATTTATTTATTTTATTATTTATTTAACATATTTAAAAGAATTTTATTAATAAATATGGTTCATGAACATTGCTTACGAACGTTGTTCATAAACATTGTTCACGAACGTTAACGAGTTGAACACATATGTGTTCAAGCTTATATGTTTAGCTTAACGAGCTGTTCAAGCTTGTTTATTTAATTAATCTTATGTATATTGAACGAACATAAACAAGCTCTTACCAAACCGAACATCAAGTTTGTTCATGAACGCTTGGTTTATTTACAACCCTATAGATTAGTGAATTTTCTAAAGCTTGTATTTGATGAACATGTATGATTTTTTAAATTATCTACTTGTCTTTTCAATTTTTTATTTTCTAATTTTAATTTGTCTAATTCTTCTAATAGGCAAGATTTAACTAGAATTACTTTTAAAATTTTAATCTCTTTTTCTAACTTATAGAAATCCTTAATTAACAATTTAACAAACTTAAATAATTTATTGGGAGGAAGGGATCGTATCTGACTTACCTTGTCGATCTCGTTATCCGTGTCTCCCCCTGAACTGCTGCTTTCTTCCGACGTAGCTCTCCCTTCATCGATACTCTCGATGCTCATTTCGGACGAGCTTGAATCGTAGTCCTCGTCTTGATGACTTGCTATTAATGTAAGTCCAGAGAAGGCCTCGACTTTCGATTCGGACGACGTATCATCCCATGTCGCTTTTAATGTCTTGAATTTGTTCGGTTGGACAAGCTTCTTTCTTTTGTCCTTGTTTCTTAACTTAGGGCAGTTGTCCTTGACGTGCCCTTCTTCGTTGTAGTGGTAGCATCGGACCGTCCTTTTCTTTCTACCCTGTGGATGATTAGTTTTTCTAGATTTACATAATTTCTTAAATCGCCTTTCTAGATTTACATAATTTCTTAAATCGCCTTACCATCATTACCACTTCTTCATCGTCGAGAGAGGATTCTGACTCAGGTTCGTCTCTCGATGCTTTGAGGGCGACATTGTGCTTCATCTCCTTCGTACCTGCACATCTCGATTCATGGACTTCAAATGTGGAAAATAATTCTTCTAAGGAAATAGTTTCTAAGTCCTTAGATATATAAAAAAACATCTACTAGTGATGCCCATTTAGTATTTCTAGGAAATAAATTGAGTTTGTACCTTAGCGAATCTTGGTTACTTACCTTTTCTCCAAGATTCGAAAGTTCGGTGATAAGCTCCTTAGTTCTCAAATGCAGATGCGCAACAATTTCATCTTCTTCAAGTCTCAGGATGGTGAGCTGGTTGCGAACTAAATCCTATCTTGCGAGCTTGGCTTCGGACGTCCCTTCGTGCAACTCAAGAAACTTTTCCCACAGTTCCTTTGCTAAGTCGTAGTTGCCGATCCGGTTGACTTCTTGTGGTGGAAGGACGCTCAATAGATGGAATTCTGCTTTGCTGTTTGCCATATAGTCGGCTTGCTCCTTTTTCGTCCACTGGTATTTTTCTCTGCCCTCCGGTACTACAAAACTGAATTCCATAATTAAAAGTAAATCAAAGTCAATTTTGAAAAATACCTGCATTCTCTTTTTCCAGCTGGTGAACTCCCTCTCGAACTTCGGTGGGTATATGCTCGATCCGACCATTTGTTCGGTGCTTCGATCGATGGTTAGTCCTCCTAAAGCGTCCTAGCTCTAATACCACTTGTTGGACCGCATTGGCCGGCTAGAAGGGGGGTTGAATAACCTGCACAAATAAAAAACAAAACTACCCTTCTTGGACTTTCAAAAGAACACTTGCATTAATTAAAGAAAGAACTAAAAAGGTAGAGGCACAGGAATTTTTAACTTGGTTACAACCGAGGAGGTTGTTAATCCAAAGAATGAACTGCACTAGTATCTCCTTCAGGCAGAGAAGCCTCTTACAACAATGATGTACAAAAAATAGAAGCTAAATTAAAAATGGAAATGCACAAGTGTTGGTTTGCTAATTGCTTGAATGAATGAATAGCTTCTGGACCAAGGCTGTATTTATAGCCTTGGTCGGGGCGCCTGGAGCGTTCCAGGCACTTGGGAGGGGGATAAAACTTTATCCCTTTTGCATAGATCATGTTTGACCACGATTTGGATAAAATCTAGGTCTAAGCGCCTGGAAGGGTTTCGGGCGGCCAGACCAAGAAAGTCAACAACATTGACTTTTTTGGTCCAAGCCCTCTGCTCCGGTTCAGCTCGCCTCGGTCTGGGTCTTCTGCTCCGGCTCCACTCACTTGGGTGATTTCAGCCAACCGAAATAAAGCTCACGAACCTAATTTCGGCCTTCTCGAGCAACCTTTCGCTCCGGCTTCTCATCCCTCGGAAACGTCGCGCGCCTCCTTCTCGTCTGCCCACGTACTCTTCTGCAACACCTCTTTCCTCAGACACACCGAGCCTGTCGGCTCTCTCCGATGCCTCCCTTCTCGCTAGCTGCGTCTTTTGCTTGACTCCCTGTGCTTTTAAGCTCCTGCACATTTAGACACAAGGTTAAAACACTACAGAACCTAACTTAACTTGTTGATCACATCAAAACAACCTTGAGGTTCCAATAACAACATGTCAAACATGACCACATAATTAAAATTTTATGGAAAGTAAATTTACGCTAGGTATATCTTACGGATGACCTATAATGAGAAGGGCATCAACCGTAGTGACGTTGTCAAATCTCACCTCTATTCGTATCCACGCTGAGCTCCTCAAGACAACTCATTAAGTACAAACTTCTTCTTCAGAAGTTACTAGCCACGAGCGAAGAAGAGGGATCAAGAGGAAGAAGAAGAGAAGCACACAAGGGAGAGTTTTTCTCCCTTGTGGTGATCACGCCAACATGAGGGAGAGAGAGGAGAGGGAGAGAAGGATTGGGTTTCCAAAAGCCAATCAACCAAATAATGAAACTTGTATCTAATTTTCTCCCAATTACATCTATATATAATCCTCTTTAATGAGTTGGATTAGAGATCCCAAATCTAACTCATTATTCCTTAACTAAAAATTAGTCCATAATCCCATGGTTTGATTTACAAATAAACTAAGTTGGTTCATGACTAATTCGTGATTAAACCAAATATGGTTCAACTCTACCATAAGAGATGTATCTCATCCGGGCTTCCATTATGACAAATATTTTCATATTTATCTTATGTATGGTCCAACTAAATATTTATCTCTTGATCTAAGAATCCTATTTTTTAACTTATTTTACGTCTTTTAGAGACTCATTAGTGTGTGTGACCCAATAGGTTCTCGATTTATCTTGGTCATCCATAATTAACTACTTAATTATAGAACGATCATGAGTGACACCTAGTAGTACATAATGATCCCTAATTAGCTAAAAAATCATAGTTGATCTTAGAACTAATTCTAAATCCTTCAGTAGCTACAGTGAGTCATGCATTGTTCTTTTCACTCGTCTTATACCTACTTGGTTCAAGACATGCTCTATGTGGCTGTCTCCACTAGACTGACTACATCACACCTACCCCAAGTAATAATTCCTCATTTTATGAATTCAAATTACTCGTACATGTGTACAAGAGTCTCGTACTGTTAGCATGTGATGCTTTGACCAAAGACTTTGAGTAATAATCTTAACGAGTGACCATAGGGTATAAGTCTCCTCGCAAGGAGCGGTGAATCCTCTGTGGGCCATCTAAACATCTTCGGACATTTTCACTTACATCCAATCATCCTGGGTCCACACCTCAATGAGGTGCTTACTTAAGATATCAAAGTATAAGTCTCCAAGACCAAGATAATTCTTGTATACCTCAATTCAAAGGAAACTTGCACTCGAGCTGCAGTAAGAGCTTTACAGAAATATCCATATATATGATTATATATATATAACTATATGAAATCTTACAGTGAGTCACTCCAATGAACTAGTTATCATAACTAATATCCACATTTAACTCTCGACATCCCAATGTCTCCAGCTAGTGAGAAAATAGCTGCTTGGCAAACCAAGAAGTATAACCCATGCTAGTCTTATAGAATTGATGATCTTCGAATGCATCAATTCGACGACTAGGGAAATTCTAATACGTTCATAATTGCACATGTAGAGATAATCACTAGTTGTGATTCAATCATAATTTCTTTCATGCTATGAATTGTATTACGGACATTCAGTAAATTAGTTTAAGCCAATCAAACATATAATATGCACTCAAATATTGAATCTATATTTAGTAAAAAATTGTAAGGTAATTGCCTTAGCACATCCCTTAAAATCTAACAAGTTCAAGTTCACAAAATAGCTCATCTAATTTTAATTTATTTAAATTCCATGAAACTTTATAGACATCTACTATAGATGCCCACAGTACATTTCAAGGAAAAGAGTTCAAGGCATACCCGATTATATCCTTGTTCTCTAGTTGGTGACTGATTAGGTGGAGCTCGTTCAGAATATCCTTGATTCTTGCATGTAACTGAGTAGTTGTTTCTCCATCTTGCATTTTATTGTTAAATAAATTATTTAATAATAAGTCATGCTTTGTTACCTTTGCATCACTCATACCTTCGTGTAGTTTGATCAATTTATCCCAGAGCTCCTTGGCCTACTCGAATAGGTCGACATGGTTTAGTTCTTCATTAGTAAGTCTACATTAGATTGTGTTCGTTGCCTTCGAGTCGATCTGGGCCTTTTTGTTATCTTTTGAATTCTATCTTTCTAGGTCAAGCGGTACTTTTGTTGCTTCATCTATCGATGCCCTGTATCCTTGTCGGATGATGAACCATTGATAGATGTAGGTCTTTAGATACACTTCCATTTGCTTTGTCCAATATGAAAAATCACCCCTACTAAAAGGAGGGGACAAACAGTGTTGTATCCCTCATTCTAGGCTAATAATTTCTGAAAGAAAAACTTAAAAATATTGCCAAGACTTGGTCTTGGGGTAAGTAGTGTGGGAGATAATAAAAATATTGAAAATCGATTAGTGTTGCACCAATTTAGAGTATTTTTCAACAAAAAAAACTTGTCCAAAAAGATAATTATATCAATTTGGATTATATTGAAAAGCTTAAAATCGAACAGAAAGTTTAAAAGTCACCTCCTTGCCTGATTAGTAGTTGCACCAATTCAGAGCCAACTTAGCTTTGATACCACTTGTTGGATCGGAAAGATGCTAGTTGAGGGGTGTATAGCGATCGTCGGTTTTTAGAAATCAAAAGTACATAGTGAAAAGAAAAACATGAAAGTACAAACTCTAACATAAGTACTTTTTTACTTGGTTCGGAACCTTCGATAACTCGTACTTCAAGACCCGCACGTGAGAGTGCTTTTGATAGGCAATCACTATTAATTCAAAATGGATTTACAAGTTGAGTACAAGAATTAAAATTAATGGTTATTGACAAACAGAAAGGAAATTTGAAATATTTCGTTCTTCAAACTTCGGAGTAGCCTTTTGGTGTCGTCGGAGCCTTTTCGGACCAGTGTGCGAATATAAAAGTTGTAGCAGATGATTTTTTAAAGCTGCTAGTCAAAGGCCTTTATATACGCCCATTCCGAGCGCCTGGAGTCCCTCCCGAGCGCTTGGAGTCCCTCTCGGGCTCCTGGATCATGCTGACATGACGAGCTCTTGTCGAAACTTTATCCCCGAAGTTTATCCACCTCCGAGCGCTTGGACTCCCTCCGGGTGCCTAGACCGTTGACATGGGTTTGGCCAGTAGTTACGCTCCAACTCAGCTTCTGGGTAATTCTTATGGTCCGGACGCCCGGACCGCCCGTACTGCCCGGGTGCCTGTCTAGTCACCCGCGAGCAAAGCTAGTCCGGGCACCCGGACCAACTCCGGGCACCCAAAGTCAGGGCACCCGGATCCCTTCCGGACACCCGGAGCCTCTTTTTTAGCCTTCTCTTCCCTAACTAAACTTTCCACCAAATATCGGGTCCCACATACCTATTTGGACTTCTCACTAGCTTTCAAATCCCGCAGACCTAGCTGGATTCTAGCCTGATATTAGGTCCTCTAGACCCGTCAACTCCTGCACACTTGGTAAAGCAATTAGATCACAAATATTGTAACTTTAATCCACATGTCATTCATCAAAACGTGAATTAGATCATTAATGCAAATTACACCAACAGATGACTCTGAATCTAGTTTATTTTTCTTAGGTTTTAGCACTAGGTTATGATTTGACTTCTTTTCTTTTCTTAGTCCCGCATATCGAGACTTGTGTAATTTCAAGATAGAAAATAATTTTTCTAACGCACTTACCTCTAAGTCTTTTGAAATATAGTAGGAATTGACTATCGAAATCCACTCTTGAATTCTTGGAAAAGTATTTAGACCATATCTAAGTGAGCTTCGATTTGTTACCAATTCACCAAGGTTGTTAAATGCTGTTATTAACTTCTTTAGCTTGGTATGTAGCTGAGTAATCATTACTTCGTTTTCAAGTCGGAGGTTGCTAAGTTGGCTTCTAAGTAAATATCTTTTAGCTAGTTTTGCTTCATAGATGTGATAATCATCATTTTATCATGATATTTTAACTCACATAGGTATACTATTTGATCTTCTCATATATTAATTTCACGTTTATATCACATTTCATGAGTTATTTGTATTTTTAGACTTAATTATAAATTTTCTCATATTTGTGATATTTGATGCTAATATTTGAATGTTATATTTGTAGGCATCAAAGGATGAAGTATTTGAGTCAAAGCGGACCAAACTTGGGCTCATATCTCGATTTAAAAAAGGAGATCAAGCTTTGAATAATCTGAATCGTCCATTCAAGATATGAGCCATCCATCAAAGATTTAGTCCATCTAGGCCAAAGGGGAAGCTTTTGATCCCGAACTGAATTGATCGTTGATCCAGATCTAAAGCAATCTAAATCGTCCGTTTATATCTGGGATGAAATTTAAAAGGAGACGGTAAGCTACACTGGAGGGGATGGGATTTGGATGGAGGCAAAGGCGCGCAACGAAGACAGGATCGCCGATTCTCATCAACGCCGACCACCGGAGCTCCACCCCTCTTGACCCACCGAGATCTAGGGTCTTCCTTGCTCGTCCATCCTCATCTCCACCCTCATCTCAAGCTCCGGACAGCCATCTCCTTTCCCATTCTCTTCTCGGCGCAGAACAGAGGATTGCTGATCTTCTTCCTTTCTTCAGATCCGATCCGATCTGAGCTTGAGGATGCTCTAGATCAGGTTTTAAGCACTTCAGATCCCTAGTTTCATTCATTTTTGGTTATAGATTTCCTCATGTGATCGATTCGATGGATGTTTCATTCTCTCTATCGATTGGCAAATTTGGGTTAGCTTAATCTGTAAGCATCAGTTTGATCATGACTTCCTCTTTAGTTGATCGGTTCTGTGTAATCAAATTGTTGGCAGAATGTTGGTTTACTCCTTGCATCCGAATTTGTGTAGTTTGTTGATTGCCACGATCAGTCCTCACTTCATAGCACCATCTTCATCGTTCATCAGCAAGTTTTGGTTTAATTGTTCGATGAGTTAACTTGATCATTTGGGTCGATTCTTGTGTGTAGTTGTCCCTTACATTTGATTGTGATTGTGACGTTGAATTCTTGTACCAAATTCATCTTCCCATGTTTTAGATATCATATACATAGGGTTTTATTGAATAATGCTTGCAAGGTGTTCGACAGAATGTTTGCTTAAGTAGTTAGGCTTTGGTTTGGTAATTCCTTAGTTAGTTGTTTCCATTGCTTTGTTAGTGTTGAATCCGTTATGTTTAAGCTTTTCATTTGAATGCAATTAGTTTAGATTTCGTTATATGCTCTGGGTTCCGTTTCATTAGATGTTCACTTGATGTGTTTTTGCTCTTCATGCAATTGTAGTTTAGGTTAGATTAGGATTTTATTACTCACATTGTCTTTCAATTAGTAGTCTTAGAATTCAAATCCCAAACTCCAGTTACTAATAAATTGATCCTGAGATTTATCAAGTATTAGCTACATTCGTTGGGAGACGATCCGAGTAATCTATATACTACATTAATGTAGAGGGATTCAATACTTAATTATTTGATACCTATTTCATGATAAAATTAGGTTTATCAAGGTGTCTTCATATAATTCAAGGAATTTCTCCTAGAAATCTTTAGCAGAGTTGTAGAAGTTGATTCTATTGAGTTTCTTAGTCGGTAATATGCTCAGAAGATGGAACTCTGCCTTACCATTGGTCATGAGTCGATATGTTGCTTTTTGTTCCATTGGTCCTCTTACTTTTATTCTCCGTTCTCGTCCTTAGGTACTTCAAAATCATATTTAATAGTTAACAATATATCAAAATTTGTTTTAAAAAATATTTCCATTCGACACATCTAGAGTGTGAACTCCCTCTTATTGGATCATAGCGCACTTGAGAGAGGAGATGAATCATATGATTTTCTAAAAACTATCTTTTTCAATTTTATAAAGCAAAATCTGCAGCGGAATTAAACAAAAATAGAAACGAAAAACAAGTATGTGAGGAGTTACTTGGTTCAGAGCCTTCGGCGACTTCTACTCCATGATCTACTATCCCTTAGACCTTATCGACAGGTAATCTATTAAAAACCTCTTCTGGAACCATCAGAAGAGGGAATCGAATACAATATATCGAAGAAGGGGAAACAACCTACACTCCCTTGTTACAAATAGTAAAGACATGCAATAATTAACTTATTACCAACTCATAGAAAGATGATCCGGAAGCACTCAGGAGTTGGTATCAGTCTGTTGCCAGCAGTTGGAAGTCGTGGAGCAGTAGCAGAGCAATAATCAGACATGTTCGCAGCAACAAAAGTGTCTTTATAGTTCGTAGAGGAGTTATATCTTGAATGCTGCTCGAACAGGACTTATATAGGTTGTGGAAGACGCCTTCAGCATCCTCCAAGGCGCCTCCAGCAACAAATCTAATCGCCTTATCTTCGGAAATGATAACCTCTGTGACATGATAACCTCTGCGACCTTCAATTTTATCTTCTAGAAGGCGCCTTTAGAGCTCTCTAAGGCGCCTTCAAATGTGTTGAAGGCGCCTCCGCACCCTCTTGCACAGAGTCTGCGACCAAGCCTCTGAGGCTCCTCTAGTTGCACAGACTCCTCCAGTTGCACGGAGTCTGTGCAACTGGAGGAGCCTCGAGCACTGTTTTATTGAGGTTTTTGTCATTTTTGCTCTTGTAAAACATGTTAGTTCTACAAAAAAAATACCTAACTTGTAAATAAGAGTTAGTACAATTATAAAAACAGTAATATTAATTAGACTCTGTCTTTCTGAGACCTGGATTTAGTCACGGCCTCAATTTAGGTTTCCAAAATGGACCTAAATTGGACTTGTGCCTAAAGTCCCTAATTGGGACTCGTTCTCACTGAAACTCTCTCCTCTAGTGACTTATCTTACCATACAAAATCGCTTGACTTCCTTATGGTCCACCAGGTCTTCCCACCAATTGTCAGGTCCGCAGACTCAACTGGAATTCGGCTAGCTGTTAGGTCTCACGGACTCAGCAGGACTTCTCGCCAGATATCGGGTCAAACCTTGACCTATTTGAACTTCTACACCAGCTATATTTCAGCCTGGTGTCAGATTAGTCAAGTCTTACACACTTCGTAGAAAGATTAGATCATAACACATCTAACTTTAATCCACTTATTATTCATCAAAACTTAAGTTTGACCATTGGTGTCAATTGCACCAACAATCTTTCTTTTTTTGATGCAATGACAACCTAAGTTAAAGTTAGAAAAATAATGCAACACAAAATAGCAAAAATTGTTTTAATAGAAATCATTTTCAAGGTTAAGTCCTTTTCAGAATTTCATAGTTTTCTTACTTAAACCTTACCCTCCTCCTTTGGTATTCATCAAAAAAATATATAGATAAGGATACCAAAAGTATGAAATGTGTAAATAAACAAGTAAATTTATAAAACAATAAAGTTTTATAGGTCTATTTCAAGGAAGGGTGAAAGGCTTCAAAAATTTTAAAGTATTTTTCAAAAGAATTTTTAAGGTAATTAAGAAATTTTCAAGTTTTTAAAGTAATTTGCAAAATGCATTTTTAAGTATTTTTCAAAAAAAAAAAAATTCCACTATAAAGGTTTGCAAGTATTTTTCAAAGTATTTTCAAAAAAGTTTTTTAAAGCAATGTTCGTGACAATTGAAAAGCTATTTTCAAAATATTTTTTCAAGGTAATTTTGAAATAATTTTCAAAAGATTTTTTAAAGTAATTTTGAAACTATCAAATAGGTTTTCAATTTTTTAAAACAAGTTCTCCCCCTTAAGTTTATTGGAGCAATCCCAATGGTCCGTACGACCATGTGTTTTGGTGTTTGGGCAAAGAGTTTAAGTTAGGTTCACCCTTGTATTTGATATGTGTATTTGAGTTGTGCAGGTTTGCAGGATACACATGTGACTCAGGTTGATGACTTCAGGTCCGGTGAAGGATGGAGCATCCGAGGGACCGTGGACAAGACAGCGAGGACAAGAGTCGAGGGAAGCGACTTCGAGGCATACGCGAAGGATGACATTGGAGACGAGCCGCGGGCTTGAATGCATCCGAGGAATGAGAGCCAAAGGAAGTAGGCTTGAAGGCAAGAGGTCAAGGTTGCAAAGAAGTGTCAAGTGAGTCATAAGGGTGAGGATACGAGTGCACGAGAGATTGTACCCGGAGTAAAATCCTAGTTTTAGGGTTTCACTGTAGTGTTATTGTAATGTTACTGTAGCAGTATTGTAGCAGTCGACTGCATGTTTTAGCAGTCGACTGGTGCAGTCGACCGCGTAGTCGACTGGGTGCGAATAGAATGGTTCTATTCGTTCAGTTAGTGTGGATCAGTCGACTGTATGTTTTAGCAGTCGACTGCACCAGTCGACTGCTAGTTTTAGCAGTCGACTGGTATCGAGCCGTTGGGATGTAATGGTCGAATTTCCACAGAGGGCAGTCGACTGCATGTTTTGGCAGTCGACTGGTAGGCGGGGTTTTCAACCCGCGACCTATATAACCAAAGCTTGGGAGCTTGGTTATAATTGACGAAATAGAGGTAGTTAATCTCTATTAGTAGTCTACCTGTGCCCTACCTTGTAAAGAGTCCTTGGTGAGAGTTGTGGTGAGGTTTCTCCACCCACAAGGAGCTACGTGAGTTAGCCAGAGATTTTCCGGGGAGTAATCCACCGACGGATAGAGATCGTCCATCTCAAGGACACGCCATGGAGTAGGAGCTTTATCTCCGAACCATGTAAATGATCGTGTAGCTTGGTTTGCATTCTTTCTTGTCTTTAGTTTAATTTCCTTTAGCTTGTTTGTTTTGTATATTCTGCTGCGCATACTAACAAGTGTAGGAAGATCAATCGATTTGGGGGTGCCGTCTATTCAACCCCCCTTCAAGTCGGCCCACCGATCCCCTACAAAGTTGACACTCCTCCTAGTCTATGAAATCTATTAATATTAAAGTTCAATACATTCTCCCCCTTAAGTTTATATTCACACTCAACTTGACATTAGGGTTTGGGTCTGTTTAAGGTGTGCTAGTATTAGTTAAACTTTCTTAACATATTTTCAAATATTATTAATGTTAAGTTGAATTTTGAATTTTGGGTTAAATTGAGATTGATTTTGTATTAATTAAAGATGGGTTAAATAGAGATAAATGTTTAATTAATTAAGTTAAGTTTGAGATTTAGTAAGGTTTAATTAATAAGTAGGTTAATGTTTGATTAGACTTAATGTATGGTTGAAGTTTAAACCAAAGTTTAAACTAAGTTAAGTTAAGCCTTTCACTAAGTTAGGTTTTAACCAAATTAATTTAGGATTTCATTAAAGTTTTTACAATTTCTAGTTAAAGTTTTATTTTTTATTTTATAGATTTAATTAAGATTTTAATTAATTAAAACTAAGTATTGTTGAATGATTTTAGGTTTACTTAAAGGTTAAAGTTTGGTTTTAAGTTTAATATTATTATTATTATTTATTTTAGGATGAATAATTCGTAATTAATTGATTTTAGGTTTTTTTTTAAGGTAGATGACATTAATGTTTTAATTTAAGTATAAGCTTTAATTAAGTCTTTGAGTTTTAAATAAGTGTTTAATTTTAACTAAGTTTTTAGATAGATTTAAAAGGATTTTAAAAATTATTTTTTATAAAATTTTTTTAAATATATTTTTTAAAAATTTTTAAAAGAATTTTAAAAGAATAATTTTTAAAATAATTTTAAATAAGTTTTACGAGATTTTCAAAAGGTTTTTAAAATAATTTTTAAAAGATAGTTAAATTAATTTTTAAAATATTGAAAAGATTTTTAAAATAAAATTTAAAAGATTTTTGGAAATTATTTTTAAAATGATTTTTAAAAATGATTTTTAAAAATATTTTTTAAAATGAATTTTAAAATTTTTTTTCAACCAATTTTTAAAAAGTTTTTTTTAAAAATGGTTTTAAAAGGATTTTAAAATATATTTTAGGAGGATCTTTAAAAAGATTTTTAAAATGGTTTTTAAAAGAATTTTAAAATAGTTTTTTAAAGGATTTTTAAAAAGATTTTTAGATGAATTTTTTAAAAGAGTTTTTTTAAATGGTTTTTAAAATAGTATTTAAAAGGATTTTTAAAATATTTTTTAAATGATTCTTAGAAAAAAAATTTAAAAGAGTTTTTTAAATGGTTTTTAAAAGAGTTTTTTTAAATGGTTTTTAAAATAGTATTTAAAAGGATTTTTAAATGATTCTTAGAAAAAAATTTTAAAAGAGTTTTTTAAATGGTTTTTAAAAGAGTTTTTTTAAATGGGGTTTAAAATAGTTTTTAAAAGGCTTGTAAAATAGTTTTTTAAATGATTTTTAGAAGAATTTTTGGAAAGAGTTTTTTAAAATGGTTTTTAAAATAGTTCTTTTTAAAAGGATTTTTAAAGGAATTCTTTAAAAGGATTTTTAAACTAGTTTTAAAAAAGTTTTTTTGTTTTAAAATGGTTTTTAAAAGGATTTTAAAATATTTTTTAAGAGGATCATTAAAAAGATTTTTAAAATGGTTTTTAAAATAAATTTTAAAAGTTTTTTTAAAATTTTTAATTAAGTTATTAAATAACACTTAACTTTAATTGTTAATTAATGCTTTTCATTTTTGTTAAAGTTTAATTAATTTTTTAAAAAATTTTAATTAAGTTTATGTAAGTTTAATTAGTTTTAATTAAGTTTAATTAAATGTTAATTTAAGTTTGAGTTTAATTAAATTTAGATTTTAAATTTTAATTTAATTTAACTTGACCTTAATAATCTCACCTGGTCTAGTTGTTTAACTAAAGTATTCCTATAGTTTTATTAGATGAATTAGTTGATTTTTTATTTGAAGATAATATTTAGGTTTAATTGTCAGTAAATTAAATGCACATTTCAAAAATTAACTTCCAGGCTATGGTGCGACACATGAGCATTCTTGGATATTGGCACAACGACCTGTTGGATTATTTAAATCATGGTCAAAATTAAGATAGAATATGTCCGTATTTAATCGATATGGTTTGAATCAAGTCAAAATCTGGATGCATAATTTAAGGATCCATGGCATAATTTTAGGATTAGATTAGTTTCTCCTACTTCTATATAAAGGCATGTATAACCTATGCTTGTAATCATGTTTTAGATTTATTAGCAATTTGAAATAAATTTATTTTTAATTTTTTGTCTCTTCCTCATCTAAGTTGATGCTATCGAGTGTTTTCTTTTGTCTCTTCTTCATCTAAATGCTATCAAAGTGGTATTAGAGCTAAGTTACCTTCTAGCTTATTTTTTTTAATAGTAAAATATGACAAACAATTTTAATGTTGTTTGGTCTAATCCCAAATTAGATGGGAAGCTCGATTATAATTATTGACAGATAATGATGCCTATACATTTGAAAGCTCAAAATCTTTGGGGCTATATTGATCTAGGTCTTTCAGAAGGAGATGATGCAAACTCTCAACGTCGAGATCAACTTGCGCTGGGACAAATTTATTAAGGAGTAGATTATTCAATTTTTGACATGATAGCAAATGCCAAGACGCCAAAGGAGTCGTGGGACATCTTAAAATTGTCATACAAAGGAGTTGATCGAGCACAAAAATCAAAGTTGCAATCACTACGAAGGTTATATGATCAATGTGAGATGACCTGTACAGAAATAGTCGAGCAATATTTTTCAAGTCTTACTGATCTTGTCAATAAAATGAGATTATATGGAGATAAAATTGGAGATGATGTCGTAGTTGAGAAGATTCTTTGAACCATACCATTGAAGTATGATCATGTGGTGACCTCAATTCAAGAATAACATGATATTGAATAGCTGACAATTGCAAAATTAAAAGGTATGATAGAAAGTCATATTGACAGGATCGAAACAAAGATGGAAACACCAACAAATGAAGAAGCTTTAAAGAGTCAGGTTACTCTTAACACGACTGACTCTAGTCAAAGAGGAGGAGGATTCAATAGAGGTCGTGGAAGAGGAAGAGGATATAAAGGAAGATGATGAGGTAATTACTCAAATCAAGGAAGAGGTGGAGATAATGTCAAGCAAGATAAGTTTCTGGCACACTGCTATAATTGTGGAAAATATGGGCACAAAATTACAGATTGTAGATATGAGAAATTCAACAATCGTGGCAACCAGACAAATATAGCTAGAAATTATGGTGAGAACACTAATGAATATGAAATTTTACTATTGGCCAGTAACAGTTTACCTACAGATGAGAACGTATGATTTTTGGATATTGGATGTAGTAACCATATGTATGGAAGAAAAGAGTTATTTTCGGAGTTAGATGAATAAATTCAGTCAGACGTTACTTTTGGAAATAAGACAAAAGTACCAATTTTGAGAAAATGTAAAATTTATATTCAGTTAAAAGATGGTTCTCAAAATTTTATATCTAATGTCTTTTATGTTCTTGAACTTTACCAAAACTTATTAAGTATGGGGCAATTATCAAAAAAGGGTCATAAAATATGCATTACTCAGGGGTATTGCATCATAACAGATGGAAAAGGGAAACAGATAGCAAAAGTAAAGATGTCTCAAAACCGATTATTTCCTTTGAAAATTCAACATAAATTTCTTTCTTGCTTTAATTATGAGATTTTGGATGATAATTGGTTGTGGCATAAGCGTTTTGGGCACTTTCATTTTTCTTGGTTAAATTATTTAGCGAGAAAGAAGCTTGTTTTTGAGTTACCTGATATTATGAAGCCTAATCATGTTTGTGAGACTTGCTTAATTGGCAAGAAGCATAGAGAACCTTTTCCTATAGGAAAGTCATGGAGAGACTCAAAATAGTTAGAACTTGTTCATTCATATTTGTGCACAGTTGAAGTTCCATCACTTGGAGGTAATAAGTATTTTATTATTTTTATTGATGATTGAGTAGGAAAATTTGGGTTTATCTTCTACATCAAAAGTCAGAAGCATGTGATATTTTCAAGCAATTTAAGTTATTTGTTGAAAAGCAAAGTGGACATGAAATCAAAATCTTAAGAACTGATAGAGGTACAAAATATATTATTTGTGGTGATTTTTTAAAGAAGTATGGTATTCAACATCAAATGACAGCTAGATACACTCCACAACAAAATGGGGCGCTGAGAGAAAAAATAGAACTGTTATGGACATGGTAAGATGTATGTTGAAATCAAAAAATCTGCCTAAGCATTTCTGGATAGAAGCTATATCTTGTGTTATTTTTGTCTTGAATAGGTGTCCAACAAGAAGTGTTCAAGATAAGACACCTGAGGAAGCTTGGAGTGGAAGAAAGTCAACTGTCAAACATCTCAAGATCTTTGGTTGTTTGGCATATGCACATGTACTAGATAAGTTGAGGAAGAAACTTGATGATAAAGGTGAGAAATGTATCTTTATTGGCTACAGTAATACATCATAGGCTTATAAGCTATATAATCCTGAAACTAAGAAAGTTTTTATAAGTCGGGATGTAATTTTTGATGAACATGGTAGTTGGAATTGGTCTATTGAAAAAGAAAAGTTAATTGTTATTCCTAATATTCCCAATGGCTTTTTGGATGAGCAGCCTACTCAAGATAATATTCAAGTTTCTGTACAATCTGAAGCACCAACTGTTAGGATGTATACTAAAAATCTATCTTTTGTATAAACATTTATAAGAATCACATTTGTCAAATATCTACATTTATGCTAAGTGTAGTTGTTCATTTAATTTATATTGTAGATAACATGGTGTGAGGTGACGCGCAGAAGATCATGTTATCAGTTCCTTATAAATTATAAATAGTAGCTCACAACCAAGATGAAATAGAACAAATCATTGGGGTGGTTGTAGTGTAATTTGGTGTTAGTTTATCTTGATTATAAAATTACACTAGTACACTATGAGTGTATTGAGCAGGACTATTTGAGGTAGTTTCTTTTTATACTGACTGCATAAAAGAACAAAACCTCTGTTATTATGGAAATGTGTACTCTTAATCATGATATAATAACAAGCACATATACTTAATATTTATTTTTTAATTTATCAAATGGTGTGATTTAGTTCGCTAAATCAATATGCCCGATAAGTTGGGAAATGATATTATTTATATGGTGTATTGTTGATTATAGAATGAAACTGTGTCCTAGTAATCTAGGTTGATGATGTCCCCTTGAGGAGCTCATAAAGATTGTCATATAAACCTTACAGGTGGACTTAGTCCGATATAACAATAAAGTTGAGTGATATTACTCTTGGAGCTAGATATTAATTAAGTGAGTTGTCAGTAACCCATTTAATTAATGGACATTCGATATCTTAAACACAGGGAGATTAATGTATTCATGATAAGAAGGAGCCCATAATGTAATTTGGGATTGGTGTGGTAGTTCAATAATAACTCTTTAGTGGTATGAGTTATTATTGATGAACTTGAGTTGAGTGTTCGGAGCGAACACAGGAAGCTCAAGCTCATCGGGAGACCAAAACTAATTTCTCCTCTCGGTCCCTGTTGTAGGCTCTATAATGCCTTATATCTACAAAGTCCACTTCTTACCTAAGTAATGGGTCGAACACATCCTTGCTTGGAGCAAGGGGACAGGCCAAACATTATTTTGGAGATCATGTAGTGGCCGGCCAAGCCATGCTTGGTGACCAAGCATGGGGCCGGCCATAGGTAAAGGGAAAAGGAAGTTTTGTTTAAAACAAAATTTTGTTAAAATCATTCCTTATTTGTAGTTATCTACAATGGTTAAAAGAGAGATTTTATTTTGTTAAAATCTTTCCTTTTTTGTAGTTATCTACAATGATTAAAAGAAAGATTTTAATTTCCTTTTATAGTCATCCTCATGGTTTTAAAAGAGAGTTTTAAAATTTTAAAATCTTTCCTTTTATAGCTATTTACAAAAGATTAAAGAGAGATTTTAATTTTGTTAAAATCTTTCCTTATTTGTAGTTATCTATAATGTTTAAAAGAGAGATTTTAATTTTTGATAAAACTTTCTCTTTTTGTAACCATGATTTAAAAAGGAGAAGTTTTAATTAATCTTTCCTTTTTTTTAGTTATCTAGATGTTTTAAAAGAGAGAGATTAATTTTAAAACTTTCCTTTATTGTCATGTACAATAGGAAATTTAGAAAAGAGATATTTTAATTGTTATTAAAATTTCTTTTTTTGCCATGACCAAGGATTATAGAAGAGAGGTAAAGGGTGCCTTGTGAGGGATAACCCTATTCTCTCCTCTCTTTTCCTTGGTGTGGCCGGCTCCTTTTCTTCTTATCCTCACTTGTGGTCGGCCCTCTCATCCCCTCATCTATCAAGGGCCGGCGACACAAGAGAGGTTCATCTTCATCTAGATCCGAGGACATACAAGGGACCTCTCTTCCTCACCTTTGGCTGGAGGTAATTTCATCCTTACTTTGCTAAGGCCGGCGGAACAAAGAGAGGAAGAAAGCTTGTGTTCGGTTGCTTGGAGAAGAAGAAGAAGAGAAGGTAATTTCCTATTTTGGCATCCCTTGGTGGCTCGAGAGTCTTGGAGGAGAAGAAGTGGTTCGAGTGGATTCCATCTTGGTAGATCGTTGCCCACACAACGTCCAATAGGAGGAGAGGAATACAACAGAAGATCAAGAGGTCTTTAGCTACAAAGAAAGGTATAACTAGTTATTTGTTTCCACATCATAAGTAGTTCATGTTCTTTGTATAGATCTTGAAAAACCAAACACAAGAGGCTATCGGTTATAAGTTATCATTTTTGTTATCAATTTTATTTTTCGATTTCATGTTTCGATAATGTGCTTCTATTGAGGTCTTTATAGTTAAATCTAGTTTACTGTAAGTTAAATATCTGATTTCTTTGAGAGGCTTTGTCTAAGAAGTGGTGGATGATCTTATACCCAAGAAAGCCTAGTGTCTTGCCATGTTTAACCTGGAAGCCGATCTTTGAAATAGATATTTGATAACTTCTGTAATATGGTTTAACTTAGGAAGATTACATCGGTTAAACTTGAAGTAAAAATATTAAGTATAGTTTCCAATCCAAGTTTAACTTCTAAAGGACAATTTGGATTAATAATGTTAAGCATCATTTGCAATCCAAATTTAACTTCAGTAGAGCACATGAGTAGCTAGGATAGTTCTATGCTTGTACAAATTTTTGTAAAGGGGAACTAGGATGGTATTCTGAGTAGCAACCAACAATTGGTATCAGAGCTAGGTTTTAGCCTCTGTGTGTGTGGTTTTTAATTTAATTATGCACATGTCATACATAATTTAGGCATGATAATAGTAGGATGTGCAAATAGATTAACTCTGTGGTTGTAGGCATCCTAGATCCAACTATTATGGCCATGTTGTGTTTATGTGTGATTGGACCCTCGAACATGTCGAGGGCATTTTATGTGTGTGCGTGATTGTAATATTAAATACAGTAGGAGCTGTATTAGTTATTAGGATTTTACATTTTGTTCGATCTAGATTATATGTACATTCCTTCGTGGAATATAGGATCGATAAATGTAAAATTTTATTTTCGTCGCGGATCGTATCCTTGCGAGGCGTGGGACTATTTGAGGACCAGAGGCGTAGCGAAAAAAGAAGTAAGATAGATGCGACAACTAGACCCGATGGCGGTGGCTAAAGATGACAACAGCTAGGGTTGATGGCACAAGGAGGACAGCTATGGATAAAGGCCATAATAGTTGGAAAATTATTTTTCTTATTTATTACCTTTTATGTTGTGTGCTTGTGTTTGTGTGCATGTTAAAATTCCTTGTTCTAAATAACTAAGTGGGAGAGGAATTTAATTAAATTCCACGGTCTTCATTACTGGTTTGTAAGTGATGCATTCAAACTTGCGCGTTAGCTCTGAGTGCCTTCCTCCACATCAGATGAGTTTGTTTGCAGATCACTAGATCAAACTTCCTTAATGGATGATTATAGGAAATTATTTAGGATGTGTGTAATCTTCTCCAACTGAAGGGGCACAATTCTATTTAGTGGACTTAGTATCAAGTAATGGTATACACTTAGGCACATTTAATAGTATCCTCCCCATCGGAGTCACTACTATTATTTGTGTGACCGAAGAAAAACCAACTATTAATTTGTCATAAAACTAGGTAAAACCCCCCTCTTACAAATGTTTGAATTTGTATACCACACTATCGTGGCTTACAAAATTCATGGTGTTTGAGGTAATTTTATTTATCATAAAGTTAGATTGACAAAATAAAATTAATGGGTAAAACCTCCTCTTACAAATGATTGAATTTGTATACGTCCACATTATCGTGGCATACAAAATTCATGGTGTTTGAGGTAATTTTAGGTTAACAAGATAATTAATGGGTAAGACCCTCCTCTTCCAAATGTTTGAATTTGTATACGTCCACACTATCGTGACATACAAAATTCACGGTGTTTGAGGTGTTGGTGAATTTAAATGATATTATTTTGAGGAATCAATATTATTTTAAATTCTAAAGTTTTTGATCGAATATTTGATCAAAGACAGACCAACTATAAATTTTATTTGTCATAAAGTTAGGTTGACAAGATAATAAAATTGATGGATAAAATCTCCTCTTACAAATATTTGAATTTGTATACATTTACACTAACGTGACATACAAAATTCACGGGGATTTTAAGGTGTTGGTCTTGACCAAATATTTTGTGATTATTAGGATTTCAAATAGTTTTCAATTCCCTAGCTGTTATACTAGAGAATAGACTTACTAGTCCTAATTATAATGATTGGAAACAAAGCTTGGACACTAAAGTGGACTATCCTCTCAAAAATAAGAACAATAAAGGTGTATCTTATTAATTAGTTGTTGAAACATATTTAGTGGTGTTATCTACCGGTACTTGGTGTGTAGATACGGGAACCACTGATCATGTCTGCAATTCATTGCAGGAGTTCCAGGAAACCCGATAACTACATGAAGGAAAATCACTGTTTACATGGGCAATGATACAAAAGTAGCAGCTGTTGCAGTTGGAGATGCTTATAGGAATAAAATATTGGTTTTGAGAAATTATCTTTACGTACCAAGTTTTAGAAAGAACTTGATTTTAGTTTCTAAACTATACAAGGATGAATATTCTGTCTATTTTGATACCAAAGGTGTTATCAAGAAAAATAGGGAAGTTATCTATTCTGGTACGTTGGTTGGCAATTTGTATACTCTAAATCCAATAACTCCCACGATGCAACAAATGGAAATTAATAGCACATCTTCTAATTCTAATAAGAGAAAGCAACCTTCGGAAATGAACCAAACATATCTTTGGCATTTAAGACTAGGTTATATTAACTTGAGTAGGATTCAAAGGTTAAAAGTCGATGGACTTTTGGGTTCATTGGTGGTGGAAAACTTTTCAACCTGCGAGTCTTGCTTGAAAGGAAAAATGACCAAGAGACCTTTTAAGGCCAAGGGGTATAGAGCCAAAGATGTGTTGGAATTTGTTTATTCTGATTTGTACCTACGACTATCCAAGCAAGAGATGATTTCAAATATTTTGTCTCTTTTATAGACGACTATTCGAGATACAAGTACTTTTACTTGATGCGCCGCAAGTCTAAGTGCTTTGATAAGTTCAAAGAGTACAAGATTGATGTGGAGAAACGTCATGGTAAAAGTATCAAGACACTACGGTCTGATCGTGGTAGAAAGTATCTCTTAGGATAGTTTAGGAGTTACTTATCAGAGGTCGGGATTCAATCCCAACTGTCTGCCCCTGGTACACCCCAACAGAATGGTGTGGCAGAACGAAGGTATAGGACTCTTATGGAAATGGTTAAATCAATGATGAGTTATTCAGAATTACCAAATTCTTTTTGAGGATATACTCTGGAAACGACAGTGAACATAGTACCTTCTAAGTCAGTGCCCTATACTCCCATAGAATTGTGGAATGAGCGTAAACCTAGTCTGAAGCATATTCGGATTTGGGGTAGTCCAGCACATGTGCTGAAGGGATACACTGATAAGTTGGAATTACGAATAGGAGTTCACTTGTTTGTGGGTTATCCTAGAGAAACGAAAGGAAGTTTATAGTCCTAAAAATTAGAAGGTCATTGTTAGCACCAATGCCCGATTTTTAGAAGAGGGCTATGTAATGAAGCACAAGCCCATGAGTAAAATTGTTCTTAAGGAAATTAGAGAAGACACGTCTAAACTAGTACCAACTGTACAAGATGAGATACCACAAGAAACTGCAACACGTGTCATAAATAATGCACAATTACAAGCAGTGTCACGTCGTAGTGGGAGGGTTGTTCGGCAACCTGATAGATTCATGTTTATGGGAGAGTCTTCGGACTTGATCCCTGGTGAACATGAACTTGATCCCCGGACATATGATGAAGCACTTCAAGATAAAGATGCAGCATCTTGGCAAAGTACAATGAACTCTAAAATAGAATCTATGTATTCTAATTAGGTCTGGGAGCTAGTAGAACCATCAAATGGTGTAAAAGTCATTAGATGTAAATGGATCTACAAAAGAAAAAGAGGGACAGACGGGAAGGTGGAAACTTTCAAAGCAAGGCTTGTTGCAAAAGAGTATACTCAGAAAGAGGAAATCGATTATGAGGAAACCTTTTCACCGGTAGCCATGCTTAAGTCTATCCAGATTCTTTTATCTATTGCTGCTCATATGGATTATAAGATTTAGCAAATGGATGTCAAGACAGCTTTCCTTAATGGAAGTCTTGAAGAAAACATCCATATGAAGCAACTAGAGAGATTCATTGCGAAGGGTAAAGAGCATCTTGTATGTAAGCTCAATTGGTCTATTTATGGACTGAAGCAAGCTTCGAGATCTTGGAACATCTGGTTTAATGAAGTTATCCAGTCTTATGGATTCATTCAGTGTCCGGATGAGTCGTGTGTATACAAGAAGTGTGATGGAAATATGGTGGTATTTCTTGTACTATACGTAGATGACATTTTGTTAGTTGACAACAATATCAAAGTGTTATCATAAGTAAGGGTATGGTTGTCCAAGCAATTCGATATAAAGGACTTGGGAGAATGCAGACATATTCTTGGATCAAAGTAATAAAAGATCGTAAGAAAAGAATGTTGTGTTTATCTCAAACTTCATATATCGATACTATCCTAGCTCGTTTTAGCATGCAAGACTCCAAAAAAGGTTTTCTACCTTTTCGGCATAGAATATCTTTATCTAAAGAGATGTCTCCTAAGACATCAAAAGAGATAGAGGAAATGAAGACAGTTCCTTATGCTTCAGCTGTAGGAAGTCTAATGTATGCAATGTTATGTACGAGACCAGATATCTGTTTTTCCGTGAGCATGGTTAGCAGATATCAAAGTAATCTGGACAAGGACATTGGACTGCTATAAAGCATATATTAAAGTACCTGAGAAGGACTAGA